>NW_013533052.1:0-1072 GCF_000836235.2 Papilio xuthus | reverse complement strand
GTCCTCAGACATTGCCGTGATGTGTTTATAATAGCTACACTTTACTCACATATAAAAATATAAAAAGAATTTATATATCTTCAAACACTTGATACCAATCTGAATTGGAATGTGTTAATCTAGTTTCAGCTTGAATTGAGTCAAGTTTAATAAATGACGTTAGATAATATTTTTTAGATTTTAGTTATTAATTGCTTAAGATCTTTTCAGAATTTTGTTTATTATTCCAAATTACAACAAAAGACATGAGGTTTCTATAGTGTAAATTCGTTACAAAATTTAAGTGTATTTTAAACCACGGACCATACATTTTTTGTCATTGGATGCAATCAATAAGTTTAACAATAGTTTCTTGGATTCTTACAATGTAATGGAAGCAATAAAAAAATCAAATGTTATCTTTTCTGCTTGACTGTTTTCGTGTTAAATAAATGGGATACTCTTGGCTGAGAACACTCGCAATGGATCGTGAAATTATTAGAAGCATACGATAGGTCGGCGACGTGAGTTGAACGAGTGCTATTGTATTGTTTGGTGTATTGTTGCTATTGATATTACGCTACTTGGCTTTGGTGTTTAGTGCGATATTCTGTTATTATACTGCAATTGATTTCTTGATTTTGATGTTGGTGTAAATTTATGTTTAGCTTTTAAAATAACAACTGTTCTTTTTGGGAAAGGCTATAGTATTTTGTTCTCTCTCTTTTGACGGTCCAAAAACTGGTCTTTTAAATAATTTCAAACATTTACTAAAACTTTCAAATGTCTTAATGTACTACTTTGACTTTTTTGTACTCTTCCTGTAATTTTAGGAAAATTTTAGGAAAATTATATTCATTATCGGGAAATTATATCCTTCCATAATCATACTTCGATGGCGCAGCGATCCAAATTGGGAGCATCCGACACAAGAGATTGCCACTGCCTCCTGTCCTGCGCCATGTCCAAGATTCCACAATGTAGACGAATTTAATTTTACTGTTTTCTTTTGTCTAAGATATATTTTCGTTACAGGTCAGGGTCGTATGAACCAGCTGGGCGGGGTGTTTATCAACGGACGTCCGCTGCCGAA
>NW_013533051.1:0-1044 GCF_000836235.2 Papilio xuthus | reverse complement strand
GTCCTCAGACATTGCCGTGATGTGTTTATAATAGCTACACTTTACTCACATATAAAAATATAAAATGAATTTATATATCTTCAAACACTTGATTCCAATCTGAATTGGAATGTGTTAATCTAGTTTCAGCTTGAATTGAGTCAAGTTTAATAAATGACGCTAGATAATATTTTTTAGATTTTAGTTGTTAATTGCTTAAGACCTTTTAAGAATTTTAAAGTAATGAGATTGAATGTGGATGGCTACAAGGGTAGGGGGATACCAAAAAAAGTATGGAATGACTGTGTGAAAGAGAATATGCGTAAGAAGGGGGTAGACTCGGATATGACGGCTGATAGAGATGTATGGAGGAGCAGTACATACTGTGCCGACCCTCGATAGGGATAAGGGCAGGTTGATGATGACCTTTTAAGAATTTTGTTTATTATTCCAAATTACAACAAAAGACATGAGGTTTCTATAGTGTAAATTCGTTACAAAATTTAAGTGTATTTTAAACCTCGGACCATACATTTTTTATCATTTGATGCAATCAATAAGTTTAACAATAGTTTCTTGGATTCTTTCAATGTAATGGAAGCAAAAAAAATCAAATGTTATCTTTTCTGCTTGACTGTTTTCGTGTTAAATAAATGGGATACTCTTGGCTGAGAACACTCGCAATGGATCGTGAAATTATTAGAAGCATACGATAGGTCGGCGACGTGAGTTGAACGAGTGCTATTGTATTGTTTGGTGTATTGTTGCTATTGATATTACGCTACTTGGCTTTGGTGTTTAGTGCGATATTCTGTTATTATACTGCAATTGATTTCTTGATTTTGATGTTGGTGTAAATTTATGTTTAGCTTTTAAAATAACAACTGTTCTTTTTGGGAAATGCTATAGTATTTTCTTCTCTCTCTTTTGACGGTCCAGAAGATTCCACAATGTAGACGAATTTAATTTTACTGTTTTCTTTTGTCTAAGATATATTTTTGTTACAGGTCAGGGTCGTATGAACCAGCTGGGCGGGGTGTTTATCAACGGACGTCCGCTGCCGAA
>NW_013533050.1:0-608 GCF_000836235.2 Papilio xuthus | reverse complement strand
CCCGAAATGCTCCCCAGGCACCGCCAGCAGCTGCCCGTCGGAGAGTGCACCCGGCGCCGTAGCTCCGGCCGGCTCAGGTTGCGCCGGAGCGGACTCCGCTTGACGTGCTATAGCCGTCGATGGCAAAATTTCCTCAATGTTGTCCAAGTCGGGATACGTCGATGCTGACGCTGTCGCCGGACTCGAGGCGTGAACGGTTTGTATATTTGTCGCTACGGGATTAGATGACAAGGATGGAGCTGCAGTGAGCTGTGACACTGGCGCGAGGGCGGACACAAGAGCAGGGACGGGTGGCGGCGCTGGGGCTATCGCTATCTCCTGCTTTGCCTTCTTCTGCGGCGTCTGAGGGTCGATCGTGCTCTTTCTCCCTCTTTGCTTGGAAGTAGTTATAACGACGGGTTCCTTCGGAGACTTTGCGCTGGGTTTCTGAATGATCACTTTACTCTCTTGGGCTATCGGTGATTTCGATATAAGCTGCCCCGTCCGTTGCAGGTGTTCAAACTGTGCGGCGGTGAGTTGCATGTAGGTGCCAGGTTTTCTTTGATAAAACAACATCGGCTCAGACGAGTCCTTCTGGACGTGTGTCGTGTGCACGATCTTCTTGGTCT
>NW_013533049.1:0-684 GCF_000836235.2 Papilio xuthus | reverse complement strand
CAGCACTATAAGTTGCTGACATTAACTTTTGGAACGGCATGCGCCCCGTATCTGGCAGTAAAGACGTTACAAAGGCTGGCTGACGAGGAAACACATAATTTTCCAAAGGCATCTGAAATTACTAAAAGAGACTATTACATTGATGATTTAATGACCGGGTGCAATACAGAAGAAGAAGCTAAAAATATTTATGATGAAATGAATAATCTAATGATGTCTGGAGGATTTCAACTTCAGAAATGGAGTAGCAACAGCACCGAGTTATTACAATATATTGGAGAGAACAAAAACAATAAGGAACAGTCAGTGCCAATCAAAGCTGATAATATGATGAAGATTCTAGGAATACAGTGGGATCGAGCTACAGATAATTTTGAATACACGGTGGCCTTACCTGAAGTAAAATTACCAATTACGAAGAGGCAGGTTCTGTCCGACATTGCTCGATTATATGATCCAATGGGCTGGATTGCGCCAGTTGTAGTTTTAGCAAAGATTATTATCCAGAAAATATGGCAAGAACATTTAGACTGGGACGATCATATCACCGGTGAGTTGCAAGAGAAGTGGATTAGATTCAGAAATGATCTGGTTGAAATCAAGAAAATTGAAATTCCTAGATGGATTAAGAGTACTAGCAGTAGCTCTCTTGAGTTACACGCATTTTCTGACGCGTCTCAAGCT
>NW_013533048.1:0-1461 GCF_000836235.2 Papilio xuthus | reverse complement strand
GGAAATAGAACGGATATTGTTGCGGCTTAGGTACCGGATTACATTCCTTATCATTTATGCAAACTATAATTGAGAATAACGGTTGCTACATTTATTATTTCCAATTGTGCAGTATTATAGCGCCTTTAAAACAGTCAAGTTTGAAGAAAATTAGACCATTTACTTGGCGCTTTAATACGAAAATACCGTCTCAAACAAAAGGATAACTTCTTATAAATATTGGTTATATGATATGATCTTACAAGAAAACATTTCAACGTTAATTGATTTGAAAAAAATCAAAGGAGTGATTTTATTACTTAAAAACTTTTGTACTTATTATAATAATAGAAGCTTACTTTTACTGCTACTTAAAAATATGTAACTTAATAGTGTACTTGTAAGTCAAGATACTTGTAACATTAAGTGAGAAACGTTATCTCTTTAGTAGTTCAGGGCGCGTCTCTAGAGGGCAGTAGTAGCACGGCAAATAAGGTAAACATCAAATGATACTCCGCAATCTTAACTGAAATGTAGTAAAAACTAAAATTCGTCTGGAAGCTTAGAAAAAGACTCATGAGAGCAATCATATTTTCTACTTTTAACACTGAATAAATACTTTTAAAGGCAATGAAAGTAATAAAAAACTATTACAATTTTAGTCATTTTTTTTCTTTTGTTAATTTATCAATATTTTTTGTACCATTAGTCTAGATCTAGATCTAGGCTTGTGGATATGATTAATTTATGAATTCGAACTCTCAACCACATGATCGGAAATTCTTAATCCTTAACCATTAAGCTATTGGCGCTTTGACGATAATTCACGAATAAAAATAAAAAGATCTCATTTAAGTTTTAAATTAATTTGTATTCTGCGTTAAAATTTTTACTTATATAGGGTGTCCCAAAAGGTTACGTACATAGGAAGGGGGATGATAGGGGTGGTCACAAGGGTCACCAGAAAAATAAAATAAAAAATCCCCTCTGGGTATTAAAAAAAATAAATGGCATTTTTTAAAATCTTAAAAATTTTACACCTTATGGGGCAATTTTGTAACCGATGACCTACAAATATTGCTATATTAAAAAAAAAAGCTATTATGTTATCGTCAATAACCCTTTATCAATATGAAATAAAAAAACAATACAACTAGCAAAGATTTTAAAGAAAATTAAAATTGCCCCATAAGGTGTAAAATTTTTAAGTTTTTAAAAAATGCCATTTATTTTTTTTTAATACCCAGAGGGGAATTTTTATTTTATTTTTCTGGTGACCCTTGTGACCACCCCTATCATCCCCCTTCCTATGTACGTAACCTTTTGGGACACCCTGTATTTTTTCTGGTTACAGAATATGTTACTTTGAATAAAAAGAAACAGTTTTTTTTTCAAAGGTAAAGGAGCAATTTATTTTGATGGTCGTAGCTTTAAGTTTATTAAAACATTTTTGAGTTGTATTTCTTAAGGTAGTAATTTTCT
>NW_013533046.1:0-2084 GCF_000836235.2 Papilio xuthus | reverse complement strand
AATCGTACAAGATTGGCCTGGCCCCAAGAGGAGACTGCCTCGAGTGTCCGATTTGTACGCTCTACAAAGCTTACAAAAGTTACAAAGCTTTGTGTCGTTTTAATAAACGTCACAAAGCTTTGTAACTAGATAGTCAATATTATACAGAACTTGAATTCTATTGTAAACTAGGTGTCGCCCGCGACTCCGTTTGATGGATATATAAAAAAACTTAATTAGTGTAGCATATGTGTTCTTTCAGACAATATTATATACATATGCCAAATTTAAGCGAGTTCCGTTCTGCCGTTCTAGAGATATCTTTAAACACCCATCCATCCATCCACATCACATCCATCTAAACATTCGCATTTATAATATTAGTAAGTTAAATAAAAAGCAGCTCTTCAAGGTATAAATTCGAGAAAAATATGAATAAATAGTATCCTATGTCCGTCTCCTGACTCTAAGCTACCTCCTCAGCAATGTTCAGTCATATCTGTAGAGCCGTTCTTGAGTTATAAATAGCGTAACTAACACGACTCTCTTCTATATATATATATATATATAATGAATATGATGAATCACTATTACAAAATGATAAAAGACCACAGATTACTAAACTTCCGCCTTGGAATAGCTTTGAAGCAACACGCGTAATTGTCAATAAACCAATAAAGCGTAAAGAGTTTGACAAAGACATTACGTTAATTACATAACATACTTGGAAGTTATATGATTTACAGCTAAATTGTATGTAAATACCAATGACCTTTGCCATTCAAGTAGTCACAGTCTTACCTTTCTAATTCTAAGAACTGAAAATATATTACAACATTCGTTGTGTTCCACAGTTTCGAGACAAGCGATGGAACCGCTCGTCAAGAACAAGGTACGCTGAAGCAGGTAAGCGAAGACCACCAGGCCCTGGAGATCAAGGGTAGCTACAAGTACGTGGCTCCTGATGGTGTGGTCTACGCTGTCACCTTCACCGCTGATGAGCACGGTTTCCAACCTCAAGAGCATGTGGAGCACCCCAGCCAATAGATTGGAATATAGCTTATAGAAATGTTCTAGAATATTCTATATGATTCCAATGCTAGTAAAATACAACTTCTAGTCTAATCTTGAATGACATATTGGCCTAGTATTGGTTAGCATTTGTATATTGTTCTAGAACATTTTAAAAAAACTATGTAAATCAATTCCTTTCAAGGAGCACATGCAGGATCTGTTTTCTGTGTTTGTTTCTTGATTGTTTTCACACGATTTTTACATTTTGTACATTTGTTGTTTTGTTGTAAATACATTTTTATTTGTTGATAAATATTGATTTTCATTTTATATCTTTGAGTCATAACATTACTATTATGTTAAAAATGTTTAGGTTTCATTTACCCACTAAAATATCTATATTTGAAGTTCAAGCTTATTATTTTTTTTAAATTACTTTTAACTAAAAATGTTGGTGTCAAAAAATCGGTAAAACCATTTATAGTTATAAATTTGTTAATATAATATATTAAGACCCAAAAATCTACCATAAAGAGGTACAATGGTTCTAAATACTCATAGTTTGCTACGAGAATGTAAAAAAACTGCTTAAGTATGCATTAAACGATCCTAAGTCAATTTATCATGACCAGTAAATGTGCATAACATTTTGAAATTTTATAAATTCAAATGCCTACCATAAAATAATCATTACATTTTATTACATTCAAAGTAATTCTATGTAATTTCGTCAAGGCAATATTTAAATTCAAAACACTCTTAAATAAACGGCAATACATATTCCAAAGTTATAATATTAGTAATATAAATTATATATAATGTTCAAGGTCAAATTATTCACGATGAAAAGTGCCAACGACTACAATAGACAAAGAAAACACTGGGTTTTAATGAAAAAAAAAATTTAAATACTAAGACTAAATAAGAATCAAAACTCGCATTACGGTTACCTTATAACCTTAAAATAATAATCAAGAAAGTGCTTTACATCAAATATTTTGAAATAAAAAAAACTATTTGTGTATGGTATTATATCTTACGATTGTAACGCAACATAAGTACATTTGTCTTACCTTGAAGATAGTAAGCAG
>NW_013533045.1:0-764 GCF_000836235.2 Papilio xuthus | reverse complement strand
ATCGTTAAACGTATATGGCGGGATTCGAACCCAGGATCTGCAATTCAAGTGCTTGACCCTTAAGCCACCGACGCTCTCGGGAAATGAATATATAGTTATTATTGTTCAAAGAATGGGACTACATCAGATTACATTGAAAACATTAGTATGATATGAAGAAGAATGTTGCAATTTTTTAAATAAAGTAATTGAAGAAAATCATAGGATATGCTATAAATAAGCACATGATGTATTATTAATTTGCAATTTATTAACATTGTTGACTTTATATTAAAAGAGGATGTTAATCATAAAGTAAATTGACGTCAATAGGTCAGGATTTACCTTATAACATATGTATTTTATAATGAACATTTGCAGCTATACAAAAATACACATAAATTGCAAAGAAGAATTTATTTGTAGAATTACTAATATGGTGCTTTATATAGGATACAAGATTTGACTGTATACGACCTTTATCATGGGTTTCTGAGACCAATAAAACATAACAGAGAGAACATGTTTTAAACGAATATTTTGGTCTCAGAAACTCACTGTTAGAGTGTCAATTACTTTCCGCACTGATCAAAGAATGTGATACGCTTGATGGCTATTCTTTCACACATTATAATAACTTGTTTTTAAGCTTTGATTAACTTTTGTGTATTTCCAGGCGGAAACCTCAAAATCTAACGCCGCCTCTAAGCAGCGACTCGGCCAATTCTCTATCACCCCGCGCGTCACCCGCGAGTGGCGGTAGCGGGAGCGGGAGTGGGGGGAGC
>NW_013533044.1:422-1875 GCF_000836235.2 Papilio xuthus | reverse complement strand
GTAAAAATATAACTGACAAACTGTTTTCCTCATACAACTCTGTTTTAATAGAATAATTGTTTATCCCTATTACTGGAAAAATAAAATAAAGCGTCAATAGCCTAATGGTTAAGAGTACGGATTTTCAATCACGAGGTCGGGGGTTCGAATCCCGTCATTCGACTATTGTCGTAAACCATATTCTAGCACAAACATAGAGCTTACTTGGAATAGTAAAAGAAATATTATTAAATTTACAAAAAATCTGCTACTTTTATAAAAAAAAATAATCGACGCCCATAATACAAATAGGTTGAAAACTTGTAATACCGTGTATTTTTGAGACCAGAATCGCTGTTTCAAACACTCTTATCTCTGTTTTGTCAAAGATAAGAGGGATGACGATATGATTTATACAGAGATTTCGGTCATAGAAATCGATGGATAGTCGAGTAAATATTAATAAAAATTGCCATCCCTTACATACTCTTTGAAAATAAAAGAAACAACGATACATGTTATTACAACGGACCAATCAAAAGCCACAGATATGGGCCAGTACTGTACTAAATTCCTTATTAAGTGGGAAGCGAATTTTTAACTGTACATGTTGGTCCACTCTTAATGGAACGTCAAACCTCTTTCGTATGTCCATTCTCGATGGACATTAGGGAAATTTTAGATGACAAAAGAGTCGACGAGTGACATTTTGCGTGATGTGGGTATCACCTAAATGGTGAACATCACGAGACTATTTTTTGTGACATGACAAAGGCAAACGAGATCCTTTTCTGATTTGTAATTTAAGGTCAAGTAAACTTTAATAATATTTTTACTAAATTTTATTTTTATTTTATTTTAAAAAAATTTTTATTTTATATTGCGTCAGACAAGCAAGAGGTTATTCGCCGAAATGCCGAAACTGCCGTTGACCATAGACATCCACAATTGCAGATGCATTGTCTACATTTAATCGACGGGAGGAGCCGTATAGAAGACAATATACCTCCTATACATATTATACAGGGGTAGAGCGAGCTTTAACATCTGCGCACGAATCGGCCCGGCTCGCCCGGTGACATACCACGACCACACAGAAGACAGGTGTCAAGTGGAAGCTATTCCGCGTACAGTCTGATGAGTGTGCGTCCTGGTCGACTAATTTAATCCTCTTTCCTTTCCCATCCTTTTTCTCATAAGGATAGGATGGGAAGTGGAAGTGGACTTTCCGGATGAGAGGATGCATGGAAAGGGTCTTTCTCTCTGTGCATCCTATCCTCCGTCGATTAAAGGTAGGCAACGCATATGTAGTTACGTATGTCTATGGGCACCTTATGCTATAAAAAAAAATATGCGTCCACACCTCCATCCCATTCCTTCCTTCAAAGATTACGGTGAAAAGGGAAAGCGAACTAACTTTAATTACTATATTTTCTATTCCAGAGACGGTCAAGAATAGAAGAGTTGTAAGCTA
>NW_013533044.1:0-194 GCF_000836235.2 Papilio xuthus | reverse complement strand
TGTGTTCAAGGGGATCTGGGAATGGTTTAGATTCACAATTTTGTCCGCTGGACAATGTTTTTTAATTAATTTTTAATTTATTAGTAGTTGTTGATTTTGGAATGTTTTACATTGGATCCGACAGACGGAGCTACCATCGCAGTGTCAAATTTTCAAATTAAAGACGTGTAGACAGGACAACGTCTGTCGGGTCC
>NW_013533043.1:0-1425 GCF_000836235.2 Papilio xuthus | reverse complement strand
AGATATGTGTGAAGTCAACCAACCCGCACTTGGCCAGCGTGGTTGACTATGGCCTAATCACCCTAATGGGGACGTATAGTGAGCTGATGATGATGATGTTTTACAATAGAGACAAAGTTTTATATCTTACAAGAAGTAAAAATATTATAATAACGAATGTTTGGAGGGATGAATAGATGGATGTTTGTGAGAAGGTATCTCCAGAACGGCTGCATGGATCTCTCTGAAATTTGGTATATATGTAGAACATAGCCTGGAAGAAAATACAGGAACATAATTAGGTTATACAGTTAATATAATTCAATAATTCTTACAATTTTAATTAATGTGAAAAGAATCGTTCCATTTTATTATGTATTTAGTGTAGATTAGTTGCAATTTATGAAGATATTTTTATTATTATTCCTGTTGTTTGTTAAATACAATATCTGTAGGTGTGTGGTGAGTTCGCGCATCATTAGGTATCGCATTTGCATGTCGCTCGGCACCAAAGCTCGTGAAAATGCCTTTTCATTACCATCAGTTGTACTGGAAAATAGCTTCGACAAATATTAATATTTGGTATATAACAAAAGCTCATTGTTACGCTTGTTAAGTATACGTAATAATGTCTATGAACATATGTGTTCAATTTTTATTCACGAATGAATTCAAACTTTCTCAGAATATAATTTGATCTTCCTCTATCAATGATAAAATGGTTTGGTTGATAATGTGAGTTTATTATTGTGGGAGTATTGGGATGTTGTTTCCATTGTGGAACTTTCCAACACTAATAGAGCAGAAAATGCGTCTTATATAGATTGTTCCGTTGGCTTGCCGGTAAAATATTACAAGTCCATTTGAAAGCCTGTGAAAAACTTAACACTTACTAAAATTATACTTGTCACGATCTCGTCATTCAAAACTGTCGCCGGATGAAAGGTCTTCATCGTCGTAAGGCGGGAGATTACGGCATGAAAGCGTTCTACAATACACTTTTAATTTGTCATTATGCTGCAATAAAAACATCGTAAATGAGAACGACAAAAAACTCGTTCAGTTGATGTAGAAAAAAAACCGCGAACTGAGGGCGAAATTCGCATATCATCCCAACATAATGATGGCCGCTTGAAAAAAAAATTTAAATATCAAAAGGCCGGACGGGGCACGATAATGGTTTAAAATCATTTTTCATCCGAATCGGTCGCGAGTCGGGAACATGAATACGGTAGCCGTCGACTGACGATCCATTATCTTGAGTCGAGTTAGATTAGAGCCGGCCGCGGTCGCTTCCATACTTCATTACGACGCTTCCTTGACTTGTAGCTTTTTAATGACCGATTGATACAGTCGGCAACATTAGTTGAAATATAAACGCTCCTTTAAAACTGTGCTACTAAGATTTATTGACCACTTTAGGTTCTTTCAATTTAAATCAATTGT
>NW_013533042.1:0-1053 GCF_000836235.2 Papilio xuthus | reverse complement strand
ACGGGATACATGATGTTAATATTACGCGATTAGGAAAATTAATCCAATATGGCGGCTACGCATTGCGCAATACATTCGTATTTAAGGCTCTGAGTACATTCCGCGAATCCGAAGCGAAAACGAAACGAAACAACTACCGAGTAGGCAAACAGTAGGCCTGTATAAAAGTACTTGATAACATTCACAAAACAAAAGCAAATCGAAAATGGACCGCTTTGGTTTCGCGTCAATTTCGGCGTTGAAGGCATTGTTATTGTGTTGACCCTTATAACATTGTAATAAAGACTTATCCAACACGTTTTTTGACATAAAACTGTCATTAGGCTCGTTACACAATTGCGGAGCGAATTTAGTATTTTGATTGCGGTTCCGCTTCACGTTCGTACGTCAGTGTGATCGGGGCGTAAGGGCTTGGATTATTCACGCTTGTCGACCACCGCATCCGTTCATGTCCATGCGAGATTACATCGCCTACGCCTTTTAGATTAAGTATCCGCTGACATGTCTATTTGTGCATCTTAGATATGTTTTAGATTAACTGTCGAAGTACGACGGTCTTACACAAACTGGAATGTTCACTGTCTTTTGGATTTTTTTTAGTAATACGATTGTGTTGCTTCAGTTATGATTCAACGTAATAGTGTAGCATTTAATGGTAAATAAATTGTCAAACCATGTGCGTCCAGATCTAGTAAATGCACAGCTTCCTAGTTCACTGGACCATAGATGTATTGGCTTATATCACTAATCTTACTAATATTATAAATGCAAATGTTTAGATGGATGGAAGGATGTTTGTTTGAAGGCATCTCCAGAACGGCCGAACGGATCTTTATGAAATTTGGCATAGATGTAGAACATAGTCTAGAATACATAGGCTATTAGTTGTTTTTTAATTTCGCGTGGAAGAAGTCGCGGGCGATAGCTAGTTAGGACACTAATTTTGAAACAATGACATATTTAAGGCACGATTTATTCCGCTCGTCCCCTGAATAGTATAGAACAAATAGTGAAAATAAATTCAGTATAAAAATGGTAAGCAATAAAATATTA
>NW_013533041.1:0-812 GCF_000836235.2 Papilio xuthus | reverse complement strand
GAATTTAATTACATGTGCATACATATTAAAATTAAAAAGTTTAAATATCAAAAAAAAATAGTGGCTTGGGATTTGAACCGCCGACCTTACGTACCAACGGCGGCGAACGGTAAGGCCACGAGACCAAACTAGCAAATATGATGACAAACTTAAATTTGATGTTGGTTTTATCTACCTAATATCTGTCATCCGCGTCGAACACTTTTAGTAAATTTTGAAAAATGGTTTGATGCAAAGTGTCAAATGAATGTAACAGAAGTAGTTTATTCCAAATTGTATCACAAGTATATAGAGATAGAGTTCAATTTTGTCAAATGTACCGATATTTTTGCGCACCTTGACTGCTTCGTTACTTATGACGTTGTGGCTGCTACGATATTTATGAGCATCTTGCATGTACTCATATATTTGACGCTGTGTATGTACCGATGTATTTGAGCAGGGTGAATGTATCTATTATTTTGAGGACTTTTGTTGTACCGATATAATTGAATACTTTTGGTGTACCTATATATTTGCATATCTTGTCTGTGACGATCTATATGACGCTGACTGTACTTTCAATTTTAACCCTACAATTTTAACTTAACAGACTGTTCTATTCTGTTTACCAGATAGTAAATATTTTTTCTATATGCATATAAGTCATGTATGCAATTGACTGAATGTTTGTAGCCGGCTTAAAATCATTAATAATATGGTTTATTATATTTATGACTAAATTAGATAAGCATTTATTTATATTTCTTTACCATGTTTTACTATCATAAATAATATTTAATTTAAATATAAACAAATTAAATATAGTATTT
>NW_013533040.1:0-607 GCF_000836235.2 Papilio xuthus | reverse complement strand
ATGGGAAGGGAAAGAGGACTATATAAGGCCTCCGGGACGCACACTCATCAGACAGTACTTGGAATAGCTTCCACTTGAGGCCTGTCTTCTGTGTGGTCGTGGTATTTCACCGGGCGAGCCGGTACAAATCATGCGAAGATGTTAAAGCGGGCACTACCACTGTAAAATATCTTTATTGTAAATTATACTTACCACTTCTGGGGTAAGAAGTGATGAATTAAGGTAAGCTTGAGGATTATTCTGTGGCGTGTCCATGTATCTTTCGGTATAAATTGTATCTGAAAAATGACAATAGCCAAAATTATTTTTTTTATTTTAATATGTCATATATTTCCCATTTTGTATTATGTCTACGCCGAGATTTACTACCATTTTTTACTTTAGTATCTTATCTAGTGATTATATGCTCAAATAAGCTCATATGCTTACAGTTTGCTCAAATATTTTGCTATAACTAAGTATATTTAATGAAATGTGTAACTATAATATAACTAAGTATATTTAAGTGAATGAACTTGAATACGTGACGGGACACTTGCCATAGAATCTCCAGTCGACGACCGGCGCTACGGCGGCGGCACAACGGAAGACATCAGCGCCACGCGCC
>NW_013533039.1:0-927 GCF_000836235.2 Papilio xuthus | reverse complement strand
CATTAAGCATTTGAAAGCTTTAAACGTTAAATTAAATAACGCTGTGAATTGAAATTTTACAACAATTATTTTGGCTTAGGGAATATTTTTTTTTAATTTGGGCAACCTACTTCTATAAGCGAGAAATATATAGAGGTCCCTTTGACTCTCGTTCCAGGTTTGACTGTATGTGGACCATGAAGATGTTCAATGGAAATCCATTAAATGTTATTCAATCTTTTAATACACGAACACCAATCGCTTATTTTCAAAATACTTCAACCCACGAAGTTAACCCTGTTACTATGGATTTTAGTTGCTCCTTGTAAAATGCTTTAAAACGTTTTCTCTATAGCGCACAGGTTTGTTAAATACTGTTATTTATATCAACAATTTATGTTTTAGTAACAAGTGCAAAAATATAACGCTTTGTTACTTTATTAAACAAACTTTCATATAAATTAGTGAATTTTACAATTATAAACAATATATATTTTGTAGTGAATTATAACTGAAAATTGGCTAACAACTGGTAGTTTTTAATTTATATAACAGCTGTTATTGGCCATGTGTTCTTTGAGTTGTCGAACGCGATATGCGCGATAAGTTATTCTTCGCCTCTGAATCACTACACGTTTACATACTAATTGTATGCAAGTATGTAATTTTATTACTACGGTTATTTTAAATATAATTATTGAATGAACACGTTATTAGAACAATGTATGCCTTTATTACTCTTTAAGACTATTACTAAAACATCATTAGGGAAAAGTAAACTGCAATAAACTTTCTAACTAAATCTTAAATGCTACTCAAATGGCAGGTTCAAAATATAACCTAAAAAAGCCCATCTTGGTATTATAGACTAAGCTAAATAATCTGCACAACGGTAAAGTTTTGGTACGCTCTAGTTTCCGAAGATGAGGTTTCTAGGTGAAGACCATC
>NW_013533037.1:0-903 GCF_000836235.2 Papilio xuthus | reverse complement strand
AAGTGCGCTAAGGGACCAATCGATCTCTTCTATTTTATACGTAAGAGCCTCTTTAAGCGCCAATATCCCATTGGTTTTATTGTATCGATGTGAAAAGCGCAATCCTATGTTTGAACCCAAAAATTTAATTTTGTCTTAACCTGCATTTTAAAACAATCTTCACCTTACTAGATATAATTGGAGAATCATTCTTTTGAATTTAAGATGAGTAAAGTCAAATAACATAAAAAAATATTAGAGAGGAGATTTTAGAAGTGTTATATGTAAAGATTAAAATCTATTAAAAATGTCAACTAATCAATGAGTATGAAAATGACTATTTATTAGTAACAATGAATGGATGAAATAATTACCACGGGAGCACATAAACTGCGCTATCGGACGATAAATGCCAATACGGAATCGCTTCCGGCTAACGTATTAATGTTCGTTCCGCAATTGTGTTTTGACAATGTTTGCGGTCATATTATCTTGTGTCTATATTCAATGGTACGTTTAAAAGTAATATAAAGGTTTTTTATATATAGTATACTGCAGTGATTTGTCTATGGTCTTGGTTGTCTCAAGCGCCTGCTTTATATGTCAGAAGGGACAGCCGTCTTTCCGCAGGCGAGCGATGCGGTTGTGTGGTACGATGGTTATTGTGGTTTAGTGTCGTGTCCGTGTAAAACTCTCCAAAGATTGGGAAATTAAAGTTACATTTAAGTTATATCTTTATATCACCACCGTTTTGCAGTTTCCAAAACAGACGTCTAGGAGTACTGAGAGTTCATATACAATAACAATATGTGAATGAAATCAAATAAAATAAACTGCATGCCATTATTAACATGATTATATCCGATAGCGCAGACAAACAAAAACTAAATAAATCACTTTCATGTACGAGCCGATTGGGTGCGT
>NW_013533036.1:0-1219 GCF_000836235.2 Papilio xuthus | reverse complement strand
TTTGATGTACCTATATATTTGCATATCTTGTCTGTGACGATCTATATGACGCTGACTGTACATATATCTTTGTCTTCCTATGCTTTTAAAATTTTATTGAATGAATAATATCCAAGGTTTATAGAGTTACGAATAAAATGTCGAAGTGGTAGAACTTCATATAATATTCCGTTTACTGTTGATTACACGCACGTAAGATCACATAGTTAATGCATAAACACAGATTACTTCTCAGACCGTCAGAACTGATAAACCTGTGTAAATCTATTGATCTATTGTAATATATATCAAGTAATTTTAATTAAGACACTGAAGATATTTCTTAAGTTATCTTACTAATGTTATAAATGCGAATGTTTAGATGGATAAATTGATGGATGGATGGATGTTTGTTTGAAAATATAGTAAGTAGTAATATATCGATTAAATTTGGCACGAATATAAACCATAGTCTGGAAGAACACATGAAAAAATAATGGAAAATAATTTATTGCTTAAACAAAAAACACATAGGCTCAATCATAGTTTTTTTTTAATAATGTTTTTTTTTTTATTCCGCGAGGACGGAGTCGCTGGCGACCGCTAGTGGAGTATAAATACGGTTTAGTAGTTATCGCTTATTAATAAATAGGACACTCATTTTAATCGATCACTCCTCGTCAAAGCATGTTCGTTCCTGAGAATATAATGAGCGATAACCTTAAAAAATTGTATGTCTGAAATTATGTATAAAGACGAATAAAGAAACGACAGGCATAAAGTTATTGCCGTCGCTTCCTCTTTCCGTTTTCCTTATTTATTTCATTCATTTGTAAATAGTAGACGTCTGTACTTTTATGATTTTCCTTTAGCCTCATATTCGTATGTTTGTCATCATTATCATGAACTCACTATACATCTCCACCGAGGGGCTTGGAGCTTACCCTAAATTAAGGGTGACTAGGCCATACTCAACCACGCTGGCCAAGTGCGGGTTAGTTGACTTAACACATATCTTTGAATTTCTTCTCAGATATGTTAAGGTTGGCATCACGATGTTTTCCATCAACATAAGAACGTCGGGAATAAATTTAGGTGCATATGTTAATCGGAAATCGATAAACAAATTGTTACATGGCGGGATTTGAACCCAGAACCTGTAGATTGCAAGATTTAAATCCTAACCTGAACTCCCGTCGCTCTTCTTGCATTCTATAGTATAAATATATTTTTAAAAATT
>NW_013533035.1:0-504 GCF_000836235.2 Papilio xuthus | reverse complement strand
TGGATTGGATTGGATTGGATTGGATTGGATTAGATTAGATTAGATTAGATTAGATTAGATTAGATAAGATTAGATTAGATTGGATTGGATTGGATTGGATTGGATTAGATTAGATTAGATTAGATTAGATTAGATTAGATTAGATTAGATTAGATTAGATTAGATTAGATTAGATTGGAAAAAGAAGAAGAAGAAGATTAGATTAGATTAGATGAGATTAGATTAGATTGGATTGGATTAGATTAGATTAGATTAGATTAGATTAGATTGGAAAAAGAAGAAGAAGAAGATTAGATTAGATGAGATTAGATTAGATTAGAAGAAGAAGAAGAAGAAGAAGAAGAAGAAGAAGAAGAAGATTAGATTAGATTAGATTAGATTAGATTAGATTAGATTAGATTAGAGTAGATTAGATTAGAAGAAAAAGAAGAAGAAGATTAGATGAGATGAGATGAGATTAGATTAGATTAGATTAGATTAGATTAGATTAGATTAGATTAGATT
>NW_013533034.1:0-615 GCF_000836235.2 Papilio xuthus | reverse complement strand
CTCGGGGACCGGGACACAGTGAGCGCAACGACTCCCTCCACGTCACCCACCCAGTCACTCCTGCTGGGGATGAAGTAGGGCTCAGCAACCACGGCGACCTGCGTGGACCATTCGACCATGGTCTGAACGAACAGGTCCTGGGCCCGGGCACAATGGTTAAGGTTAACCTGGAGGACCTTAAGAGCCATTGGCGCTGATGTCGACCTCCTCTGTCTCCATGTCAACCTCCGCTGGTGCCAGTTGTGCTGGTTGGGGCTGGCTTGCAACTACTCTCCTGGAGATCCTGGGGGGGGCTGGTGCAGAGCAACCCCTGCCACCCAGTCTATGGTCCGCCGGTCTCTTGGCCGCAGCGCAAATGGTGCAGTGCGGGTCTGCTGTGCACTCTTTAAACTTGTGCCCGTCCACTCCGCACCTGAAGCACTGGTTGCTCCTGTCGATGTCCGAGCTGCACTGCGCTCTTACGTGCCCCTTCTGGAGGCAACGGTAACAGCGCAGTGGCTTAGGCTCCATCATTTTTACACTGGCGGACACCCAGGACAGGGTAACACGACCAGCTGCGACCACCTTCTTCGCCGTAGCGACCGGGCACTCAATCCATGCGTGCCCTACCCCGAA
>NW_013533033.1:0-609 GCF_000836235.2 Papilio xuthus | reverse complement strand
TTTTTGATATTTAGAATACGTTTTTCGTTGTATCATTATTGCGTTACGTATAATATTACGTAGTTATAAAAATTGACAAGTTATTGAGTAATTGCTTAAAAAAAATTATTAAAATTTGAGCATTAAATTAATATTTAAATCCATTAAAGCATTTAAATGGAGCAATTATTTACGTATTTTATTAATTAAGAAGATGTTTAGCAAATAAACATAAAATTGACGTAATTCCAAGCAGGGCATTCAAGTTACGGTAAATAATTGATCAAGGGTATTGGGTAGACACGACAAAATATTAAAATTTGAGCCATTCTAAAATTTACACAAAAAGCTAACAAATACAACTTCTATTTGTTATTTTAAAGCGGAGAAGAAAACAATTGGAACGTACTCACCAAAGTTGACATTATAAAACTTGATCACACCGTCACATCACGTCTTACTTACGTATATTATACGAAACACTGAAAACTAAGGGTTAATTTGTTCTTTTAAACAAGGATAGTTACAATTTCCAAAAATATGTTTCTGATCGTATGACTAGCCTATTAAAGAAATAACAATGGAAACACATCGTATCAGGATGTACAAACAAGGACGTGGGAGTTTCAC
>NW_013533032.1:2787-3081 GCF_000836235.2 Papilio xuthus | reverse complement strand
GCGTAAGTGCCCTTCGTTATTCTGTCCCCGGCTTGCTTAAGGGCCTCCCTGAGATCTGACATTTCCTTACTGTTTTGTTCTAATTGCCTGCTATGTCTCTCTAATTTCTCAATAAATTCATTCTGCTTATGCTGATCGAAGGGGGCAGGTGGGGGCGTCTGCGAAATCAGGGGGCTAAGGCCCCCTTTTTCCGCCGTCGCCCCCCCCTGCGCCCTCCGATCAGCATCCTTCCCTACCTTCAGTCTCTTGATCTCAGTTTCGGCCTCTTTAACAAGCCGGTACAGTGCATCGAAG
>NW_013533032.1:0-2608 GCF_000836235.2 Papilio xuthus | reverse complement strand
CTTAACAATTTTCTTTGGAGACGCCTGGGGACTGGGGTCCGCTCCGGACTCCCATTCCCCGACGCTCCTCCTGACGCTCAGGACCTGGGCCTCCTTGTCAACACTTGGTGACCGTCTTGTCTCTATTATTTCAATTTCGGGCTCAACTGAGGCCCGGTCCTGGGCGTCACCTTTCTTCACCGGGGTCCTTATCCCAAACATGTTAAGGGGAACTCGTCCAAATTTAAAAATTTAAAATTTAAAATTTAAAAAATTTAAAAATTTAAAAATATAATAAATAGGTTAAAATCTTAATAACTAGGTTAAAAAAAACAACGTCAATTTCAATAATAATAAAATAAAGTTAAAATAAAATTCCAAATTAAAAATTAAAATTCAATTTTAAAATTTACTAAAACTAATTGTCAAAAGACCTACTCTACTTTGGGCAATAGACCCTGTCAACAACAAATAAAATAATTTTTAAAATTCTTTTAAAACTTTGAAAAATTTTTACTAAAATTTTTCTAAGTCTTTTGGACTTGTAAAAATTTCAAAGTTGATTCAACTTAGTCTAGTTGGGCGATACACCCCGTCCAGATTTAAAAACTTAATCTAATCTTAATCTAATACTGAGGGGCAACAACCCACTCAGTAGTCTTATTACTAACTTAAACTAATATTTGGGGCAATAGCCCCGTCACTTATTATCTAACTTACAACTAATATTGCCGGCAATAAGCTCGGTCAATATGTCAGTCGGTCACTTTCGACTTGACTAGTTCTATTTTCCTGTTGTCAGCTCCAAGAGTTAGCCTAGTTAAAATAAGTTAAAATCGAAATAATAATTTTCAAAATAAAATAAAATAAAATAAAATAAAATAAAATTCAAAATAAAATAAATTCAGTTCAATAAAAATTTTCTAATCTCATAAATTTAAATGTTTCTATTAGTAAAAAATATAAAAAATAAAAAAAATTTTAAAATTTTAAAAATCTAAAATTTTCAAAATTAAATTTTAAAAATCCAGTAATCCAGAATTTCCCGGAATTTCGGAAAACCCAAGCTCCCGAGCAATTAAGGATCCAAAAATTTTAAAAATCCAAAATTTTAAATTCAGAAAATTAAAATCCAAAATAAACAAGATAAGTTTAAAATCTAAAATTAAATTTAAAAGTTAAAATTTAAAAATTTAAAATTGAAACCAAATTAAAGTTAGAATTAAAAAGTTAAAAATTAAATTTAAGAATTAAAATTTAAAAGGTAAAAATAGTTAAAAATAAAAAATCTTTAAAAATTTTAAAACCTTAAAAATAATAATAATAATAAAATAAAATTTACAATTAACTTATCACCTAGGCTTAAAACTCTTAGAACTATATCACAGGTTGTCTAATTAAATAATATTAATAATAAAACAATAAACAAATAAGTTAAAATAAAGTAATATAAACACACAAAAACACTAAGTCAATACAAAGATAAATGTCAAGTCGATAAACTATTAATCTACTAGCCTACTTCTCCACGCTCGGCTATTACGATTGTATGTTAATGAGGCGCGTGGGAATAATGTCTTAGCGCCGGCGTCAAACAATTAAGCGCCAGCGGCTATTAGCGCAGGCGCCACCCGGCGCCAATTAAAAATCTTGGCGCCGCAGTAGTATCGGCGGCGACGGCGAGCGAGCGGTGCAGGTGCGCGATGACTCAACTTGTTTGCGTTTTCAGTCCGAGTTTTTACGTAATATAATTCTAAAATTAGGTACTTTAAATAGTCACTTTTTCAAACTGTTTTTTCGTCTATATTGTTTTTGACACTTAAAAAATATGTACTACACAATAAAATTAACACTTAATTAACGCTTAATGTCTCTAAACAACACTTAAAGTTTTGTTAAAATTTAGTCCTTTTTTACAACGCAATTGCACCAAAACTATAAGGCCGAAAAATCTAAACGAGGTGTCCACTGATTCGCCTTTTCAAGACGAGCACAATGATATAATAAAAATAATAGGTCCTCGCTTTAAAACTTAACTTATGATTTTTTGAAAAACTTGTGAATTTTTCACGAATTTGTCCAGTTAAAAACTCCTAAAATAGTTGTCCAAATTTAATTTTGGAATCACAGTTTTTCTCGGCACTTATATAACTACTTAAATACTAATATCACAGATCTGCTGCACTCCTGGATCCAGGACCTCGTGGCCACGCGGTTTTTGTTTTTATCAATTTTCTTCGGTTTTTCCTACCGGAAAAATTCCGAAAACCGGTCGGGTCCCAAGATCTCGTCGAGATCTATCTGACGAAGTCAAAAAATGTATGGGTCGTCGATCTTAATCTCGCGGCGTTATTTTTTGAAGTTGCAAGATTTTGTAAATTTCTTGTTTTTCCGTTCCAGGTCTTCGGATTTTTCACCATCCACCTCGAGTTGGGCACCGTTGGAACGGGGGGATTTTTGCGCATCCGCTGGTATATCGCACAGGTATGTACGCAAAACTTTTCCCACCACTTTGAATTTTTCCAATTTTTTCTGTTACGGAGCAACTTTAAAACGAAATTTTTCACTTTGTGCGTGTCGTATCGCTACGGGGCGCAGAGCGTGACTGGGTTAGGTTAGGTTAGGTTAG
>NW_013533031.1:0-718 GCF_000836235.2 Papilio xuthus | reverse complement strand
TCCTTGTTTATGTAAGCTACGACTGTTCGGTTGTCTGTTTGCAGTAAAATGTGAGCATTGTGAAGAAGGCTGTTCTCTTGTTGTATTGCCGCGTAGACAGCAAACAGCTCTTTGAGATTGACATGCCATGACTGTTGCCGTTTTGACCACTGTCCTGACATCTTCGTGTCGCCCAGCTGAGCTCCCCAGCCGAAATCCGATGCATCCGTCGTGAGCAGATGAGAGATCGAGTTTGAATGTATAGGAAGTGAGCCGTGTGCTGCCTTTAACCACCATCGCATTTCGGAGAGTACTGGTTGTGGCAATTTCACTTGTTTGTAGGGGTGTTCCGTGGGAAGGTATCGACTGTGAAATTGCAGGGTTCGACAATGTAACCTCCCTCTGCGTATTACAAAAGAGGCGAAGTTGAGTCTCCCCAGAAGGGACTGGGCCTGTCTGAGGGACCAACTGCCTCTGGACATCTGACTGAGAAGTGCTTTGCGTAGCGTTTCGCACTTCGGTTCCGACAGGGACTTCGTGTTGAGTTTGGTGTCCCATGTAATACCCAGAAACTCCAGGCGTTGTGTCGGAACCAGTACAGACTTGTCCATATTGATAGTCCAGCCGAGGGTTCTCATTAGGTTCACCATAAATGTAATGTGTTCGCGTAAAATTTGACAGGACTGATTCACTATTAAAAAATCGTCTAGGTATACCACGCACCTCATATTTCGCCTTC
>NW_013533030.1:0-503 GCF_000836235.2 Papilio xuthus | reverse complement strand
AGTGCGCAAAGGCCAACTCGATTAACTGGTCGTCACTTTTAGCACTGCCATCCGGATCCACTTCCATCAAACGATGTACATTTTTATCGAGACACTTCCTGTCCTGGCAATATTACGCTCTGGTATTTCGATATCGATTTTTTTTTATTAAAACAGTTGCAGATTATTTGAAATTGAGGATTTTTTTAATTATCGTTAAAAACGTTCTAAGTCACGTCACGAAAACGTAAAAAATTTTTTATGGAAACTTTTAAATAAGAGTCAATTATGAATGTCTAGTATTTATAATGTTATGTGAAAGATATTTCTCCAATTAAAGTGAGCTGTCGCCCGCGACTCCGTCCGCGCGGTACTAAGAAAAAAATCGGTTGCCCCGAGTAGGTTCCATATCTATGCCAAATTTCAGCGAGTTCCATCAATCCATCCATCCATCCAAACATTTGCATTAATAATATTATAATAGTAAGATTTTTCGCTAAGTCAATAAAGTTTCTTTGTTCGTA
>NW_013533029.1:0-614 GCF_000836235.2 Papilio xuthus | reverse complement strand
CTGCAAACTTTTTAATCCCCTTACAAAATTCCAAACCGCCATTTCGTCATATAACAACTGTAGATTTCTACAGTCAAAACAAGTTTAAAACATTCCGTCTCTCTCATTGTTTTTGGAATAAACAGAGACGACGATATGTTGCACAGTAGAATTTCTCGGTGTTGTATGAAAACTTATAACTCACGCATCGGAGTAGGTGGTGGTACGGTCGACATGGAGACGAGGGTAGAGGATACCGCAGCGCGTTTCTTGTTCCTAATAGCCCCCGGTACCGGGCTCATGGCCGCAGCATTGAGATCCTTGCTTGTTCCAGGTAAACCGCTTAGTCTGAAGTAGAATTAAAATTATCTTTTATTATTTGAAACAGGTGAAATAATCAGTCAATAGTAATAAATCATCTAATTCCATCATATAAGCAGAAATATCTGTTGAATTTGCAGACATGTTTACATGAATTTTATACCAGTACCGACGACTTGACCAAAGAGTTCAAACAAGGGACAATAAGCAAAATCGCACCAATCGGACCATAACTTGTTAATCATCATTGGTACTTTATCTTTATATGTTTTCTCGTCTTTCATATGTAGAAATATTAAGGTGGCAACAAATTA
>NW_013533028.1:0-3704 GCF_000836235.2 Papilio xuthus | reverse complement strand
GACACTTGATAGGCCCACGTCCATCAAATGTACGACTAATTAAAACATAAGTAAACATACTTGTATTAATATAAAAATACTAGCGGACCCGACAGACGTTGTCCTGTCTGCACGTCTTTAATTTGAATATTATTTAAAATTTGACACTGCGATGGTAGCGCCGTCTGTCGGATCCAACGTAAAACATTCCAAAATCAACAACTACTAATAAATTAAAAATTTATTAAAAAAACATTGTCCAGCGGACAAAATTGTGACTCTAAACCATTCCCAGATCCCCTTGAACGCACACAAAAAATTTCATCAAAATCGGTCCAGTCGTTTGAGAGAAGTTCAGTGACATACACACGCACAGAAGAATTATATATATAAAGATAATAAAGCCTTATAAAAACATATAACGCTATATAATATTATGATCCTTTTAATAGAGCGATCTAAAAAATCTCTTACAGTGGGTTTCTGAATAAATTCTGTATATCAAACATATTGTTATCCCTTTCATTATCTTTAACAAAACCGAGATAACAATATGTTTCAAACATCGTAGATCATAAATCTGACCAGTTACTGATTATTATACTACATGTATGAAGAGTCCAGAATGGTTTTAAAATTCGATTTAAAGTTTAATCTATTTTATTATTTGTACAGCAAATCATCGACAGTTTTAATCCGAAGATAATTGTTATGTTAAATACAATTCATATAAATAAACAGCAAGTTTGTTAGTTGATAGTTACGTGGGTAACACTGGTAGATTGTGAGTAGGAATTTCTGAAAATGCCATATAAAGTTTGTGTCCTAAAATAAAACGTAAAGATTTTCAGGATAAAGGTTATTATATTAGTTTTTTTTTATATTTCATCAATATATATAATAGATGTTTATTGAAAGATTTATAGATTTGAAGTAAACATTAATATTTGCTCCAAATAAATTCCATTGTGTACTCTGCTGCTGAGTATATTCTTAGAAAATTTCTTTTCAATGTCGAGATCAAATACTCTTAAGCATACATCTAACTCATGGTGATTGGAAATTTATTTTACATATAGATTATATATATTATAAATACAACTTAGTATGTATTTTTAGACTAACATCAAGCTATCGATCTTTGTTATATACTTTAGTGAATAATTACTATATCTTGCCCGCGACTCTAGCCGCACGGAATAAAAAAAATAGCCTATGTCTTCTTCAAGACTATGTTCTACATTTGTGCCAAATTTCATCAAGATCCGTTGGTCCGTTGCAGAGAAACTCTCAAACAAACATCCATCCATCTAAACTTTCGATTTTATAATATTATTATTACTAGTAGTCGCTCGCGATTCCGTCCGCACGGAATAAAGAAAATAATAAGTAGCCTATGTCTTCTTCCAGACTATGTTCTACATATGTGCCAAATTCCATCAAGATCCGTTGAGCCGTTCCATTGATATCTTCTAACAAACATCCATCCATCTAATCTTTCGCATTCAGCTATTTTAAAAGTAAATTGTAGTCAACATTAGAACTGTCTATGTTACATTAAAACCATAATAAGAAGGATTTATTAAAACTAAGACTGGCCAATAAAAAAATATGTAACTAGCAGAACTAAAAAAAACATTAATTTAAAAAGAAAAAGACATTTATTGTTAACAATATAAGTGATCTTTTTGATCTCTTAATAACAAAACAGAAAGCTTTTATCTTAAAACTATACCGTTTAGAACATCCAAGAGACGAATAATTTGATTTGAAGAGATTAAATTAATTACATTTTCTGAATACATGTTTTACCTTAAAAGCCCTCAAGCTTCGCTAAATCTAAATAGGAGTGATCTTTTCTTAAATTCGTGAATGTTTAACAATAGTGGATTTTCTTAAAGCATGTTATAATTCTATCTTAGACAGATATGGCATTAAACACGATGATTATTACATTTTTTTTAATATTATAAGGTGGCAAACGAGTGAGCGGCCACCTGAAATCGCTGTAATAGCGAAATGACCGTTGCCCATAGACATACGCAATTGCATATGCGTTGCTTAACTTTAATCAACGGAGAGGATGTACAGGAAAAATATATTTACCCTTCCCATGCATCCTCTCATCCATTTTAATTAGTTACTTCATGTCGAGATTTTATTAACGAAAATTAGCATTTTACTTTTAAAAAGATTATGAAATAAATGCCTAATATTTAAGTTAGTTTTTTTCCTTTTAAAGGACAAAATCATTTTATATCACGCAATATTACAATAAAGTAAATCAGCGGACAAAGTTTGACAAACTCAAATAATCAAGGAAACATCTTTTTTTGTAAAAAATATTTGAGCTTTCAAAATGATTACAGGTTTATTATGTTTTATTATGGTATTTATTTGTTATATTCTTAACATAGTACATTTCATATCCAAAATAAAAAATTATACAAAATATATTATGTTAAAAATAGAGCACCACCGGCTGCGGAACCCCATGACTCAAACAACCAGTGGTCAAGGGCCCTTAATCCAACTGTTTAGCGAGAGCTTCTTGAGATGTTGATCGAAGATCTTCGCTATCAGTCCATTCACTGAAACAACTATCGGAATAATGGTAGTCGATTTCATAAGCCACATGGCGGTAATCTCGTGAGCCAAATCTAGGTATTGTTCGTTGTTTTATTATATCACTAGCTGTCGCCCGCGACTCCGACCGGGTGTTTGTCTAAAAAAAAATTAGGGGTGGACTACCCTTAACATTTAAGGGGATCAAAAATAGATGTTGGCCGATTCTCAGACCTACTCAATATGCTCACAAAATTTCATGAGAATCGGTCAAACCGTTTCGGAGGAGTATGGGAACGAAAATTGTGACACGAGATTTTTTTATATTACATTAATTTTAGTTTCTCTATTATATTATATTTAATTAAAATATACAATGTACTAGTTAACTATTTTAGCTTTACATTATACCCTAAACCCTAAGGGACAGGCAGCATTACAGAACTCATGGCGCAGCTCTGGTTCACTTCGACCGCAAATATTTTTCTTTAATTTATGTAATAGACAAAAGAATGCGTAAAACGGAACGGCAAATTTAATGATTACTTTTAAAATTTTAGAGTTTATGCAAATGTAATAGTCAAAAATATTCAAGGTAGAAAGTATTGCAATCTCCATTTTCACTCAGACAACGGAAATTGGTTTGTTTTAGAAATGGAAGAACCAAGTATTTGAAATATTTGAATGTGGGTTTAATTTTGTAATCATAAGTTTGTTTAATATTTTGAATGATATTTTGTTCCTAAAAACGTCGTCTAATAAAATAATACATTTGTATGTAGAATATTTAATTTGTTGGTACATCAGCTTCCATTGTTCTGTTGCCATTCTGATACGCTATATTAACAATTTCAATCGTAAAGAAATTGCTTAAGGTATACAAGGAACGTAATGTTTTTTTTCCTAACTTTTTAAATATAACTTAACAAGCCTATAGAAAGCGGTAATAGTGTAGCTTCTTAACAGTAACACAATATTTTTTTTGACCCTTATTAGATTAGATTAGATTAGATTAGATTAGATTAGATTAGATTAGACTACACTAGACTAGACTTGACTAGATGAGATTAGTTTAGATTAGATTAGATTCGCTTCGATGAGATGAGATGAGATGAGATGAGATGAGATTAGATTAGATTAGATTAGATTAGATTAGATTA
>NW_013533027.1:0-975 GCF_000836235.2 Papilio xuthus | reverse complement strand
AGCGTTTAAAAAAATATAAACTTAATTAATTTGTTTATCAAATATTTTTAACACATTTCACTAAGCGTGAGTTTCTAAGACCACAATTCGCGTTTAAAATATATCGATATCTGTTTTTGACAAAGATAATGACAGGGATGACGATATGTTTTAGACAGAGATTTTCGTGTCAGAAACCCACGGTAACTGCTATTAATCGACAAAGAACATTTAAATGAACTAGGATAATTACGGTGAAGGAAAAAATCGTGATACAACCTGCACATATCTGAGAAGAAATTCAAAGATATGTGTGAAGTCAACCAACCCGCACTCGGCCAGCGTTTTTGACTGTGGCCTGACCACCCTTAACTTAGGGTAGACTCCAAGCCCCTCGGTGGGGACGTACAGCTGATGATGAGGATAATTAAAAGTAAATTAATAAATAAAACAAAGCCTATTATTTGATAACTTCATTTTATAACATTATGAGTACTTAGTTAATGTAGCGTCCTAATAAAATACAGACCCTTTCAGGTTTATACGAAGTGAAACTAACATCAGAGCAGTAATAAAAGTTTTGTAATTACCGTTGCCCTGTACCGTTGATAAATATAATGTTAAATATGAAGCGATGGAAACTTTTTAATTGTCTGTATTTTATCTGTTGGGAGAAAGTTTATTGATTTTGTTTTTATTATAACGAAGTTTTGAGTAATAGTACTCATTGTCATTTGGCATAGATGTACAACGTGGTCTAAAAGAACACACATGATATTAAGTTTTTTTTTAATTCCGCGTGAACGGAGTAGCGGGCGTCAGCTACTTTAGGATACAGATTGAAAAGGCAGAAAGATACGAGCGGTAAAATATTTTATTGTTCGCTAGATGGCGCTGTTATAAAGTAAACGTGATCAATACATTATCGACAACATTAAGAGTGTTTAACACAAGTCAGTTAATTTCAAAAACACGACTTGAACTAGGTCTTATTTG
>NW_013533026.1:0-509 GCF_000836235.2 Papilio xuthus | reverse complement strand
TTCTTGATTTTCTTCTTCATATTCTTCTTGATATTCTTCTTGATATTCTTCTTGATATTCTTCTTCATATTCTTCTTCATATTCTTCTTGATTTTCTTCTTGATTTTCTTCTTCACATTCTTCTTCATATTCTTCTTGATATTCTTCTTCTTCATATTCTTCTTGATTTTCTTCTTCATATTCTTCTTGATATTCTTCTTCATATTCTTCTTGATATTCTTCTTCTTCTTCATATTCTTCTTGATTTTCTTCTTCATATTCTTCTTGATATTCTTCTTCATATTCTTCTTGATATTCTTCTTCATATTCTTCTTCATATTCTTCTTCATATTCTTCTTGATATTCTTCTTCATATTCTTTTTGATATTCTTCTTCATATTCTTCTTGATATTCTTCTTCATATTCTTTTTGATATTCTTCTTGATATTCCTTATCATATTCTTCTTGATATTCTTCTTGATATTCTTTTTGATATTCTTCTTGATATTCTTCTTCATATTCTTCTTCTT
>NW_013533025.1:0-850 GCF_000836235.2 Papilio xuthus | reverse complement strand
ATGCGCGTGCGCACCCCGCGCCCTGCGCCCCGTGCGCTTCTCCGCCGCCAACACCAAGATGTACCTCGGACACTGCCTCGGTGAGCACCCCGCACCCCGCACCCCACACCCCAGTCCCTCTACAACACTCTATAACATATAATAAAATTGGATTGTCTCTATGTAAAATATCATGTGCATGAAACATGATGTATTTGCGAGATAAACATGGGGTGAGCGAGCGGTCGTTCCGCAGGGCACTCGCGGCTGGGCAGCGCGCACCTGGCGCTGGAGGAGAGCGGCGCGCCGGCGCTGGTGCGGCGCTGGCAGCTGCCGGCCGCGGCCGACGTGCGCCGCCGCGAGCGCCAGCTGGCGGCGCTGCAGCGTGACGCGGCGGCGGTGCGCGCGCTGCGCTGTCCCGCGCTCCAGCCCTACCGCGCCGTGCAGCTGCTCAGCGGCGCGCGCACCCAGCTGTACGCGGCGCGCCCCCTGCTGGCGGGCACCTCGCTGCGCCGCTTCGCCGCCGCCGCGCGCCTCTACCTCGGCGCGGCGGACTCGCTGCGGCTGGTGCGGCGGGTGGCGCGCGCGCTGCTGGCGGCGCTGGCGGCGCTGCACGAGGCGGGCCTGCTGCACGGCGACGTGCGAGCCCGCAACCTCTACCTCGATCCCGACGGGGAGGTGAGGCTGGTGGGAGCCGCCGTGGACGCCCGCGTGCTGGAGCTGATGCGCGGGGACGATTCCTGCGATAGGTTACGATTATATTTTACAATTCTTATCTCTATTTCGAAATTTGTATCGATTATTATTCTCCGAGCGAGCGCGTCGATCGATATGACGTCGCGGTACGGGCGGTGACGTTGTTGCGCGTGCG
>NW_013533024.1:0-962 GCF_000836235.2 Papilio xuthus | reverse complement strand
AGACACTGTCACGGCTGGCAAAGCACGTCACGACCGAGGAAAACATTACTGGGGTATAATTACTGACTTGCACGCGTGTAGTAATCACTTTCAGTATATTTACAATACTTTATATTGCTTTGGTGTCTCTTGGCTTCTAGCTTTGCGTCATTAAGATTGCAATTTGATGTCTTACAGATTCGACCGGGAAGAAGGACTATCGTCTAATAAAATGCGGAAATATCCTCCTTGTATTTACGTTCTTTGGTCTCATCTCTCCATTAAAAATAGGGAACGTATCTGTAGGTTTTGACTTCATAAATCTTTAATGTCTTAAATCTTTATACATCTGTATATAGCAGTCTTTGATTTTTGAGGAGGCCCCTTAGTGTAGATTTCTCATGCATATTTATACTTAGGGACTAATAACGCGGTAGGAAATATCATATACCGAAATTTTGAAGGTTTTTCTTCTATGATATGTGTACGTTTCTTCTTTTGTTTGTACATTAGATCGTATCACATTTAAGTCGAGTTTATCACTAATCATATTTGGCCTTACAAGATAAAAATTCACACAAAAGGATTTACAATGGCTTATATCATATTTTCCCGTACATGGTTCTATAGCAAAGATTGGCATGTTGGTACTGCCAAGGACATTTGAGTACAAGGGGTCATAATATGCTTGTTATATTGTTGAAGTTTCTCGCGATATTCTGATCTCTATCTTGTCTAAATACAGTTTGATACTTTATTTCTAATTTGTTATGGGAATTGAAATGTAACATTGTTGAATGGACCAAATCATAGACATGTTTAGACAACGGATTTTTTTTATTATTCTAAATTGAATACGACAACATCAACTCACGACTGTAACCCTAGGGGTAGACAGAAATGATGGACTCTCATTTGCGTGTTTCAGCAGTAAAAACCTACTCTATCTGTCTGTAGTTCATGTAACATACTTGACTTATAAC
>NW_013533023.1:0-705 GCF_000836235.2 Papilio xuthus | reverse complement strand
CACAGGCACGGAGCGGGCCCGGCACGCCGCTGATCGATACCCCGCTCGAACCCGCCGGCAGCCGGCACACGCCCCGCTACATAGACATACGATGACAATCTCTATACCTCTATTCTTAAACACTGAATAGAAGATAAGTCGTCTTTATAACTTTAAATTTTACAACACTATTTTGACATGACTTTGTATGAATATGCTAAAATTTCATGTCTCTGGCTTATTAAGTGTAGTTACAATGACAATTAAAAAAGTACTAACCTCTTTCCTGCGAACCGATAATTCTCACTAGTCACTTATCTCATGTTTGACTTTAGAAGAAACAGCCGCGGCAAGTTTATCTACGGAGATAAAGTATTGACGCACATGCTTTTAAACTTTACATCTGTCTGTAAAACGCTCGTGCCCCCCTCATTTGTCCGTTTGGCGAAGTTCACGCGAAAAATACAAAGCTACTGTTGTAACTGATGTTTTCACGGTTAAATGTTAAAATCCTCAATTAGGTGAAACAAACTCCTTTTGGTAAGCCAGTAAGTAATAAACGACAGTTAAAAGACCACCACTAAACAGATGCAAACGCCTCTCTTATATTTGTTTTAAAGAAATAAACAGAGCTGACACATCATACGTCTTGCCCGCTGCCATCTTTGAACGGGTGCCAAATGTAAGGATTTCATTCACTAGTCCGATTCACATTCGCAAGCAAAA
>NW_013533022.1:0-1075 GCF_000836235.2 Papilio xuthus | reverse complement strand
GTCCTTATAACTAAAATTACGGTCGGGCACAACTATAGAGTATTATACAAATTTTTACAATTTTTTAAGATAACTCTACTTGTAGAGATTTGTCTTGTCTTACAATTATTATGGGTGGCACCAGGCTCCCAGTCCCTCTTTTTGTCAAAATTTTTGTTTTCAATCTAATTTTTTACAAGTTTTTTAAAAGTCTCTACATTAACTCTACCTAGAGTCGGTTTGATACTAGGAGAAGATAGTCCTCCCCGAGCCGGTTCCAACGACACCAAGCACGGGCACACTATGGCTAACGCTGTAGGAGCTACGGCGTTTTAAAGAAAACCAAGATGGCGGCTGGTTTGCCTCCAAAGCCGTATCTCCTTAGTCCCGCGGCCGAACGTAGCCGCGCTTGGGGTCCCTGGCCTCAGCTCGAACAGGGCTATTTGAAATACTAATTTTTGCAATTTTTTAATTGTCAAAAAATTTTTTAATTTTTTATGGGTTAAAAAGTTGGCCCGAGTCGTGCTAAGCGCTCCCTCAAAAATCCCGTTAAAAAGGGCCCACTAGTTAAGAAGATAATTCAATTTTTGTTTTTCAAAATGGCGGCCAAAAATGGCCGCTTCGTCCGAACTTTTCGATTTGTAAACCGAAAGTGGTCGAGTTTGGGCTCGTTTTGTAGGGATTTTTCCCCGGGTGCAGAATTTTTATAAATCTAAAGCCTCAGGTTAGCCCCCGATTTGATTTTTCAAAAATTAATAAAATTTTTAAGTTTTTTGCAATTTAAAAATCCAAATTTTACTCTAAAAATTAAAATTAAATGCCTAAAATGTAGTAGATTTTTGCCTCTACAATGCTATATAAACTAAATTGTGCTAGATTTTTTCTAAATATTTTTAATTCACGTTTGAAAATTTTGAATAATCTTTAAAATTTAATTTCTCTGAGATTTTCCAATAAAAAATTTTGATTTTTACAATACTATTAGAGTTTTATATGAGCTTTAATTTAAGTAAGAAAAAAGTATATGTTATAGATCGTTTTGATTTTTTATTAATTTTTGAAATTTACCAAATTTTTAAAATTGTATAACTTAACT
>NW_013533021.1:0-1288 GCF_000836235.2 Papilio xuthus | reverse complement strand
CTATGCAAGTATGCACCGTCCGCAAGCCGAGAACAGCCGGAAACGATATGCCTAATGGACTCACCATCCTTTAGGATATGTTTTCGGTAGTTGTTCGTTACGATGACTTCGTCCATAATTGCAAAGACAAAACCTTCAGTTTCCCCAAAGAGGTTGCTGAAGCGCAGCCAAGCCACGGAAGATAATTGGTCCACATCAGGCCCAGTTAAGGCTCGATGGAACCTGCCGTGTAGCTCCTTGCTCTTCCATACGCTAATCCGGTCTGAGACACTTAGTACCGGTAGCCTTCGCCAATTCGTGGAGGCCAAGGAAAGCGGCGTAACTCCTTTGTCCATTGCTGCAACATCCTGATACATTCCCACGTTCACCTTAAGGAAGTATTCCCTAATGTTGTACACCTCGCGGTTGTGCAGGGTCTTTGCATTTAAATAGCCTCGACCCCCATGTTTCCGCGGGATGTACAACCTCATTACAGACGAACGTGGATGATGCATCCGGTATGCTGTCAGCAATCGACGAACTTTTCTATCCAAGGTATCTAGTTCTGTTTGCGACCATCTCAGTATGCCAAAAGAGTAGGTTAAGACCGGCATGGCCCAGCTGTTAAAAGCACGGCACTTATTGCCACCCGATAAAAGACTTTTTAGAACTTTTTTCAGGCGGCCAAAGAATCGTTCTTTCACCAGCTGTTTCATACCTATGTCATTAATGCCTAATGCTTCCGACATACCAAGATATTTGTAGCTTTCATTCTCCGAGAGGGAAACGAGGGACACATCCTGAGTATGTTGTAGATTCTCAGAAGCTACAACCCTCCCATTTTGTACATTTATGACCGCACATTTGTCCACACCAAATGTCATACCAATGGCTCTGCTAAAATCATCGGTCACTTTAAGCAGAGTCATTAAGTCAGACTTCTTGGATGCGTATAATTTGAGATCATCCATGTACAAAAGGTGCGATATGATCTCGCCCCCTCTACGTAGAAGATAACCTAGCTCTGTACTCTTTAGCAGTGTGCTCAAAGGGTTCAGAGCCAGGCAAAACCACAATGGGCTCAGACTGTCACCTTGAAAGATGCCACGCCGAATTCCAATACGGCCCGAGGAAGTAGAAAGGTTTCCCTGTCCTGAATTGGAAAAGCTTGTGTTCCACTGTCCCATGCATGAGTTAAGGAAAGTACGTAATGTAGGGTGTATTTTATACAACTCTAACACTTGACTTAACCATCCATGGGGCACCGAATCATAAGCCTTCTTGTAATCAATCCAGGCCATGGAAATGT
>NW_013533020.1:0-581 GCF_000836235.2 Papilio xuthus | reverse complement strand
GGGGGGGGGGGGGGGGGGGGTAGGCTTATAACCTTTACCGTAACCTTTTACGTGAGACTATATCATTCACAGACTTGTGACAACCCCTTTTTGTCCACCGCCCTAGACTGTCGCCTAAAAGCGCCCTGTCATAACGCCGGTACTGCCACCAAATCCAAACTATTCACATTGATTTTACCTGATATGACAGTTGTGTACCATAAACTAGGTACCAGTAGCGTCGCATGAGCGTTTAATTTGCCATAATGATAAAAACATTAATCATTCATAAATTATACATTTCGTAATTATTTATTAAAACATAAAACATGTTTTTCACGAATAGAGCATTAACCGTTGTTGGCCTTCTAATATTATTTCAAATACTTACTAATTCAGTTATATGTTAAATTAATTCGTATTAATTTTTGCGTATTTGAATCATTAAAACTTTTATTTGAATGCTAGTATTTTTTACCTTTCCTACATCAATTCGATGATATATTTTTAAGCTGTAATTTATTCGTTATTGAATTTATACCGTTTATATTTATCATATTTTAGGTAAGGAAGCAAATGAATTGAATAAATCATTGCCTAGT
>NW_013533019.1:0-503 GCF_000836235.2 Papilio xuthus | reverse complement strand
TTTTTGGGTGTAGGCATATTTTGTACGGCCGATGTGTGGGAGTCATCAGGGGCAATACCGTTTTTAGAGATTTTGTGCCCCAAATATTTTAATTCAGTCAATCCTATCTTACACTTGGTTTTATTTAACTTTATATTAATTTCTCTACACCTTTGAAGTACACGTCGCAGTCGTTCGTCATGCACTTGCCGCGTCGGGCCGAATACTAATAAATCGTCAACAAATAAAATAACACCATCTATATCATCGAAAAATTCATACAGTTTCTTGTGAAAAATTTCGGATGCAGAAGAAATACCAAATGGCATTCTCAAAAATTTATACCGTCCAAATGCAGTATTAAAAGTACATAAACTTGTAGAACTATTATGTAACTTGACTTGAAAAAATGATTGCTTTGCATCTAAGGTACTGAAGAAATTTGCACCAGATAACCTCGACGTAATTTCATCGAGAGTTGGTAATTTAAAATGTTCTCGTTTGATGGCTTTATTTAAATCCTT
>NW_013533018.1:325-566 GCF_000836235.2 Papilio xuthus | reverse complement strand
AAAGGTATGAAACAGCTGGTGAAAGAACGATTCTTTGGCCGCCTGAAAAAAGTTCTAAAAAGTCTATTATCGAGTGGAAATAAGCGCCGTGCTTTTAACAGCTGGGCCATGCTAGTCTTATCCTACTCTTTTGGCATACTGAGATGGTCGCAAACAGAACTAGATGCCTTGGATAGAAAAGTTCGTCGATTGCTGACAGCATACCGGATGCATCATCCACGTTCGTCTGTAATGAGGTTGT
>NW_013533018.1:0-193 GCF_000836235.2 Papilio xuthus | reverse complement strand
CCGCTTTCCTTGGCCTCCACGAATTGGCGAAGGCTACCGGTACTAAGTGTCTCAGACCGCATTAGCGTATGGAAGAGCAAGGAGCTACACGGCAGGTTCCATCGAGCCTTAACTGGGCCTGATGTGGCCCAATTATCTTCCGTGGCTTGGCTGCGCTTCAGCAACCTCTTTGGGGAAACTGAAGGTTTTGTCT
>NW_013533017.1:0-2017 GCF_000836235.2 Papilio xuthus | reverse complement strand
GATTACCTACATATTTTCCAACTTATTAATTTTAATCAGTAATGGGTACCCAACATTTACAAACAATTGAACCCGCCTTTAAGGTTAACGTGGATTTGTCAACTCATCGCCCACCCGGCACGTCACACATGTCGTGTCCGATTGAGAGAGATTAAAATATAAAATTAGCAAAACGTTACGTCATATTCGCCATCAACCCAACTGTTAATCGTCCAGACGATACGACACCGAGGCATCGCCTACCGCTTTATGGAAAGTTTTGGTAACAATATATATATGACTTCGAGGCGGCGACGAGTAAACCGCGCCCGCCAAGTGGACGAGGAGTGGACAAATGCGCGTTAACCTTTATTATATACTTAAAAGAACTGTTTATTGAATCAAAATTATTTCCGCGCGGAATGGCTTCTTTTGAATAAAAGACCAGGATGTCCTTAATTATTTATTACATCCATCTTTACATTTAATTAAAAAATTTATGTCTTCTTTAAAGACATCGTTGTCCTTATTTAAATACATTATTAAACCGCTTCTACCTGAATAGCATACGTTGGCCTCCAACAAAATATAGTAACGATCAAAATTGCTTCTGCATGCACGTGGCAAGAGCAAAAAGAACACAATCCACGCGGTTCTTAGCAGACGCAGACCTATAGTTGGGATCACAAAGTGCGTATATCCCTTTTATGAGATGACGATCCTCTGTATTGTTTGCCCCATCACTTTTGGATACATTGACGATCTTTCGTCGTCCACCAAGCGCTCAGATCCTTCATATGGCCTGGATTCTTCGAGAGAACTATGGCCAGACAAAGAACATCTACTGCATGAAATGAACCGAATGAACTTATTTAACGTAAACATCAAAACGTACTAAGCGCCAGACGCTTTCATAGCTCGGCTCATCTATTGTAGAGGCGGGAAGAGCAGTGCGTATAGCGCGGTGAGCAGTGGTGCAGTGAGGCGCGCTGGCGGCGGCTGAGGGGCAGCACAGTGCGCGCGCGGTTCGTTGCTGCACGCCGCGACATCCTGTGCCAGCACCCACGCGATACGACGAAGCACGGTGCCCGCCCTGGCCGAGCACGCCCGCGCCGCGCGCGATACGCACGCCAGGAACTCGTCACGGGCGCTGCACACAACAATGTCCTTATTTAGTAATATTCCACGTCACCGGATATACGTGCCCACCGAGGAACTCGTTCTCTAAGTCTACCACGTTGATCAAAGTGTTGGACTAAATTCGTTACTTGTGCAGATTCCATCACAATGTTCTCCTATACCGTGAAAACGTCGAATGAATTCGAAAATTAAAATGTGAAAAACCTATGTGAAAAATTGGTGAGATTCTAGATTACAAGTTAGCGCTAAATTCTCTCTATTTGCTAAAACTATACTATAAAATACATTAAATATACTTAAAATAAATAAGATCTGCGCAGTGCCAAAGAGATGTAAGCAAACATTAGATACAGTAAATTCCTGGTACTTTCTTACCAACAAAATTCTGAGTTTCTGTTGAAGTAAACAATTTGCTGAGAGCGCTCTGCGATATCTCTGACAGCCATTTGCAGATCGTCCACACAGCCCGACCAATCGGCTGACACCATTGCCAGGCACGCTGGCTCTCGCAGGTACTCTACACACCAGTACAATAGAATACAGCTAATAATATGGCTATAATAATACTTTATACTCAGAATTTTCAGTTTACATAAACATAAAACAGAAAATGATTATGACATAACATTAAAACTGGCAATAATTAAGTATGACCAGCGCATATTAGGTCATATTAACTATGGTTGTTAGTTAAACGAAAGTTATACATTATTATCGTAATAAAGTAGGACTGACCTTTTCTCACAGCAGTTCCATTTGAGCAGAGATAGCGCATGAGAATCTGCGCACCAGCTATCTGTCGCTGTATGATTTTCTGACCGTCTGTTGGCAGACAACGCTTCATCCACTCGTCCATGCACGACATGCCGATATTGTATGCCCTGAAAATATATTATAC
>NW_013533016.1:0-607 GCF_000836235.2 Papilio xuthus | reverse complement strand
ATCTAAAGTAATCTAAAATCAAAATATAATTAGAATACGTGTGGATTTTATGAATAGTAAAATCTATTTCAAATTCATAAATCTTAATTAATCTATTATTATAAAAGAATAGAGTATTTGAATTCGTAATAATAAAACCTTCTTTAAAATTATAAACATTAAGTATTTCATTAGATTCTTTGTGTAAAATAATGGGATTTAAATCCAAACTTTTTGTAGAAATACTTATCACAATTTGATTTTCATTTGTAAATCCACTTAATATCAATTCATTTTCTAATTCAATCACATTATTAGTAAAGAAATCTTGAATCTTTCTTACTTCTTTATCATTAAGTAAAATTGTAGTAGATTTAGTAAGTTTATCAGTAGAAACTATCAGATTTTTACCAGGCAAATAACCGACAATCTCCGAATGTTTAATTGTTAGATTTTTAAATAAAAAACAATTATAAGAAGTTCCATTCTCAAAATTACAAGTAATTAACTTTTTTCCTTTAGAAAAATGATAATTTCCATCATAAAACGCATTAGTAATATCTTGGAGTTTGATTTTTGATTTACTTAAATCTTTTAAATTAATTAATACGCTTTCTTTGGAAATAAC
>NW_013533015.1:9921-11517 GCF_000836235.2 Papilio xuthus | reverse complement strand
ACAAGAATGAAAAAGAAAACAAACTGATCGTTGTGTGTACATATGGAAGTTAATCTACTTAATAATACTGTTATCCCCGTGAATGTACACAACTACAAAGCTGTTTGAAATTTTTTCAAGGAAAATACCTTTCTATATGTATATATTATAAAGAGCAACGAGCAAGCGAACACTTTATTTCGATGGAATACACAATCCAATGGATCCACAATTACAGATACGTTGCCTACCTCTAACCGACAGAGAAGGAAACGTACAAAAATAAAATATTTCCCCTTCCTATGTCCCATCAAATCCCTTTCCCAAGCTTTCCTTACAATAAAAGGAAAATAGGACTAAATAAATGTAAGAAACATTTTTTCCATACAGCTTTTCCAATTTAATTAATTGGGGAAAGATGAGATAATGAGATATATTATTTGCTGATCAAACGTGAAAATAGAAAATATATAAAGAAGTCCTTCAACAATCTAAGGATTACTTTTAAAACTTGTGACGTTCTTGGGCTAACTTTGATGATATCCGTTTCTACTAAGCTGGTGCGTACCATCGTTCAACCTCATAGCCATTTTCCGTCAAGTGGGTTTGTGATCCAGCATTAGTTTATTCAGTATGAAAAAATCTTTGTCTGCGGTTTTTTTTTTAATTTCCAAATTAGAATGAAGGATTGAAAAAGGGGTAATATGAAAAACAGTGACCTCTACAGGATACGCAAGACACTTCTTGGTTCTCAAGTAAGAATTTATTGCTCAGTTAAAGAGAAACTTGTTGACAAGTTAGGTGCGCATTTACTAGGAAAGCATATAAGAGACGATGTTTATGAACTGTAATCGTCATAAGCGTAGTTAAATTTAGAGTTCTCTCCATGGACATATTTGAACTAATATAACGGTATTCTTTTTTTGAATTTTCTACATTACAAATTAAATTTAATGTAAAATATATGTAAAAAAAACAATTACTTTCGTTGATTTATTTTTAAACTTAACGTTTTAATTGTGTTATTGACACGAATTTGTTTTTTGACATTTCCTATTCATACTTTCATACGTATGTAATTCATTCATTTCATTCTTTATTTTAATAATGCTAATAAAGTTGTTGACAAGTTCAATGCCGATTTACTAGGAATGCAGAATATAACAGGAGATTTAAAGTAGAATCTTTAAAACTGCAGTTAAATTTAAATTATTTTTAAAACTTGGCATACTTGAACAAAATTTTACCGATAATTTTTCATTTGTGCATATTTCTTCTTGTATTGTTATAAATATTCAAAAAAAAAAAAGATACATTTTGTTAAAAAAAAAGATGAAAAGTATAAATTGAAAATAGTGCCATCTACATGAAATCCGGGATACTTCTTGGATAAGATATTATCAAGCCTCCGCAGGCCTCGTTTGTCGAATACTTGTCTGGTTTTGTTATTTACAATAAAACTTCTTCTTATGTCATTTCTTTATTTTTGGTTAAATACTAGTATATTTAGTTTTAATTTTTATTCCACTTTTCCCGAATTTGGAAAATATATAATATAAATGGATGGGGTCCTGATTTTACACCAAACAATTTCTGGAGCACGTCAACATGGTGTGG
>NW_013533015.1:5384-8045 GCF_000836235.2 Papilio xuthus | reverse complement strand
TGGTTTCTTATAAAAGCTTACATAACATCTTGGGTGCTATATTAATTCCAATTGTATAAGGAAAAGTTGCATAATAATACTTAATTATTTTCCACTGTGTAGTTTTTTTACTTAAAAAAAATCCAGAAGGCGTTGTATGGGATAAACCTACAGAAATTTTCCATTTATCACTATGGCTAATAAAATCGACAAAATATGTCAAAATGTATATGAAAAATAGGTGACTTGCACAGGTGGTGACATATCGAAAGATATTGTCACTTATTTACGTTTTTGAATTTTCAATTAGCAATATTACTTTGTCTAGTCTAGCCCCTTCGAACAAACTACGCCAACTGTGATGCGATACAAACAATTGTTTTGTACTCCTTCTCTTAACCTTCCCAGTAATAAACGTATGTGTCGCGGACAATTGTATAAATCCGCCGTTTATTAACCGGCATTTTGCACAAAACCGGCGTTTTATAAAATGCCACATTTTAGCTTGATAGTTTATTTTTGATATTAATTAACATGTTCGGAACCTATCCTATATATTTTGTTGACGATTTTTTATTATCTTAATAGACGACTCTTAAAACATCTTCCAATTATTTTATTATTATAACTCCCTGTCTTTTAAATTAATTTCAAAAAAATGTGATACGATTTGCTATTATTATCCTACCTTTTCTTTTTGACCGATAATGATCGGTAGAATTTCTCCGAAACCAGGTTAACATGGACACCTTAGTTAGCATTTTTGATTTGTTTGTTTTGATTATCTGATAATAGAAACAAATACAACAAAAATACCAAACAGAACTAAATTGTTTAATTTGCCTGGGCATTTTATAAATGGCGGATTCATACAATCTGTCTCCGACAGATTGATTGTGTGGACGCCAGAGATGTGCAACATTGTTGCAGTTTGTATCGTGGAGTACCAGGGTAAAATAAATTTAAAGAGTATCGACATAGTATTGTACTGGATGAATGGATGCTAATATGTCGTATGACGTATAAATTTATCATCAGTCCGTCTGGATGTTCTACAGGCAATGCCTACAGATTATACTGAATTTAAAAGATTACCAGTTCAATGTTAAAGGTCGCAATGAATCTATTTTAAACAACAAAACTTTAGGTTTATAAAAAAGTATAATTTTTGTAGAGTCCATATCCATTGTATTAGATTGTTTATGGAAAAGGGATGAAATTGAATAATATGAAAACAGAGGACCTCAACAGGATACGCAAGACTTTTCTTGGTTCTCCTCAAATTTGTGCTCAGTTGAAACTTGTTGACAAGTTAGGTGCGCATTTACTAGGAAAGCAGAACATAAGAGGCGATACTTATTATGAAGTGTAATCGTCATAAGTAGTTAAATTTAGATTACTTTCAAAACTTGTAGTATACTTGAACTAATTATTTTAACTGTTTTATTTGTTCATTTCTAAATTTATTTTAATATAGAAATTAATAATCTAATAAAATAGAGATATGTTATTAATATTAATAAAGATGAAAAATGCAAATTGACAATAGAGCCCTCTACACGAGATCCAGGACACTTCTTGGATAAGAAAAGAATGGCTGTAAGTATAGGTTTATAGAAAAGTTGACAAAGACAACCACCTTACGTGCAAGTTAAGTGAAAAAAATATGAATACTAAAAATGTTATTTGGATATTTATATTACTTCTCGTATTTATTCAAATTATTTGGCAATCTATCACAAAATGATTGATTGTAACACATCTATTTTATACATTAGTTATTATTTTATTGTTGATAAAGACTTTGGATGTTTGGTTTAAGGTTTGAAAAATAAAAAGATTTTTTTTCAATGTCTCTAAAACAACAATAATCACAAAATTGTCGTCAATCCTCCGGAGATGTTATTTTCGGAATAAGTTTTGTTATTTACAATAAAATATGTACTTTTTATGTTTTTCTTAAATTTTAGTAAAGTTTAACTATGACAAAAACAAAACAATAACAATATTGTGTTTGTTTGTTAAAAAAGTTTTGTGTTTAAAATTGTTTTCGATAAATATTTATCATTAACATCAATTGACATGTTAACAAATTTTTATAAACTGCATTTTTCTGAATTTGGGAAAATATTTTATAATACGGTGCAACGAAAATCGTTAATGTTTGGTATACAATGACATTTCGAAATTTATCTAAGTTTTAAAAGTCAAACTTGTATAAAATACTATCTATAGGTATAATAACGATGATTGCCCCTGATTGCCTCAGCAAAAGATCTCTGCAGCACGGCACGACATAGCAGTGGGCACTCTGCCCTGAGTCGTGCAAAAGCCCAGTCCAAAGAGTCCCGGTGCGTACCTTTGGAGACCCGGTACTCTTCCCAGTTGGACTAGATGATGACCATCTAGGAAGTTTAGAATCTACTATCTTTCCCTAGAATGCAAAATATCTTGTGACAATTCTCTATCTAACTTGTCACGTCTGATCTTTAATGATCTTTATTCTTCATATGATTTAAAAATAACGGTAAAAGTTGTTGACAAGTTAGGTGTGCATTTACTAGGAATACAGAATATACAGGAGATATAAATTGCAATATCTGCAACTGTGGTTAAATTTAGATTATTCTCAAACCCATTTCGTATGTGTGAACCGCATGTCGCTGCGTGTGTTCATAGCAA
>NW_013533015.1:0-1979 GCF_000836235.2 Papilio xuthus | reverse complement strand
GTTTGTATCGTAGCGTAGTACCAGGGTAAAATAAGTTTAAGGAGGATCGATATAGTATTGTATTGGCGAATGGATGCTAATATGTCGTATGACGCATAAATTTATCATCAGTCCGTCTGGATTTTCTATAGGCAATGCCTACAGATTATACTGAATTTCAAGATTACCATTACAAAACGAATCAACAATATAGCTTTAAACAACAAAATTCCAAGTTTATAAAAAAGAGTCTATTTCATGTCTCGCAGAAAAATGTTATGTTAATGTGATTCATCTTTGCCGACCCTCCGTGGAGATAAGGGCATGTTGATGATGATAATCATCCATATGGTGCTTGTATAGGTAGTAACAGAAACCAGTTATTTTGACTTTTTTAAATGTATTCGATACAAGCACCACACAAGAATGAAAAAGAAAACAAACTGATCGTTGTGTGTACATATGGAAGTTAATCTACTTAATAAAACTGTTATCCCCGTGAATGTACACAACTACAAAGCTGTTTGAAATTTTTTCAAGGAAAATACCTTTTAATATATATCATAAAGAGCAACGAGCAAGCGAACACTTTATTTCGATGGAATACACAATCCAATGGATCCACAATTACAGATACGTTGCCTACCTCTAACCGAGAGAGAAGGAAACGTACAAAAATAAAATATTTCCCCTTCCTATGTCCCATCAAATCCCTTTCCCAAGCTTTCCTTACAATAAAAGGAAAATAGGACTAAATAAATGTAAGAAACATTTTTTCCATACAGCTTTTCCAATATAATTAATTGGGGAAAGATGAGATAATGAGATATATTATTTGCTGATCAAACGTGAAAATAGAAAATATATAAAGAAGTCCTTCAACAATCTAAGGATTACTTTTAAAACTTGTGACGTTCTTGGGCTAACTTTGATGATATCCGTTTCTACTAAGCTAGTGCGTACCATCGTTCAACCTCATAGCCATTTCCCGTCAAGTGGGTTTGTGATCCAGCATTAGTTTATTCAGTATGAAAAAATCTTTGTCTGCGGTTTTTTTTTTAATTTCCAAATTAGAATGAAGGATTGAAAAAGGGGTAATATGAAAAACAGTGACCTCTACAGGATACGCAAGACACTTCTTGGTTCTCAAGTAAGAATTTATTGCTCAGTTAAAGAGAAACTTGTTGACAAGTTAGGTGCGCATTTACTAGGAAAGCATATAAGAGACGATGTTTATGAACTGTAATCGTCATAAGCGTAGTTAAATTTAGAGTTCTCTCCATGGACATATTTGAACTAATATAACGGTATTCTTTTTTTGAATTTTCTACATTACAAATTAAATTTAATGTAAAATATATGTAAAAAAAACAATTACTTTCGTTGATTTATTTTTAAACTTAACGTTTTAATTGTGTTATTGACACGAATTTGTTTTTTGACATTTCCTATTCATACTTTCATACATACATACTTCATTCATTTCATTCTTTATTTAAATAATGCTAATAAAGTTGTTGACAAGTTCAATGCCAATTTACTAGGAATGCAGAATATAACAGGAGATTTAAAGTAGAATCTTTAAAACTGCAGTTAAATTTAAATTATTTTTAAAACTTGGCATACTTGAACAACATTTTACCGATAATTTTTCATTTGTGCATATTTCTTCTTGTATTGTTATGAATATTCAAAAAAAAAGATACATTTTGTTTAAAAAAAGATGAAAATTATAAATTGAAAATAGAGCCATCTACATGAAATCCCGGATACTTCTTGGATAAGATATTATCAAGCCTCCGTAGGCCTCGTTTGTCGAATACTTGTCTGGTTTTGTTATTTACAATAAAACTTTTTCTTATGTCATTTCTTTATTTTTAGTTAAATAACAGTATATTTTAGTTTTAATTTGTATTCCACTTTTCCCGAATTTGAAAAATATATAATATAAATGGATGGGGTCCTGATTTTACACCAAACAATTTCTGGAGCACGTCAAC
>NW_013533014.1:0-663 GCF_000836235.2 Papilio xuthus | reverse complement strand
GATGAGGCTATTAAAGTCCACATACGTTATTAACTTACTTGGAATCTAACTTGAGAAATAATATAGCTAAGTAATCGTATAACTTACGTATGGCTCCATCTGTTTTGTAGCTCTATAGAAGGGATAGAATATCTGCCACGTGCTCATAATAGCAATGTCTATAGCCAGTAGAACTCCGACCACCATAAATAGTTGATAATCTCTTATCACCTGAAAATACCAACACAATAGGTAAGATAATAGACAAGAAAACAGGAATACTACTAGTTCATGACATAGAGGATAAATGTAAGAATCTTCCAAAGTATGAAAAATTACAAATATTAAGAACATGATATTGGGAGGACAAAAAGATCTTGGCCATTTGTTACCTTCTTATTGAGCTTAACATCAGTGAAGATGGAATGCACGCGCCAGGTCTTGGAGAACATCGCGCCGAATGCAAAACTGAAACCCGTCATCAGCAGACCCGCCCTCGCGCTACAGATGAATGGAAATGCACCTGAACAAAGTAGACCCAGACATTAAATCATAAACGTTTCGCGAATGTATATTACACATTCTATTTACTCGAAAAATATTTAACATATTTTATTATATCAAGTTGTTTAATTCACTCTTTTAATTAAATCAAATTTAGTGCAAGAATAAAAGTAATTAATG
>NW_013533013.1:421-615 GCF_000836235.2 Papilio xuthus | reverse complement strand
AGCCGGTGGTGCAGAGAGCATCACCGGCACAGGTCATCGTGATGGGGGACCTCAACGCTAAGTGCACAGCGTGGGGGTCCTCCATCACTGACTTGAAAGGGGCGCTTCTCCGGGACTGGGCCGTCATGATCGGCCTAGTTCCGGAGAACCAAGGCAACGCCAACACGTGCGTGCGCCGACAAGGGGGATCAGTC
>NW_013533013.1:0-236 GCF_000836235.2 Papilio xuthus | reverse complement strand
CTGGCGGAAGAAGCCGCCATTGTCCGGGCGTGGGCGGAGGAACCCCCCCAAACGGTGGGGGTCGACGAGAGGGCGGCGAGATTCCGCCGAGATTTGACCGCCGTCTGCGACGCCGGAATGCCCAGGGCACGACGCGGTTTCGCGCCCCGGGAAGGCGTGTACTGGTGGACTCAGGACCTAGCCGCCCTGCGCTCCGCCAGTAACGCCGCCCGACGGGCATTCACCCGGTGCCGCAG
>NW_013533012.1:0-589 GCF_000836235.2 Papilio xuthus | reverse complement strand
AAAATTCATTTACGTTTTAAATTCTAAGCATGTTTGTAAGATAAATATATTTATTCTGAGTACTACTTAATATAATAAATAATCTGTAAATAGTTTTTGCTTTTTTTTTTCGTTGTATCTGTTTTTATTTCTGCTTACCCTACCTCGTGCTGTGCAAATGGTGTGAAAACAAAGGGGCCAGCTGAAAACCAGCGCAGGATTGGTCAAGCCCTCCCTGCACCAGCTGAGCTGGCCACCTTTTTTTGCCACATCCTCAATTTATTTAATTTAACTTGTTTTTTTTTGTAGTTTTTTTTCGTTGTTTGTTGCAATAAATAAATATTCATTCATTCATTCATAAATGTATTATAATTAATAAAATATTTATAAAAAATCGATTACGAATTAATGCAAGAACCCGATTATTCGCCTTTTACGGTTCTAACTCTGGTATACCAAAATTATGAATATATAAACACCTTATACATAGCGTTAATAAATTCTGATGCGTTATTAAAACACTTTTATAGTATTCAAATTTTTCTTTTGGTAAAGAAACAAGCTAACAGGCAATGTACAGCAGTAAAAAGGTACTGCTACGTTTTCTAGT
>NW_013533011.1:5411-8449 GCF_000836235.2 Papilio xuthus | reverse complement strand
GGGGGGGGGGGGACGCGGATTCTCCTCCATAGCGGAGGCATACCCACTAAACCTCTCTGTTCCTCCATTGCATCGGGACGGGGCCACGGGCATGCTTTCGCTCTCGTCCGCCTCCCCGTCTTCGTCAGCTGATTCAGCTCGAGGACTACATGCAATGCCTACAGATTATACTGATTTAAAAGATTATCAGTTCATTGTTAAATGTATCAATGAATCTATATCAAACAACAAAACTTTAGGTTTATAAAAAAGTATATTCTTTTTTCTTTCTTTCTGTTACGGAAGAAAAGGAAGTGAAGGAAGATGTTAGTGAAGACGAAATACCACACATACTAGAAGCAGAAGTTGTCAGAGCAATTCGCAGTCAAAAAAATGGCGAAGCGCCGGGAGACGACAAAATTTCTAACATATTACTGAAAGAAACAATGACCTCAATCGCCAAACCTTTAACCATGTTATTCAACGAAATACTATTTAGTGAACAAATCCCAACTCAGTGGACAAAATGTACCATAACTCTGCTGTATAAAAAAGGTGACAAAAGAGACATCAACAACTACAGACCTATATCGCTTATGTCAAATATATATAAAGTATTCTCAAAAGTCATAATGGGAATAATAACAAAAAAATTAGAAGCAAACCAACCAAAGGAACAAGCAGATTTTCGCTCGGATTATTCCGCAATCGATCACATTCAAGTAGTTAAACAAATTATTGAAAAGTGCAATGAGTAGTATTGTCAGAATTACTACTTGACGTTAGTAGATTATAGCAAGGCATTTGACTCCCTGAGACATAATTAAATTTGGAAATCGCTACAAATACAAGGCATAGAGGATAAATATATAAACATTATAAAGAAAATATACAAAAGCTCTACAGCAAAAATTCAGCTCGAAAATGTGGGAGAGGAGTTCACCATCGAAAAAGGCGTCAAACAAGGGGATCCACTGTCTCCAAAAATCTTTACAGCAGTGCTCGAGAACATATTCCGAAATATGGATTGGGAGAAATTCGGAATAAATATTAATGGAACTAACCTCAACCACCTCAGATTTGCGGATGACATCGTGTTATTTGCTCAGACATCGGAAACGCCTAAAGTTATGTTACATTAATTGGACCAAGAGAGTAAGAAAGCAGGCTTAGCGATGAATCCAACAAAGACAAAACTAATGACAAATGGAACAAAGGAAAATATAGAATTAAATAAGGAAATCATAGAATACGTGTCGACGTATTCTATGATTACCTTATTTAATTAAATATATTTTATTGAATATATATTTATTGAATAATAATCATTAATCAAAATAATATCCACAAAAGATCAATATTCAAAAGAGATTGACATAAGGATAAGCAATGCTTGGAAACGCTATTGGTCATTAAAGGAGATAGTAAAAAGCGAGCCTATGTCGGTTAAAACTAAATTGTACACTACATGTATTCTTCCTTGCCTAACTTATGGGTGCCAAACTTGGCATACTACGTACAGAGACAACCAAAAACTGACACATTGCCAACATCACATGGAGAGAAGCATGTTAAATATAAAGCTAAGAGATCGATGGAATCTTTCAAAAATCAGAGAAAAAACAAAAGTAAGTGATGTTTCTAAGAAAATCAAAAAACTAAAATGGACTTGGACTGGACAAACAATGAGGACAAATAAAGACAAATGGACAAAAGAAGTTATGGAAACCCAGAAACGAAAAACGACAGAGAGGGCGTCAAACAAAGAGATGAGAAGATGACTTACCTAAGGGGTGGAGAAGATTAGCCCGTGACCAGAAACTGTGGAACGGTCTAGGGGAGGCCTATGTCGAAGGACAACCTGCCAAAGCAGCTGGAAGCAAATCTATAATTCTATAATATTTCTTTCTGTTAAAAACAAAGTAGTTTAAGTTATGTAAAATAAAAAAAACTTGGTCAGCGATTAAAGGCTTATCTTATCTTATCTTATTATTTTTTTTCACTCTCCGACTCCATATCCTTTTAGTTAGAGATAGTTTACGGAAAAAGGATGAAAATGTATAGATAATATGAATCAGGTAAAGAAGTAAGTAGATAGATAGATTCAGAAGAAGAAACAGTTAAAGAAACTTGTTGACAAGTTAGGTGCGCATTTACTAGGAAAGCATATAAGAGACGATCTTTATGAAGTGTAATCGTCATAATTGTAGTTAAATTTAGATTATACTAACAAAACTTGTGGCTTACTTGTTAAACAAATTATTTTAACTGTTTTATTTGTTCATATCTAAATTTATTTTAATGTAGTAATTAATAATGTTATAAAATAAAGGTATGTTATATTAATAAAGATGAAAATTGTAAATCGACAATGGAGCCCTCTACACGAAGTCCAGGACAATTCTTGGATAAGTAAAGAATGGCTGTACGTATAGGCATGATAAGGGGCACTCTGCCCTGAGTCGTGCAAAAGCCCAGTCCAAAGAGTCCCTGTGCGTACCTTTGGAGACCCGGTACTCTTCCCAGTTGCACTAGATGATGACCATCTAGGAAGTTTAGAATCTACTATCTTTCCCTAGAATGCAAAATATCTTGTGACAATTCTCTATCTAACTTGTCACGTCTGATCTTTAATGATCTTTATTCTTCATATGATTTAAAAATAACGGTAAAAGTTGTTGACAAGTTCGGTGCCCATTTACTAGGAATACAGAATATACAGGAGATATAAATTGCAATATCTGCAACTGTGGTTAAATTTAGATTATTCTCAAACCCATTTCGTATGTGTGAACCGCATGTCGCTGCGTGTGTTCATAGCAAAAACAACCTTATTACCACTAGTTAAAGAAATGAAGCACAATAAAATATAACTTAACAAATGTATTAAAGGGACCTACGATTCATTGTTTTCACCTTAATCAGCTTAACAAATTGTATCGCTGTTTGTAAAAGCTTGCTGTCTCTTTTAATAACAGTTGGATAGTGCAAGACCTCATCATGTTTCATTGTTGCTATTATTTTTGTCTGATAAATAAAATTGTACACATATACATATT
>NW_013533011.1:0-760 GCF_000836235.2 Papilio xuthus | reverse complement strand
TTGTAGAGTAGTAGAGAGGACCTCATTATCTATCCGCGATTTTCAAATGATCTGAAATCATTTCATGAAAAAAAACATTAAACTCAGATTTGGCATGTATAATAAAAAAAAGTCTTGATGCACATTTCTAATTCACAAAATATATTTTCCTTATTAGCAACCACCAGCCTCTCGCATCATAAAAAGATTTAATATGTCCGCTTAACCACCGGAAAATTGGTTACAACAGTTTATGTGTAGAGTAGTAGTTACTTTCATTTTATGTTGTCCTGGTTCATTCTCTTACATTGTTGCAATCGATCTATTTGACGCGGCAGTATTATTTTGTTGACACAATCAGTTTCCTTTTTTCAATATAAATGAGGTACCGTGAATTTTCACTACTGAAACATTCAATGTTATTTATCTACGACAAGGCATGTTATTTTTGGATAGAAAAAAAATGGCTTACATTTACTAATTATCGACATAATACAAAAATACTCTTAAATATACAAAACTAACTATGAAAACCAACAAAATGTGATACAAAAAATTGTTTTTAAGATAATAAACGTCACATCGTACGTACGTACGTACGTGTTTTGTAAGGATTGTGTGTGACGTAAGCCAGAGTCTACGTGCAACATTGTTGCAGTTTGTATCGTAGCGTAGGTACCAGGGTAAAATAAATTTAAGGAGGATCGACATAGTAATGTATTGGCGAATGGATGCTAATATGTCGTATGACGCATAAATTTATCATCAGTCCGTCTGGATT
>NW_013533010.1:0-553 GCF_000836235.2 Papilio xuthus | reverse complement strand
ACATGTATCGTTTGCATTGATTTCAAGGTTTTGTTGACTAATTTCTCGAATGCCTATATCTTACTGTTTATCTATGTTTTTTTTTTATTTATCATTGCTATATGTTATTTACTGTTATTATAAAATATGTTATCGTGTAAACTGTTATGTAAAGTGTGTATAGTGTCAAATTAGTTGTATACTGTAAGGATGCTATGCAGTTTTTAAATAAATAAATAAATCCTACTAATATTATAAATACGACAGTTTAGAAGGATGGGCAGATGGATGTTAGAAGGTGTCTTCAGAACGGCTGAACGGATCACGGTGAGATTTGGCATACAATGAATTAATCAATTTATGTTTGTAACCAGATAACTCCAAAATGAGTCAATGGATTTGGATTAATTTGGTTTACAGTTAAATTACAATCCGATATAACTGTTCCTGTGGATAGATACTTTCCTTTTAACATAACAAGTCCGCAATAAATACTCATTTTCATTTTATTTTTTTTTAATTCCACTCTGACGAAAGGCAACAGCTAATGTAAAAAGCAACATGACTCATCTCG
>NW_013533009.1:0-1077 GCF_000836235.2 Papilio xuthus | reverse complement strand
GCGGCCCGCACAGCGCGCCCGACACGCTCAGACCCATCTCCTCCACCATCAGCATCGCGTGCCATCTGCACCGCACACCACACGTCGTACACAACATACAAAATATATAATCAATTCAAATGCCGATTGAACTGATTTGGATAGCCTATGCAATTGAAAAAATGTCCTTATATTATATAATATCGAAAAAAATATCTTTGTCTGTCCGCAAATCCACGTTTTCTATAAATCTTTTTGATTTTGATGGAACTTTTACTGAAATGTAAGTTATGCGTGCGGATGTGACTTAGGCAATTTTTTATTATCCTACACAGACAAAGTCGCGGTCTAGCAGTCTGTTATGTTACATGATATATACAGGTATGTTAATATACATGGCTTCAGTAATCTCAAGATGTTCCTATGCTTTTATTATTTTGAAACACCAAAAAAACTGAAATAAATAACGAACACTATAATTTAGTGCAGGTATAAGGTGCAGGTGAAAGAAACAGAATTTACCATTGAGATGATGCATAATAATCAACCTACAGCAACAACTTACTTTAGCTTCTTATACTCGCGTATGGTGGCCTTGAACTCGAGCAGTATGTGGTCAGAGAGCGCCGAGAGGCCGGCGTCGCGCAAGTGCGCCAACAAGCTCGGCGCCTCCCCGAACACGCCGGACTCCTCCAACTGGTTCGCGTCGCACGTCAGCGCATCCGTCGCTGACAGGTTTGCCAACTTTTGAGACTAAGGAATGTAGATTATTAATAAAACTTCGTAGATTAAAGATAGGCAACGCATTTGCAAATGCGGATGTCTATAGACAAGGGACGCTTCACTATTTCGGCGAATTTTGGTGGGAACTTACGATATTAAAAAAAAAACACTACTTACTTTAAACAAAACGTTGATTCTGATCTGTATTTTATTGAGATTAAATATTCTTATAATTATTGGCTATTCTAACTTTTAACAAGGGTAAAAAACTTTTATTCTATGAGCGTAAATATGACAACTTACCGTCTCAAGGGTAAACGATGGTTCGTTCGCGACAGAATTCTGACGTGACATTTCGTTGAGAGCCAACATTTT
>NW_013533008.1:0-515 GCF_000836235.2 Papilio xuthus | reverse complement strand
AATATTCAGAGAACGCGCCGATGGAAGGTGGTTATGGTCGATCAAACATCAACTAGAATGTCTAGATTTTTGACATCACAAAGTCCTTTCAATTTAACCGAACAATCTTAACGGTACGCTTTTGATAGTGCTTAGTGTTTTTGGCTTTCTACGTGGAATGTTACACAAACATTATGTCATTGTCCTTATATATCACACATTTGCATGTCTGTGTAAAATTTATCTTGTTTCGTGTGGACTTTAGTTAGTTCATCATCAACTCACTATACGTCCCCACTGACTGGCTCGGAGCATACCCTACAGGTGACTAAGCCCTAGTCAAACACGCTGGCCCAGTAGGTTGGTTGACTTCACACATGAATCTTTGATATTTTTTACTTAGTTATATTATTGGTTGTTTACAAATTCTACAATTTCATAATTCTATTTCTTATCTTATTTATAATATGCAGTAAAGTATAAATAAACAAAAGCTATGATGTCATGTTTGTAAAAAAAAGTAACAGTATCCAAAA
>NW_013533007.1:0-623 GCF_000836235.2 Papilio xuthus | reverse complement strand
AAATGGTTTGAATTTGATGAATTGAATCACCCTGTCGACGTCGTTCATTGTTCAAATTTATATATAAAAAGAGTCAGTAAAAGGCCATGGTTTTCTATAAAATACCTATTCTTTGAAGTCTTCTTACTTAAATTATTATCTACTTAATACTTACATACTTTTTATATACTTTGAAAATACGTCACTAATCGCTAGGAACTCAAATTACTCTTTCTGAAGCCATTTAAAGAATATTTTCTCAAAAAAAAGTAGTACTCCATCAAAACTTTTTTAATTTTCTATTTTACGGACATTTGAGCATTTGGTTTACAGTTTGAAATACTTTTTCCTTTTTTTTTTTGACCTATTAAAATGCCTTTAAAGGATTATGTTTTAGCATTTATTACTTTAGGAAGTCCTTAAATTATTTATAGAATAAGGAAAAATATATCCTTTATAATTCTTTTAGTGTCTCGATTTCTCTAAAATTACGAAATGAACGCTACCCATAGACGTGTCCAAAGGACTTAAAAGTTGCAGACACACTTCCTATCTTTATAAGACAGAAAAGAGAATAAACAATAAATAAAGTTTTAGCCATTATTAGTTAGAATTATTTAGCACGAATGGCGCGCTTTTATTAC
>NW_013533006.1:0-1179 GCF_000836235.2 Papilio xuthus | reverse complement strand
CTTCTTAGTATTCTTCTTCGTATTCTTCTTCGTATTCTTCTTAGTATTCTTCTGCGTATTCTTCTGCGTATTCTTCTTCGTATTCTTCTTCGTATTCTTCTTCTTCGTATTCTTCTTCGTATTCTTCTTCGTATTCTTCTTCGTATTCTTCTTCGTATTCTTCTTCGTATTCTTCTTCGTATTCTTCTTAGTATTCTTCTTAGTATTCTTCTTAGTATTCTTCTTCGTATTCTTCTGCGTTTTCTTCTTAGTATTCTTCTTAGTATTCTTCTTCGTATTCTTCTTAGTATTCTTCTTAGTATTCTTCTGCGTATTCTTCTGCGTATTCTTCTGCGTATTCTTCTTCGTATTCTTCTTCGTATTCTTCTTAGTATTCTTCTTAGTATTCTTCTTAGTATTCTTCTTCGTATTCTTCTTCGTATTCTTCTTAGTATTCTTCTTAGTATTCTTCTTAGTATTCTTCTTAGTATTCTTCTTCGTATTCTTCTTCGTATTCTTCTTCGTATTCTTCTTCGTATTCTTCTTAGTATTCTTCTTAGTATTCTTCTTAGTATTCTTCTTAGTATTCTTCTTCGTATTCTTCTTAGTATTCTTCTGCGTATTCTTCTTAGTATTCTTCTTAGTATTCTTCTTAGTATTCTTCTTCGTATTCTTCTGCGTATTCTTCTGCGTATTCTTCTTAGTATTCTTCTTCGTATTCTTCTTCGTATTCTTCTTAGTATTCTTCTTCGTATTCTTCTTCGTATTCTTCTTCGTATTCTTCTTAGTATTCTTCTTCGTATTCTTCTTAGTATTCTTCTTCGTATTCTTCTTAGTATTCTTCTTAGTATTCTTCTTAGTATTCTTCTTCGTATTCTTCTTCGTATTCTTCTTCGTATTCTTCTTCGTATTCTTCTTAGTATTCTTCTTAGTATTCTTCTTCGTATTCTTCTTCGTATTCTTCTTCGTATTCTTCTTCGTATTCTTCTTCGTATTCTTCTTAGTATTCTTCTTAGTATTCTTCTTAGTATTCTTCTTCGTATTCTTCTTAGTATTCTTCTTAGTATTCTTCTTCGTATTCTTCTTAGTATTCTTCTTCGTATTCTTCTTCGTATTCTTCTTCGTATTCTTCTTCGTATTCTTCTTCGTATTCTTCTTCGTATTCTTCTTAGTATTCTTCTTAGTATTCTTCTTAGTATT
>NW_013533004.1:0-639 GCF_000836235.2 Papilio xuthus | reverse complement strand
TATACCCCTTTATAATAAGTTGACATTATATTATTTTGCTTTAAATTAATAATTTTAACATGCATCTCAGAATTTCCACTGTCGAATACTTGAAGAAAAACATACTGTTTCTTTTACATTCTCTATGAAAAAATTGGGATAAAATTATGTTTGAATACATGTTCCGGCTGTGGAAACTGACCATAAGAAATAGAAGCGAAAGTGTTATACTAAGTATCACTAGCAACGCGTAATGAAATACGTAACCTTTCTTGGTTTTAAGTTAAATCGACTTAAATTACAATAAAGTTATTAAAAGTTTCGGAACCTGTAACATTTATATTTCTATTTGTGAAAGAAACTTCTCTTTAAAAACAAATTACCGAGAAAAATTCTACAGAATTGAACATAAACGAATCATTTTACAGTATTATAAAACTTCCTTTTAATTATAGGTAGTTGCGAATCCAACAAAGCTCTTGAAAGGAGAACAAAAGCGTAAAGCGAAACCACGAAGGCCCCGCGGTTACAATATTTTTTATCATGTTACCGTGTAAAATTAGCTCTTAGTTTTTTTTATAAAGGCATCGCCACCCACCTGTCAACGATAGAAGCGTAGCTGGAGTTTCTTCCGCCACTTCTTCTCCCAGCGCTAACGCT
>NW_013533003.1:6765-10430 GCF_000836235.2 Papilio xuthus | reverse complement strand
CTTTTTTCCAAACAGCTGATGAAGAAACTTTCGAAAATTCTTATAGAGTTTCAAGATGTACTTTTTATGAACTTCACTCCCTGATTGAACCATATATTCGGAAACAAGACACAAATTACAGAAATTCAATTAGTAGCCGTGAAAGATTAGCGGTGTGTTTAAAGTAAGTACACATTTTAAATCAAAGTAACTTTTATTTTTGCATACAGTTATAGAAGCCATGTTATATTAATTTAAAAATCGTAATCTGTCTCAAAATTGACCGCATTTTCATTGGGTTCTGTTGGCTCTGCTGCAGATGTTTCAATATCCTGGGTTGTTGGAATTTGTAAAGCGCTAGGATTAATGATACTAGTGTTAATATTATCTGAAGCACTAGGAATATTGACACTAGTGTTGGTATTATCTGAAGCACTAGGAATATTAAGACTAGTGTTGATATTATCTGAAGCACTAGGAATATTGATACTAGTGTTGGTATTATCTGAAGCACTAGGAATATTAAGACTAGTGTTGATATTATCTGAAGCACTAGGAATATTGATACTAGTGTTGATATTATCTGAAGCACTAGGAGTATCGATACTAGTGTTGATGTTATCTGATGTAGGTGTTGAGCCTGTAGAATAACCATAATTATTCGGAGAATACCAACTATGTTGAAGATTACTTTCTTCAGCTGACATTACCGCATTAAAGCAGGTTTTTTTAATTTGAAGTTGAAAATAATACGGCAGCTTTTTTGTCGATGCAGCCAAATTTAAAAAAAATAAGTCTATTTCATCGTATTTATCACTGGCTGACATCATGTTTTTAAGTTCTATCCGTTCTCGTTCCAACACTTCGCGGCGTTCTTGATTTTTTTTTAAATAATCTAGAATTTCATCGTTCTTTCTTTTTTTGGATGTTGATGGAAGAGATTCCGAAGCTGTTGGATTCTTAGGATCATCGGCAGAAGGAAGATTATTTGAATTTGATGGCAAAAAATTGCATGATTCCCGTGAACTCTCTTCAATGGTATTTGGCGGATTTGAAGTTTCGCTTACTGAGTGGTCCAGGGGCGTAAAATTTGTTGACCGGTCTCTGTTACTCATGTAAGGCAATAAAAATGACATGGCTTTTTGATATTTCCATTCTTTTCGTTGTTTTCTAGCCTGTCCACTCCTTGTTGCATTTTGTCTTTTTAAGGCATCCCGATGGTTATCTCTCAGTTGTTTCCATCGCGACTTGGCAGTTGTAACTGAAACAATCAACAAACACAAAAATGTATTACATGGTCTATTTATGACAAAAATATTACATCACTTACGCGAAGTACAATTAAATACGTTTTTTTTTAGGTATTTAGCAACCGGCCAGTCATTTACAACGATGGGAGAGAATTTTAGAATTGGATTGAAAAGTGTATCAAGAATTGTTGAGGAGGTTTGTGATGCTTTATGGAATATATTGCAACCTCTTGTCATGTCACAACCAACAGAAAACGACTGGAAAGAAATCGCAAAAGATTTTGATGAACTATGGCAATTTAAAAATTGTATAGGTGCTCTTGATGGCAAGCACGTATATATCAAGGCTCCCTCGAAAACCGGGTCCTCGTTTTTCAACTACAAAAAGAGATTTTCTGTAGTATTGATGTGTTTAGCTGATGCCAAAAGGAAAATCATAATGGCTGATGTGGGATCTATGGGAAGATTTTCTGATGCAGGAATTTTTGATAACAGCATTTTCGGAAAGAGTCTAAAAGAAAAGAGATTGAATTTACCTCAGCCGGTACCATTTTATCAAGGTGGAGCAAAAATGCCGTTCGTATTTATAGGAGACGAAGCTTTTCCATTAATGGAAAATTTTATGAGGCCTTACCCACGTGATGGACTTAACGCAGAAAAAAAAATTTTTAATTACCGATTATCAAGAGCACGTCGTATTGTTGAGGCAACTTTCGGTGTATTGACGAGAAAGTGGTACGTGTATCATAAAGATTTTGAATGCAAAATAGAAACAGTTGACAAGGTAATAAAAGCAACATGTGTTTTGCACAATTATTTAATTCAAAGACAACCTAATTATATAAACAATATTGAAAATAACATGGAGCAATCATTATTATCAGTTGGTGATATTATAGAAACACAACATTCTAGTAACGATGGTTATCAAGTTCGTGAAATGTATTGTTCATACTTTAATAATCAGGGGAAGGTACCATGGCAAGATACTCGAATTTTGAAAAGAATCTATAATAGTCAGTGATGTGAGACAGATATAGATAATTTGGCCAGCTGCGGACATTATTTAGGTATTATTTTGTTAAATAAAAAAAAAGATATCAATATGTACCTACTAGAAGGTATTATAGAATAAAGATACATATTATTTACCATCCGATATGTTTGTTTCAATGATAATTTGGTCCCACGCAGCATCTTTTGTTTCGTTGCATTTGTAAAATTCTGAAGATGTGTTCCAAATGCACGGAAACTTTTTCACACTTTCAATAAGTTTTTCATCCATTATCTTCGGTCACATACGCACTGGTCGGAATACGGCGGCACACTGCCGGCGCAAAGTGCGCCCGCGCCCGCACTCGCTTCCCCGCTCCGCATCCCCGCACGTTTCCCCGCTCCGTTTCCCCGCTCCGCTTACCGGTTTTATATGAAATTTTAAACTAGCTCGCAAGTCCCTGTCCACTTAAGAGGAGCGGAGATTTTGTGCAATCCTATTGGTTAATATTTCTCCGTTTCTCGGCTCCGCTGCCTCGCTCCGCTCTGGTGGACTGGCAGCCTTAGACTGCACTAGCGGGTGTGGCGGCGGGCGCTCGGGTCTTGGCGTCTGCGTATTCACAGTGGCGATCGAGCTACGAGTGTCATTGCACATGTGGATAGGTCGTTCTCAAACTTTGCTACGTATTTAGAAGACATGGATGAAGATTTGTTTTTATTAATGGAAAATTTATACTTGAAATGGAAATTTCAATATGTGAAGTTTGGTACACCCGATTTAAATAAAGGAAGAGAAAAGTTTGGAGAATTTTATGTATTATAAGCTGATTTACGGACGTATTTCTTATTTCTTTTCGATAAGTTCTTTGAATACACGAGTATGTCATTACATAGTTTTGACTACATATTAAATAAGATCGCACCATGTTTAGTCAAGATTGACACCAATTTTAGAAAAAGTGTAAAACCTGAAGAGAAACTGTTTATAACAATAAGGTAAGTGCATAATTCCATATGGAAACAATATTTGTTTTAATCACTAATATTCATTTATTTATTCTCAAGTAAAATCAATAAATCATTCGAAAAATTACGTTTATGGAGTAGTTAATTAATTATTGTCTATCTGTTTGTTGTGATAAGGGTTGAAATCCACGTTGCCATGGGTATTATAGCCATATGAGTCTTATCGTCATTCGTACTCCATTTTTTCCGTCTCTTCCATTATTAATTGCATCATTTTGTTCTTTACTCGCAGTTTTTGTAATGGCGGAAATGCTTTCATTTGTGGAATGAGACTTTTAAAAAAAATGTTAATCTTCACATTTCTCTTCACCATCATTTGAAGATAAATAAATAAAATAAATAAAACTTCTTTATTGCCATCACACAAATACATCAAATCACACAGTAATTACAAATATATATTTATATGTATGACGA
>NW_013533003.1:0-3856 GCF_000836235.2 Papilio xuthus | reverse complement strand
CAACTCGTTGCACAAAAAAATTTATTACATGCGAACGAACTGACAAAAACAAGTGACAGTCTGCATAAATATAGTGTGATAGACACTCGTTAATTTGAATATCGAACTTGATCCAAAAAGGTTTTATACTGGGTGGCGCAAAAGTAAAGACCCTATTTGGTTCAGCTATAACATTTTTTCTAAATTAGAAAACTAGATTTAGGTTTTTTTAAATGTATATTTGTGCCATTAAATTTCGTACCATTAGGATTTAAAGATGATGTCTTTTAAATGGTGACCTCCAGAGTTGATACACATTTGAGCCCTATTTATGACATTTTGCATAACTTGCCGTAACACTTCCTGCGATATGTTCGTTATTTCTTGACGAATGTTTTCTTTTAGAGCTGCGAGAGTCTGTGGCTTGTTCACATACACCCGAGATTTCAAAAAACCCCAAAGAAAGAAGTCTGGACTGGTCAGATCGGGTGATCTTGCAGGCCAAGGCAAATCGCCAAAACGAGAGATAACTCGGCTTGGAAAAGCGTCCCTCACTAAGTCCATAGTGTCGCGCGCTGTGTGTGCCGTAGCGCCGTCTTGTTGAAACCAGATGTGCTCCAGCCCCAATTCGTCCAAACTGGGTATCAAAAACTCACGTAACATGGTTCTGTAGCATTCTCCAGTGACAGTTATCGCATTGCCTCCAGCGTCTTCGAAAAAATAGGGTCCAATCACTCTGTCAACACAGATGCCACACCATACAGTAACTTTTAGTGGGTGTAGAGGTGTTTCTTGAATAATGCGCGGATTATCAGTGCCCCAGAACCGAGTATTCTGCTTATTGACATGCCCTGAGAGATGGAAATGCGCTTCGTCACTCATAACCAATTTTGAAGGAAAATCATCCTCTTCAAGGTTGAGGTTTATGACGCGCTGGCAGTAATCTAGACGAGTTCGGTGGTCAGCAGGCAGCAGTTGATGAGCCATTTGAGTTTTATACGGGAACATCTTTAAGTCTTTCACCAAAATACGCTGCAGGGTCCGTCTGGAAATGCCCAATTGCGTGGCACGTCGCCTCGTTGATGTTTCTGAACACTCTTCCACATCTTCGCGCACAGCATCGATATTTTCAGCTGAACGGTCTGTTCTTGGTCTCCCAGACTTAGGTCTATCCAATGTTGAGCCAGTTGCTTCAAGGCGTGTGGCAAAGCGTCGAATTGTGCGACCAATCGGTGCCGGACGGTGGGGAAATCGTCGACGAAATTCACGTTGTGTTCTTATCACTGATGAATTATTCCGTAAGAACATTGACACAATTATTCCACGTTCTTGGGGAGTAAAACGGTTCATGTTTATTTTCAGTGTATTTTACATTTGTTCACTACACAATTTTCAACAACAGAATGACAGAAAATATCATATAAAAAAAAAAGTATTTTCTTTAGTGCCAGTACTTTTGCGCCACCCAGTATATATGCACTTCTAAGAACTTTTTGATTCACCCTCGTATTTGCCATTGATGTTGAGTCTGAAGCTCGTCGGTTGCGGACGCTGACCGTAGTCCGGCAGTTATCAATTATAGTAGCAGTCTCGGTAGACAAAGGCTTGCAATGGTCAAGGCTTACTCTCGATCTGTCGTAAGTGCCTGGAACTGGGTTTGAATGCCAGGATCAATGCCCAATTGCTGTCTGTGCACCCCTTTCATATTAGATAAGGTTATAACAGAGCGTTAATGCCCCGACCAAGCACTTTGTCATGAACGGTCCAAATGTTTATTTTGAATTGATATAGTTTGATATCTTGCCTTATGATTTTTGGGTTTTCGTGGTGATACCTAGTTATGTAGATTTAAATATCCATCTTTCTTATAGGATGACTCTTCGCTCTACAATATTTTATATTAACTTCACTTATACTGCGTAGAAGTTCTTTCACCATCATCATCATCATACTCAGCCTAAACTTGTCAATCGATGGGGGAGGCCTACGTCCAGCAGAAGTTCTTTACAGAATCTTATTCCTAAGAGATCCCGTGTCAAGTTAGGATTGTACCCTTGAGAATTAATTTATCGTTTTGCTGTCGATTTCAATAATAACGCCGGATTTATTCTAGTGGACTGTAGGTATCTGTAAATAAAACTGGTTACAGAAAAATAATTTAAAAGTACTCTTACTTATTTCGCACTAATGCCGGCATGACTGCCCCGTATTTGTAACATTTTTTTTAAGTACATAGCTCGCTCAGGGCTCAAGCGCGCTCCTCGTGGCCGGGGCTTGCTTGCGTTACTGGCTTTTCCTCAATTCGCTTTATTGCCTTATTCTGTATCCTTCCAACGGGTATGGGTTCTTACGCTATCAATGTTCGTAAAAATAAAAAAAATAATTGTGTTCCATACATTTTTATAATTGTTGAACGCAAAGAATTACATTGACTTTTAACATTACATTCGGGGTGATAATTAAAATTATACATCGCGCCTACCAGTCTTGTCTTGTTTTCTTATTTCTTTTATACCTATGTGATGACAATGGTAGTAAGCCAAGATTTCTAAATTGCTATCGAACTATTTTCTTTAAGTGTTACCGCAGATGCTGACATGACGAGTGGACATATTGTTCTGCATGTTTTGAGGATAGGCAAAAACTTGACTTCCCAAGATAAGATAAAGGTGATTAGGATAAGTATGGTGCTTACATTTAATATGGAATACAAATGCAATAAGTTATGACTTACTGACTTAAAGTCCTATGTCACCGTAGTGGGGCTGAGGGCGTCCACAGTGCGCCCAACGACAAAAGCGGCAGTCTCGCCAACAGCATAGGGCACAGTGGGCTAATCACCTGCTTGCCCGAACTTTATAGATATAAGAAACGAGCACAATAAGTTACAGGGATGGTTAATCCCACGGTATCTCAATAAAATTTAAAGTTTTATAAAGACGACGTAAAAAGAGGAAGGAAACGAGCGTTAGGATTTAGATTAAACTTCGAATATATATATACCGATATGACTAAAAATTGGTGAGAAGGTAGCTTAGAGCCAGGAGACGGACATAGGATACTATTTATTCATATTTTTCGAATTTATGCCTTGAAGAGCTGCTTTTTATTTAACTTTTGTTTGAAGATTTATTTACAACCTTCAATTTTGGATTAGAAAAAGGAAAAATAAAATATAAAAATTCTAAATAAAAAGAAAGGGCTATAAGCTTAATGATAATGTCTTCCTGTTATCGAGTACCAGGAAGATATGTGATACGTTATCTTATTACCTAATTATTCTAAATAACAAAGGTTGTCCTTGTAAGTATAAGGACATAGTTACGAGGACATAACTCCTTCCCCCTTAAGATGAAGGAACAATGACGGCTGCGACCGAAGCCGGATTTCTTCAGGTGTGTGTTTGTTGAGCTGTGATTTGCGCCGATCTAGGTTTCCACCGCAGTTTCTAGACTGCTACTCCGACTCCAGTGAAGAATACCTAGGTGTACATATATTATTATGGATGGCCAACTGGGTGTTGATGGTATAGTTATTGTGTCGTCTTTGGGGATATCAATATCTTCTGAGTGGTGTAGGGTGTCCTTTAGGTTGGCTAGAGTTATCTTGATTGATGCCACGTTCGGCGTTTGATATGCACGTGGTATTGGTATAGTTTCTCTATCGTTGATGTAACTGTGATGAGTCGACAGGATTCTATCTTGTATTTGTATCTTGCAGCTATTGTATGTTGTTATAAGAAAAACGCCTTTGTTGCGTTGGTATTGAACATTATTGTTGCATATGATTTTTATGACTTCCAGCTCAATAGATGGACAATCCTTGATTTGTTGTATGATGTACAATTGTTCTTCATGTTCAATGAGTTGAACTATGC
>NW_013533002.1:0-714 GCF_000836235.2 Papilio xuthus | reverse complement strand
AACGCTTCGTGCTCGAGAAGATGGCGCTCGAGCAAGCCGGCGCAGGTCAGTGTGCTTCCTCCAACCCCCCTCACCACCCCCAACCTCTCCACACGCACACACACACAATATATGCACAGTAAATATGTCGGTGATAGGTGCGGGGGGTGCGGGCGGCGGCGCGGGCGAGCAGCAGTGCAACAGCTGCGAGGACCCGGAGCCCGCCACCAGCTACTGCGTCGACTGCGCAGAGTTCATCTGCGACAGCTGCGTCAGCGCGCACCAGAGGTACCCATAACCCTAGAAGCCCATAACCCAACTCGACTACTATTGTCCGTAAGCGCTAATCAATCTTCCGATTGTTTAAATTTCCAATGCTAATGTTAAATACTCTGCGGCCGGCTCTGACTGATTGTGGTGCGATGCGTGCGCGCAGGCTGAAGATAACCAAGGACCACACCATCAAGTCGAAGGAGGAGGCGGTGGCGGAGCTGCAGGCGGCGCAGGCCAGCGCGCGCTCCGCACAGGACATGTTCTGCCGCGACCACCCCCAGGTATCTAACTAACACGAACCTAACACCACTTGAGACATTTGCCGCGGTCGATGTTCACGAGGAGATATAGTACACGTCGGTATCTGGTGCTACAGGAGCGGCTGAGCCTCTTCTGCGAGACGTGCGACCGGTTGACCTGCCGCGACTGTCAGCTGCAGCACCACCGCGACCACAAGTACCA
>NW_013533001.1:0-585 GCF_000836235.2 Papilio xuthus | reverse complement strand
GCAATTCAAACTAAACAGACGCGTTAAGTTGGGACGAAGCAAAAGCTATTTTCAAACAATGACCTTTTATTATATCAAAAGGTGGCAAACGAGCGAGCAGCCACCTGATATCGCTGAAATAGCGAAGTGACTGCTGCCCATAGACATACGCAATTGCATATACGCTGCCTACCTTTAATTGATGCCACTTTTGCCACTTCCACTTCCCATCCTTTCCTTATAAAGAAAAGGATGGGAAGGGAAAGAGGACTAAATTAGGCCTCCGGGACGCACACTCATCAGACGAAACTCGGAATTGCTTCCACTTCACACCTGTCTTCTGTGTGGTCGCGGTATTTCACTGGCGAGACGGCCCAATTCGTGCGAAGATGTTAAAGCGGGCTCTACCACTGTTATACCTATCCATTTATACAGATTAGTGTTATAAATATACTTAATCTATGCGATGCTAAAACGTGAAAAGCTTTAAAAAAATTAATAATATTCCACGTAAATATTTTATAGAAACATTCGCAGTGTATTTTTTACTGAAACCTTACGTAGCATTTCCATCACTTACTCGGGGGAAAAATAACTTTCAATTTG
>NW_013533000.1:0-537 GCF_000836235.2 Papilio xuthus | reverse complement strand
AATATTTCATTTTCAAATAAAAAAAGAATGACATTATGATTTTATGCATGGTTGATAGTCTAAAAACCATGTTACTCATTGTTGTTGAACGGTATTGCAATAAGCCATGTTCTTATAGATTTTAAAGTAGTCTATACTATTTCCGCATACATTTACTACCTTTCTATCAAAGTCCTGGCGAAACCGGCCCAGCCGTTTTGGAGATACACAGGAACAACCGCGGAATTGCAGACAGACAGACAAAAACTTTGGTTTTTGCTAACCAGCACAGCAAATCCGTTTTTTTACATTACATACAGACGTTCTTATTTATGATACGTAATAGATATATAATATTTTACTACTTTACCGAAAAATGGTTTAAGAATATCCTCATAAGTTGCACTTAGGATATACCTATTGTTAGGTGTAGGATGCCATGAAACCGAGTTTACTTGACTTACGGTCACCTGGTAGAATATAAACCGACCAGCATTCGACATAAGCATTAAATCTTCTCGACCACTTGGACAGTGTGGAATAAAGACCTGACAATCG
>NW_013532999.1:0-652 GCF_000836235.2 Papilio xuthus | reverse complement strand
GATCCGTGTACCTGCACAGTGGCGCCGTGGCGGCTGGTCTCGCCGGAGAGCGGGACGGAGCGCGGTTCCCTCGTGCTGTCTCGCTTCCTCCGCTTGTGCGTCGCGCGACGTCCGATATCGTGTCTCTTTCGCGCATTGCACGTCGCTGATTCTACAATTTCATGTCATTGTCACCGTTTACTACAGTTTTATGCAAAATTTCTTTCAAATCTTATGAATTGTACGAACATTTTAATTTGCGATACTGATTTAAAATTTAACATCGATTTGGTATATCGTAATTTACGTATGTGAATAAAATAAACGAGTACTCACGCCCATAACCCAGTGGGGTAGGCGGAAAATACGGATTTGTATTTGGCAGGGCCCTGGCACACCTCTCTCGCTTTTTCTACAGCCATACATCTACACGTACATGTTTCTTATATTTGTTTGAATTAAGATTGGAAATACCAAGTAATTATCAAAAGAGCATTAGTTTATTTCATCGCCTTGTACTTTTGTTGCCGTCTACTAGATGTTTGTCTCTGGTATTATGAAGTGTATGTCAGGAAGATGTCTATGGTACAATGACGTTACCATCGTCATCGCGCGGGGGTGCGGGCAGGGGGTGCGGCAGGGGGTGTGGGGCGAGCGCGGCGCGGGAGATGCT
>NW_013532998.1:0-921 GCF_000836235.2 Papilio xuthus | reverse complement strand
AAGAAAGCTTATAAATCTATCACGGTGAGGATTTTTCTATTTATTTGAGTTGAAATGTAAAATTTTAATCAGTTCCCATGCTATTATGAACTACATAGACCGAGGGGTACATTGAAAGTAAAGTTGGGGGTTTATTTATAATTTTTTTTTTATATCATAAGTTGGCAAACGAGCGAGCGGTCACCTGAAATCGCTGAAATAGCGAAGTGACCGTTGCCCATAGACATACGCAATTGCATATGCGTTGCCTACATTTAATCCACGGAGGAGAGGATGCATAGAAAGAAAAGATTTTCCCTTTCCATGCATCCATGCATTCAGATGAGAGGATGCATGGAAAGGTAAGATATTTTCTTTTTCCGTGCATCCTCTCCTCCTTGGATTAAATGTAGGCAACGCATATGCAATTACATATTTCTATGGGCAACGATCACTTCGCTATTTCAGCGATTTCAGGTGACCGCTCACTCGTTTGCCAACTTATGATATAAAAAAAGCGCCATCTATCGGAAGCTTCATGTTTTATGTAACAGCGCCATCTACATTCCAGGATGCTGAGCAGGTGCTATGCGTGTCATTCCATCCTCTAGGTGATCATATCATAGCGTCGACAACTCACCCGGTGATACGTCTGTATGACGTCACAACCAGCCAGTGCTTCGTCTGCCCTATACCCTCGCATCATCATAAGAAGCAGGTGAATTCTATCAAGTGAGTAAAGCAAATTGAACCTTAACATGTTACGTTTAAGGTCGTTTTTAGCATGATATTTGTCTTTGAAATTATATACATTAGTTTATGCAGAATTAACGAGTCATCCAAATTATTGCAAAGCAATTTGAACCTTACCGGAGTTTGTTTAAAGTTGTTTTTAGCACGCAGGAATAATTTGGGTGTTTGTGAAACTAAAACAGCGCTATC
>NW_013532997.1:0-582 GCF_000836235.2 Papilio xuthus | reverse complement strand
ACTGATATATTGTTTAATCTTAAACACTGTATACGCTCACCTCGTACGAATGCCGAGACGGGAGTCTTCATTTGGTGTTGCGTGAATAATTTTTACATCGTTGATAGTAGTATGTCTTTACTTAATTATCCATCCGAGCTCGTTGTACAAAATGTACGAAAATTATGTAGAGTCGAATTAAAATAAAGACAAACACATAATATTCTCATTTAGTGCTAAAAGGACATTTTTGTTGTTTTCTCAAATGATCAACGGCAATAGTTCGCACTGAAGTATTTATTAAACAAATGACTACTCGTAACATATTTTTTTCTGGACTATTACTACGTATCCCATTCTGTAGTTTCATTTTTCTTTTGAAGAAGTTTGGTTTAAAAGAAGTGCATAATATCTTTCAACTACATTTACATACACATCTAATTATATTCTAGAATTACGTAATTTTATTAAATATTTATAGTGTTGATAACTTAAAAAAAATTTTAATAGCTCGAAGGGTCACATTTCCTGTCATCAACCATTCTTTTCCTTATACATAGTTAATACGTCTACATAAAGCTACTGTTTAGTATTCCTCGCGAA
>NW_013532996.1:0-741 GCF_000836235.2 Papilio xuthus | reverse complement strand
ATATTTATATCATTCACTGTATCATACTACAATACATTACATAAGTAATCTAGAAAAAGAAATACGAATACAAAATTGTAAAAATAATTGCAGTCGGCCAACTTAAATATAAGAATAATCTCTGCCGCGTACTAAAAAATAGAAAGCTAATACAAATTCAATGTAAAAGTTTAATTGTAGCAATATCCCTCGTTCTGATAGCACCACGTAGGTTCTAGCGATTCGGGTTTGTATCCCATGCGAACTAAACGCTCCCTGTAACAAAGAAAATAATTCAAATTAATTTGTAACGTTAGTGGAAAAGGGGGCTAATAACCACACGCCGTACAATTCTATCGAGTCTCTCAACCCGCACTGAGCCAGCTTGGTTGACTATGGCCTAGTCATCTCTGACACAAGGTAGGCTCTGACCTTCTCAGTGGGTACTATAAGAAGGAGAACCGACACTGTGCCGGTGTACTGGCGCAACACTAGCCTTATTAAAATGTCAACGTTTATGTCCCCTCCCTATTAATTTTGACACTTGACATTTTAACAAAAGCGCGCCATTCGCGCCAAATGATTGCAACTAATAATGTCGTGTCGTGATGGGATGTCTGTAGATGTGTACCTCATGTGCAGCATCCTGTGCTCGGCCTGGCTCCAGTCGGTGTCGGGTTCAGACCAGAGGCGCTCGGCGAGTGCGGCGGCGCGCGGCCACAGTCGCCCCTCCACGCTGCTAGAGTCCGCCTGCTCCGTCCA
>NW_013532995.1:0-553 GCF_000836235.2 Papilio xuthus | reverse complement strand
ATACATTATACATTTTGTACAATAAGATACATTTTGTACAATACATTATATACATTTTGTACAATTAGTTATACATTCTGTACAATACATTATACATTTTGTACAATAAGATACATTTTGTACAATACATTATATACATTTTGTACAATAAGTTATACATTCTGTACAATACATTATACATTTTGTACAATAAGTTATACATTTTGTACAATAAATTATAAATTTGGTACAATAACTTATACATTTTGTACAATACATTATACATTTTGTACAATAAGTTATACATTTTGTACAATAAGTTATTCATTTTGTACAATACATTATACATTTTGTACAATTACTTATACATTTTGTACAATAAGTTATACATTTTCTACAATAAATTATACATTTTGTACAATACATTATACATTTTGTACAATAACTTATACATTTTCTACAATAACTTATACATTTTGTACAATAACTTATACATTTTGTACAATACGTTATACATTTTGTACAATACAATATACATTTTGTACAACAAATTATACATTTTGTACAACAAATT
>NW_013532994.1:0-681 GCF_000836235.2 Papilio xuthus | reverse complement strand
CGACATGCCCGACAAATGTCAATCGTACCATCCTTTAGGATATGTTTTCGGTAGTTGTTCGTTATGATGACTTCGTCCATAATTGCAAAGACAAAACCTTCAGTTTCCCCAAAGAGGTTGCTGAAGCGCAGCCAAGCCACGGAAGATAATTGGTCCACATCAGGCCCAGTTAAGGCTCGATGGAACCTGCCGTGTAGCTCCTTGCTCTTCCATACGCTAATGCGGTCTGAGACACTTAGTACCGGTAGCCTTCGCCAATTCGTGGAGGCCAAGGAAAGCGGCTCCTTTGTCCATTGTCCACTCCTTTGTCCATTGCTGCAACATCCTGATACATTCCCACGTTCACCTTAAGGAAGTATTCCCTAAGGTTGTACACCTCGCGGTTGTGCAGGGTCTTGGCATTTAAATAACCTCGACCCCCATGTTTCCGCGGGATGTACAACCTCATTACAGACGAACGTGGATGATGCATCCGGTATGCTGTCAGCAATCGACGAACTTTTCTATCCAAGGCATCTAGTTCTGTTTGCGACCATCTCAGTATGCCAAAAGAGTTGGATAAGACTGGCATGGCCCAGCTGTTAAAAGCACGGCACTTATTTCCACCCGATAAAATACTTTTTAGAACTTTTTTCAGGCGGCCAAAGAATCGTTCTTTCACCAGCTGTTTCATACCTTTGT
>NW_013532993.1:0-825 GCF_000836235.2 Papilio xuthus | reverse complement strand
GGTATTGTTCGAGAGGAGCCAGCTCCTATTGTCCGCGTTCCTATGCGATGCGACCCCGTTTCTGTTTGCAGCGGTGGTTACGTTGCCATTGTCAGGGCTCTGAACAATCCTCATGATTATCTGTAAAAAATGTTTTTCTCATTAAATGTTGTCAAAGCTAATAATTTTTGTAAGGATGGAGATTGATTACTGTCGCTCTCTGAGATGCGTTAAATATATTGCATTCAAATGGACGCTGGCAGTGAGTGGTTCACCGAGGTTGATGGTCATAGAATACAAGCAACATAATCTCATTTCTTATTATTAACCACCATATTAAGCATCTGCTCATATTAACGAAAATTAAAATACTTTATAAACGTAAACTTAATGTAATAAAAATATAAAGTGAAACATACGTACTACGAAGCGTATAAATTTTAAAAAGTCATAAACAGGTTTCGTTTCGTGTTTATTGATCTAGACGCGTGACGAATAACACCGAATTATATCGAGTTCAGTGTTACAAAAACAAACAATATGAAAAACACTGATTTCAATATAATTTATCAATTTTATCTTAAACTCTTGGGTGCGGATTTATTTGAGAAAATATTTGCATGTGGAACAAAAGTAATTTTTGGTTGCTTGGAGAATTATGTAAAGGCAGTACTACATTTTATGTAAGAATGTATTTATTTCTAAAACATGACAAGTTTAATTTTTGGTTTGACGTCTTAGACACGTCTTAGGGGAAAAAAGTGAATGACGTGTCTCAGACGTCAAATTTACTCAAGGGGTTAACAATTATAATAAATGAAATGTAAAAGAAATTAGCTATTAAAG
>NW_013532992.1:0-553 GCF_000836235.2 Papilio xuthus | reverse complement strand
GAGGCGGGAGACGAGGAAAAAAAAAATTTTCGAGTTCGTAGGCGAGAGGGTCGCCAGAATAGATCCCTCGGGAACTCCTCGCAACCGGAGTTGGTTAGTTTCACATACTCGTGTTCCTGAGGATCGACTGTCCGCTTTCTTTTCTATTTGTCAAGTATTATATTTCAACACTATTTTCTAAACTTAAACTGAATCATTTTCAAATAATTTACTGAGAATTATGTAGCGCTTTTGTGTTTGACCATATTTTAAAATAACTACTTTGTTTGTAATATCCTCAGATCTTTTCTTCCTTCAGAATAATGCATCAAAAATGTGATTTGTTTCTCTTTTGAAATGAAGATAAGTATGTCTACAACAGTTTCCTTATATATGTATGTATTCATTGATTGTAACTAACTAAAATATTAAAAAGAACGGATGCATAAATAAATAAATCAAATCGATCTGTGATGAGGGAACATAAGAGAAAGAGAGAGAGAGAGAGTAATAACAATGCTTCTGGCTATATATTAATTAGAAAAGCAAAAGAGTGTTGGCTCCGAGCTGAACA
>NW_013532991.1:0-514 GCF_000836235.2 Papilio xuthus | reverse complement strand
CCTAAAGCCTCGCAAACCGGATTTCAATAAGATGTTTATTAATTTCAAATTAATTCATAATTTGATACTCTATACATAGTTTAAATTATGAAAGAGGTGTAAATATATTTCAAATATCAAACGTGATAAAATCCAAAAATAAAAATTTATAATTCGTTTATTTTTTTATCTGTACTACTAAAAAGACAATAAAAATATTTACGCAAATATGTTTTCGTTAAAATTTATATGTTTCTAGAAATTATTGAAGGACCAAGCACATTCTAATTTGAAAACTATACCTTGATAAAATTAAATTAGTGTTTCATTTATAAAGGAAAATTATCTAGTAAAATAATTTCGATCAACACATTTTAATTCAATGTATAAATGCTATTCAAATACCGAAACACCCTTTATTCCATTAATATACCAATGGTAAAGGAAAACGTCAATCATTAAAGGTAACACGCTTCAAATATGTACTTCATAGAATTTTACATTAGGTGTCAAAAGCTCACCTCAATAATTTCAA
>NW_013532990.1:0-620 GCF_000836235.2 Papilio xuthus | reverse complement strand
TAGAGGCTTTCGGAAAGCCCGCCTGCGTTCTTTGCCGCGGTGATCATACCGCTAACTACCACGGATGCCCAAAAGCACCTAAGCGTAGCCCGAAACAACCCCAGCGATCGGTACGTCGGCCCCCTGCGGTACTCTCACCCAACGAATTCCCACCTCTCCAACCCTCGTGGAAAACGAACGCCCGAACCCCCGCATGGGGCAGTAACAGTCCCACGGCTAGCGTACCCGCGAGTAATACATCCACCGCGCCCATTGCTAAGCCGGCACCGGTCAAGCCGGCGGCAATGCCTACGCCACCTAAAACGACAGGGAATCCTTTTGAATCCCTCAACCGTCTTACGAGCCTCAATATGGAGGAAGTTCTAACATTCGCCGACGAATACGAAAAAGCGTCAGGAAATATAGGAACCCGACTGTACTTAATTAAAAAGTACAAGCACATCGTATGTGCCCTCGAACACAACTAGGCGTCTCGATGGCTGCAAACACGTTAAATAATTGTAGTGATCCGTCTCTCGCGCGTAATAATGGCAGAGTCAAACCGCGTTCGATTACTATAGCCTTCTATAATGCGAATGGGGGGGTTAGGAACCAACGCGACGAAATCCATACATTCCTCC
>NW_013532989.1:0-693 GCF_000836235.2 Papilio xuthus | reverse complement strand
ATCAATTATTTTCCATTGCCGCGGATATATTTCACGAATGTATATTTTAAATCGACAAATTATTTTAAAAATAGATGATATTGAAATATCATAAATAATTTTTTATCACTTAATATGTCCGGCCAAATTAGATCAGGGCTCACAGGTCATGTACGATTCACTGAAATGACCCCAACTGAGTGAAGCTATACCGTTTTATTTACCGCTGACTTCCACTGCTGTGACATTTATTACATATTGTCATCTCTTTCTTTTGCATGTAGCTGAAATGCGTATGCTAAGATGGATGTGTGGTGTGACAAGGAAGGATAAAGTTAAAAATGTGTATATTAGAGGGGAAGTTTGAAAGTAGCGCCAGTGATCGAGAAATTGAGGAGTAAAAGATTAGCGTGGTTTGTACATGTTATGAGGAGGGATGATGATGATGATATAAGCAAAAAAGTAATGAGATTGAATGTGGATGGCTACAAGGGTAGAGGAAGACCAAAAAAAGTATGGAATGACTGTGTGAAAGAGGGTATGGGTAAGAAGGGGGTAGACTCGGATATGACGGCTGATAGAGATGTATGAAGGAGTAGTACATGCTGTGCCGACCCTCGATAGGGATAAGGGCAGGTTGATGATGATAATCTCTTTCTTTTTGCAAACGGACCACCTGAGTTCGTCGAAATGGCAAAGCGACCGCTGCCCATA
>NW_013532988.1:0-1167 GCF_000836235.2 Papilio xuthus | reverse complement strand
TATTGATAACAAAATTGTGGGTTTCTACTTTCAATTTTCGTAAAACATTTAGATAAAACTAGCTGCCGTCCGCGACTCCATCCGCGCGGGATTAAAAATAGATGTTGGCCGATTCTCAGACCTACTCAATATGCTCACAAAATTTCATGAGAATCGGTCAAGACGTTTAGGAGGAGTATGGGAACGAAAATTGTGACACGAGAATTTTAAATGTAAGACTAGCTGTCGCCCGCGACTCCGTCCGCGCAGGATTAAAAATAGATGTTGGCCGATTCCAGACCTACTCAATATGCTCACAAAATTTCATGAGAATCGGTCATGCCGTTTATGAGAAGTATGGGAACGAAAATTGTGACACGAGAATTTTATATAAAAGATTTACATAAGTTTCTAAACTGAAAAACCGTTAACATCTGAAAAAACATTTACGATTAACTCGTATCGAATACAAACGTATAAACAAATGATTATTCTTGTCGGAAAAACAGATATAAAATTACATTCTCGTCGATCTAGCGTTCGTAGCGGTGATTAAAAAGAATTTAAATTCCATTCACAAAGTCTTAGAGCGTTAAAAATAAAACAAAACAGACTTACACCCAGCACAGCGTTCGAGCGTTGTAAAAAACTGTTGGAAACTGCAATTCTTTTACGACATGCTCTGGTGGGAATTTAAAAAGTCGTATTGTTTGTTCTCTCATCACTAAACTTGCGAGAAATTATTCGTAACGTCATCGAATAATACGGAAACACATATCACAAGTATTCATCATAGACCCTCTGTTGGAAAAATATGGATGACTAACTTTTGCCAGCGATTTCGTATACGCAGGATTTGTTATAAATGGTTGAAAAGTAAGAGACAATGTTTTATCAGAACTCTCGCAGAACATCAAACGTATCGTATAGAGGTCGCCTATGTGTTCTTTCAGACTGTGTTCTACATCTGTAAATTTTATGGAGATCCATGCAGCAGTTCCGAAGATACCTTCTAACAAACATCTATCCAAACCTACACATCTTTAGATATGAACATAATAGGGGCACATCAGCCATAATTTTCTATTACCCTACGTTGATGTCTAGGAAAATAAAATATATCGTTGCTTGAAATAATAGAGAATAGATAATTTCACATAACGAAAACATAAAATGAACGTATTTTAA
>NW_013532987.1:0-1108 GCF_000836235.2 Papilio xuthus | reverse complement strand
TGCCTATGTGTTCTTCCAGAGTATATTATGTATCTATGACAAATTTCATCGAGAGCCATGCAGCCGTTCTAGCGATACCTTCAAATAAACATCCATCCATTCAAACATTCGCATTTAAATTATTATAAAGATATTTAAAGACATGTCCATGGACATTGGTTACTTCGGTTTTCTGGAGGATTAAGGGAACTTCTTGCTTGTGTCACCTTGTACTATTTTATTTCTTGCAGATTTGGAATATGAAATGGACGCATCATCTCTGGCGCCGGAGCCAGCGACGTATGAGACAGCGTACGTGACGTCACACAAGATGGCGTGCCGCGCTGGTGCGTTCAGCGCTTGTGGACAGCTAGTCGCTACCGGTAGTGTGGATGCTAGTATTAAGGTAAGGGAACTTGATCACATCGAGGTGCTCAGAACGTATGTGCGTACTTGAATAACCAATATTTAAAACTTTTAGTCAATTTCAAAGGAGTTTAATTCATCTGTATTTTCTGTACCACATAACTCCACTCCTAGTGCTCTGATTTTCATTTTTTTTTTTATTGTAAGTTACTGCTTTTTGGTAGGAATCTTTGTCTATGTATGTCTGTGAGTTGTCTTTGTTTCTGGTAATCTCCGGAACAGCTACACTGATGTTATAGGGACTTTACCAGGAAGGTAGCGGATGCATACGGGCATGTTGTAAGATACTTTGTAAATTCTGCAGTGATGAAGTTGCTAGTAGAAAATATAGATTTAAAAAACAATATTTGTATATATATAATATAAAGATTATCTTTATATATATAATTCTTCTGCGAGTGTGTATGTCAGTGAACTTCTCTCAAACGACTGGTGCGATTTTGATGACATTTTTTGTGTGTGTTCAAGGGGATCTGGGAATGGTTTAGATTCACAATTTTGTCCGCTGGACAATGTTTTTTTAATTAATTTTTAATTTATTAGTAGTTGTTCATTTTGGAATGTTTTACATTGGATCCGACAGACGGCGCTACCATCGCAGTGTCAAATTTTAAATAATATTCGAATTAAAGACGTGTAGACAGGACAACGTCTGTCGGGTCCGCTAGTATTATATAAAATATTTTGCTTTTTCACATTTATT
>NW_013532986.1:0-674 GCF_000836235.2 Papilio xuthus | reverse complement strand
TCTTTTAAAATCATCTTTGATTTCTTGACAAAAATTTACATTTGGTTTAACTCTAGCATCTACTTGTTGCTTAGCAAAACAATTATTAATGCTATGTCCTGACTTCTTACAATAAGCACAATACTTAATTTCTTCTGATGAATTATTTGATGAAGCAGATTGATTCTGAGGAGACTTTGAGGTATTTGGTCGCATCCTCTTAGGACATTGGTAATGCTTATGACCTAAACTATTACAATTAAAACATTTCACCTTTACATCTATGCGATCACGTTTTCTCATTGCTGTATTATTTCCATCAGTATTCATATTTCGATTTCTTGTAAACTGTGACTTATTAATTGATTGTGGTTGTTTCGTGTAAATAGAAAGAAAGTTTACTAAGTTCTGCGGAAGTAGATTTGAGTTAGTTGCAGCTGCTCGTATATGTGGATCGGTTATTCCTCGAATTACTATGGCCACGATTAATTCTTCAGATAATCCTTTAACAATTTGAAGACGTAGTAACGAACGTCGCGCGTATTCCGCATAAGTTGGGTAGCTGTCAGAATTTGTATTCATAACGTTGAACAAAATGTCTGCCGTATCTACGCGTTGGGGGCATAACGCCTTAAATTATTTTTTGAAATTTTTCCATGTTCTGTCACTCGTAACCCATTCATTTAGCCATATTC
>NW_013532985.1:0-1739 GCF_000836235.2 Papilio xuthus | reverse complement strand
TTGGCGATGGCGAGTGCCGGCTGCCGGCTACCCCGAGAGCGAGCGTTGAGCGCGAGACGCGAGCGACAGCGGATAGCGGTGCGCTCTGTTCAATAAACTTCACACTATACCACCCGTTAAAATTTGAACCTATACGCTTGTAATTCGTTAAAATCGTTTTAACTTTCTTCAAATGCATATTGATATCATCTTTATATTGCTTCGTAGGATGAAGGCCTAAGACGACAATCAACTCGAATTTTAACTATTCCATATATTATTTGGCAACAATAAGCATTTTCGAATTTAATCGTGGGTAAAAAAGAATAACCCTTTTCTAACATTTGGGATTACTTGGCACAGAATGGTCGATATGCGATTTTACGATTAGAATTCGTTTGGAAAGCTCGTTCTAATGAACTTTTATAACTTAGATCTTTGAAATTACTTAAATTTATGTAATTATCATGTTGCGTAATCGGTATTATATTTAATGGTGATTAAATATCGCAGCGAATTTACCCCATATCCTTCGTATAAGTTTTATTATATCGTTTTGGTGTTGGTACTGGTTTTTGAAGACCAAATACTCGCGGAAGTGGTTCGATTTCCTCTAAGTATCAGTGTTATGTTTCCGTTGCAGCAATAAAACAACATATATATAAAAAAATAAAACCACAAAAACATGAAACAGAAATACAATTTTTCTCTTGCAAAACTCTGAGAAGATTAATGAGCTTTCTCATAATGAATTGTTTTAGATAAATAACTTAAAGATAAATAACTTAGGTCCGCAAAGTGCATCAGCTATTTAGTAATTTATTTAAATGTATGAAATACTTTAATTATATGAAAAAACACGCGTGTGGGTGAGCCCTAATGTGAGGTCAATTCTAATGGGTGGTCGGAGATAAAGATGACTACCTGATACTTCGTATTGATGATGAAATTTTACCAAAGATTAATTGAGGTAACATATGATGAAAGGCAGCTGAATAATGAAATCAAATTGATAGATAGATGTTTCTTAGAAGGTATCTTCAGGTCGGCTGCATGGATCTCGCTGAAATTTGGCATATTTGTAGAACATCGCTTGGAATAACACATAGGCTACTTAAGGTTTTTTTAACTCCTCGCGAACAGAGTCGCGGGGGACAACTAGCAAAGTAATTTTCTTCTGTAGATGTAAGCTATAATCCAGCTTAGATTAGAATGCACTACCATTATAAGACGGATATGTATTTGTCACTTCCACCGTTTTAGGCAAAGTACTAGTTGTAATTTACATAAAAAATTAGGTTGTCTTATTCAAAATATCATTACTGTCTTATTATATTTCCTTATGAATCTCTAATAATCTTGAAATTAGAATAATTTTACATAAAATGTCAAGTTGGACGCCATCACGAGCCGGTTTCCGTTTTTAATTTTACGCACAGTCGTGACTGCAATAAATTGTTTGGAGTTGTATTAAAATGCACACATAAATTATGACACACCTATCAATTGAAAACGCATCGGGTAAAAAGTCACATGTAGTCGTGTTTCAACATTTATTACTTGGCTCCTATGATATTTTTTACCAAAACAGTATAGTAAAATATTAATTTTGATTTAAATATAACTATATTAAAGCTTAACTAGCTATACATGTATGGCTCGTAACAAGAAAAGTTCTTACTTCACATAATAGTGTGTCAGCTAGCTTAAATTAGCTTTTTACTAAATAAAGCCGTTGAATAATTTTGTATTTTTATATT
>NW_013532984.1:0-1037 GCF_000836235.2 Papilio xuthus | reverse complement strand
TTGCAGGGCTGTGGTGGGGGGTGGGGGATAGGCACGGGGGAGGGAGAACACTTCGCAATATTTCCTTGAGAATAACAAAACACGTGCGCGATGTGTTTGTTTCAAGTGGTTTTGTTTTCCCTTCCCCTTCTTTTCTTTTATTCGAATCACAGTTGCATGGAAATGCTGCATCATCTGGAATTATTAAAACGTTCCTATTTATCTTTTATATTATCATTGCCAGTCCCCTTGTATTATGTTTTTATGTATATACATATGCTATGAGCTCCCATACTTAAGATTCAAAGACGTACAAATATACATTTTACTTCTTACTAATATTATAAAAGCGAATGTTTAGATGTATGCATGTTTTTTAGAAGGTATCTCCGGAACGGCTTAACGGATCTTGATGAAACTTGGCACTAATGTTGAACATAGTCTGGAAGACCGCGTAGACTACTTATTCAGTTTATTTTTTAATTTCTTGCGGGAAGAGTCACGAGCGATAGCTAGTATTTCCTATACAACTGTTTAGAATATTAAAATGTACAATTATTATGAACTTAAGTTGTTAAGATATAAAAGGATACAGCCTCAAAGTTAAAGTTAGGCTTAAGTTTATTTGTAAAGATAAAGTCAGCAGACCATTGTTGTTATTTTATACGAATGTAAATCTTAGAACAGGTTTATCTTTGAATATAACGTTCCCTGGGAGGTGCGGGGGTGCGGTGGTGCGGAGTGGGGTCAGTGGGGAGGGGGTTTGGTTACATACTACAGACATAACGTGTGTTTTAACTGACTGACACCTGTATAATATGAAAATGATAAGGATGATGTAAGTATTTATTAAACTGATATATAAACACGGCTAAACACTCACGTATATACGTCCGGTGGCGGCACCGACTAGTTTCGCCGTGTTGTTTGTTGTTGTTTAGCCGTGTTTATATATCAGTTTAATATAATGTCTCACGAAAGTTTGAATAATTGTAAGTATTTATGTGCATGTTTTCGGCAGTGGAAACTCAAACAACAAATAAATGTTATAATATAGA
>NW_013532983.1:0-1302 GCF_000836235.2 Papilio xuthus | reverse complement strand
TCGGATAAATGTAAATCGAAAAACACATTGGTGCATGGCATGATTCGAACCCAGGACTTGCAGATGACTAGTGCTTAACCCCACTCCCCTATAGTGGGAGCTGCTCCGGCAGCTGACGCAGGCGATGTCGCGGACGAAAACGCAAGCATGCCCGTGGCCTCGCCATGATGCGTAGGAGGAACAGAGGGGTTTAGTGGTTATACTTCCCATCCGGAAGAGAATCCCACATATCTACTGCGTCCCCCCCCCCCCGGGGCGCGCAGAATGCATAAAGCATTCCCCTCTGAAAAAAAGTGCTTAACCCCAGAGTCACCGTCGTTTAAATTAAAAAATAAAACACAATAACAAAATGGTTGTTTGTTTGCATTTTTTCAGCTATTCAAATATTGCAGACATTAATGTACACAATATTAGTTTACTTGCGGCAATTCAGTTTTATAATAACTTTTGGTATCGATATATGATCGATTTCTGTTAGTAATCGATGAAAAAACAGCACACTACTTTTGAAAGGCATATTTGATCAAAGTTATGACATAGGACATAAAATAATGTATATCGTCCAATCCAGTTTAGTCTGTACTCCGCGTCTTTTATGTACAGTAAGCTGCATAAATATGTACGCACTAGCTGTCGCCCGCGACTCCGTCTGCGCGGTATTAAAAAAGACATAATTACCCGCTGACACTTCGCTCCTATTGGTCGCAGCGTTATGTTAAATAGCTTAAAGACTTCCTCTATAAATGGACTATGTAACAAAAAAATAATTTTTCAAATCGGACCAGTAGTTCTTGAAATTAGCGCGTTTAAACAAACATACAAACTTCAGAAACTTTTATATGCATTCGGTTTCAAAACATAAGCAAATTTGCGTCACTCGCAAGTATTCATAGTTTCAATCATAAGGATGGATACGTGCATACATCTATATATTAGGTGCGCAACTAATATATAAAAGAAAGTCGTGTTAGTTACAATATTTATAACTCCAGAACGGCTTTACCAATATGGCTGAAAATTGGTGAGGAGGTAGCTTAGAGCCAGGAGACGGACATAGGACACTATTTATTCATTTTTATATTTTTTTTTCGAATTTATGCCTTGAAGAGCTGCTTTTTATTTAACTTATCTATATATTAAGTTTTTTTATACATCCACGCGGACAGAGTCGCGGGCGACAGCTAGTATTTTATAAACCGAAGACGTATACAAGTTTCTGTAGCTTTGTATATGTATTCATTCATGCAGCTGACTGTACATATTTAGTAAAACGATAATATTGAAGCATGCACTTTAAAGCTG
>NW_013532982.1:0-1085 GCF_000836235.2 Papilio xuthus | reverse complement strand
TTTGGTAGGTAGTAACACCCTGTAGGTCACAATAATTAATTAATTTAATTTGAAGTTATAGTGGTTTTTAAAAATATGTGAAAATATGGGGGCGCCAAAGAAATATTTATTCTCAAAGTGGGCAGTGGACAAAATAAGTTTGGGAACCACTGTTCTAGGTGGTCCGGTAGCTGGATTGCCTTTATTATAAAAAATATATATTTGTAGGCTAAACAAGAGGAACTATCAGAGATGCAGATACGTCGCGAGCTGGGTGAGCGCAAGCTGTCAGCTGCAGCCAGCGCGGCTGAGCTGCGCGCGGAGCAGCTGCAGCGGAAGCTGGATGATGCTCATAATCAACTCAAGAGGTCAGTCATACCATAGACGATCCTATCAAATGTAGATCAAATGTCACTTATACCATAGAGAAAGATTTGGTAAAGGTTTTAAACCCGTAATCTTTTGACTCTTAACACACACTGATCATTGTAAACTACTATGCGTAATAATTACATTATTTAAACTTTTGTGGGATTATATAATAAACTGATATAAAAACGGCGAAACACTGACGTATATTCGTCCGGTGACAACGACTAGTTTCGAGGCCATCGGAGGCCCTTCATCAGGGTCAGTGGGACTGGTATTATTTCGCGGACAAGGCCCCGAGCTCACTGAGTGAGTCCCACACACCCTGATGAAGGGTCTCCGATGGGTTCGAAATTATTCGGTGCCTCCTGACGAATGTATATATACTAGCTGTCGCCCGCGACTCCGTCCGCGCGGGATGAAAACTAGACGTTGTCCGATTCTCAGGGCTACTCAATATGCTCACAAAATTACATGAGAATCGGTGAAGCCGCTTCGGAGGAGTATGGGAACGAAAATTGTGACACGAGAATTTTATATATAAGATAATTTCGTGACACGAGAATTTTATACATAAGATAATTTCGTGACACGAGAATTTTATACATAAGATAATTTCGTGACACGAGAATTTTATATATAAGATAATTTCGTGACATGAGAATTTTATACATAAGATAATTTCGTGACACGAGAATTTTATATATAAGATAATTTCGTGACACGAGAATTTTATA
>NW_013532981.1:339-533 GCF_000836235.2 Papilio xuthus | reverse complement strand
ACAACGAGCTAAAGTGATTGAAGAAGAACCCGAACAAGTACAGATTGATCAAGTGAAGACGGAAAATGGTGAAACGCAGCAGGTGAAGACAATCAAGCGAGTGATTAAAAAGCGTAAAGGACCCAAGAAAGAAGTAACTGAGATAACAACGATTGAAAAGGACGGCGAAGAACCCGTCACCAGTATTGTTATGA
>NW_013532981.1:0-193 GCF_000836235.2 Papilio xuthus | reverse complement strand
AAACAACAGAAATCACATCAACACAAACAGATGACGAAACACCAATCGTTACAGTACACACAACAGAGGAAATACTTGATGACACTACATCTCCACTTGACACTTTACAAGAACCACAACGAGCTAAGGTGATTGAAGAAGAACCCGAACAAGTACAGATTGAACAAGTGAAGACAGAAAGTGGTGAAACGCA
>NW_013532980.1:0-655 GCF_000836235.2 Papilio xuthus | reverse complement strand
AATAAATAGTTTTTCTTTTACTTTTATTTAGGTTTGATCACGAGAACAAAACAAATAAATTTCAATCCGCCATTTTATGGCGGCAACCATCTTGTATTTTTCAGATGACAGAAAATTTGAAAAAATTACATATAAAATTTGAAATTACATCTATCAATTAGAAATATGTATTCATATTCCCGTGAAATGTGTGATTTGTGAGCTTTGGTGGCTCAAGGGTCAAGCACTTGACTTGCAATCATGCAGGTCCTGGGTTCGAATCCCGCCATGTACCAATGTGTTTTCCGATTTACATATGTACATTTATCCGACGTTCTTACGGTGAAGGAAAACATCGTGATGCAACCTGCACATATCTGAGAAGTAATTCAAAGATATGTGTGAAGTCAACGTGGTTGGCTATGGCCTTATCAACCTTAACTTAGGGTAGGCTCCGAGCCCCTCGGTGGGGACGTATGGAAAGCTGATGATGATGATGTGTGATTTATAGGAAAAGAAATTACATGTAAACTGTCCGCCATGACAGATCCTACAGTGAGCGCGTAGCCGGTCTGCGCGTGCGCATAGTCAGCGGGCGTGGCGGCGAGCAGCGCGGCTACAGCTGCGGCCGGCACCGGCGTGCCCTGACTCTGCAGCTGCAGCTCGATGCCCAGCG
>NW_013532979.1:422-611 GCF_000836235.2 Papilio xuthus | reverse complement strand
AGTATGCGCCATTACCGCTAAAAAACAACCCTTTGTCGTGGATCTTCGTTTCGAGGGCACTCCCTGGTTGCCTCAGCCAGTATCAGTATTCTCGGCGTTGACATATCGAATGACTTTCAGTTTCGCGGTCATTTGGAAGACAAGGCCAAGCTGGCCTCCAAAAAACTGGGTGTGCTCAGCAGAGCGAAG
>NW_013532979.1:0-194 GCF_000836235.2 Papilio xuthus | reverse complement strand
TGAAGAATTGTTTGGAACGATTCCTGCCGCCGAGTTCCGTCATCGGACGACACGACAGACCGCCAGGTTCCATCCACACCACCTGGATGGCTGGCATTCCACAACGGTGCGATTCTCGCGCAACTTCCTGCCTCGCACAGCCGCGTTGTGGAACGGTCTGTCCTCGGCGGTATTTCCAAACCAATACGACTTAG
>NW_013532978.1:332-745 GCF_000836235.2 Papilio xuthus | reverse complement strand
CCTATAATTATAGTTACGTTACCTATATAGTTACGTTTCCTATAATTATAGTTACGTTACCTATAATTATAGTTACGTTACCTATATAGTTACGTTTCCTATAATTATAGTTACGTTACCTATATAGTTACGTTTCCTATAATTATAGTAACGTTTCCTATAATTATAGTTACGTTTCCTATTATTATAGTTACGTTTCCTATAATTATAGTAACGTTTCCTATAACTATAGTAACGTTTCCTATAACTATAGTTACGTTTCCTATAATTATAGTTACGTTACCTATATATTTACGTTTCCTATAATTATAGTAACGTTTCCTATAATTATAGTAACGTTTCCTATAATTATAGTAACGTTTCCTATAATTATAGTAACGTTTCCTATAATTATAGTTACGTTACCTATATAG
>NW_013532978.1:0-245 GCF_000836235.2 Papilio xuthus | reverse complement strand
TTACGTTTCCTATAATTATAGTTACGTTTCCTATAATTATAGTAACGTTTCCTATAACTATAGTTACGTTTCCTATAATTATAGTAACGTTTCCTATAATTATAGTAACGTTTCCTATAACTATAGTTACTTTTCCTATAACGATAGTTTTGTTACTTATTACTATAGTTACGTTACCTATATAGTTACGTTACCTATATAGTTACGTTTCCTATAATTATAGTTACGTTACCTATATAGTTACG
>NW_013532977.1:0-699 GCF_000836235.2 Papilio xuthus | reverse complement strand
AGCTAACGTTCGATATACGTAATGGCTGCCAATTCAGGATATCAGAAGGGAAATCAAATTGTAATCGTGTCTACACGCTAATATTAATGTCAAATCAATGTCAAGCAATTACGAACCGAATTTCCGGTATTTAAGGCTGAGATTATCTTGTCGATTATCTATAGGGTGCTACAGTTAAAGAGAAAGCTTCTAATAAAATTATGAGGTAGTTTAACAAAGTATTTGACGAGTAACATTACATCTAATATTATAAATGCTAATGTTTAGATGGATGGATGTTCCTTTGAAGGTATGTCTAAAACGGCTGCATGTATCTCGCTCAAATTTAGGATAAATGTAGAAGATGACCTGGAAGAAAACGTAAGCTATTAATAAAGTTTTTTTAATTCCGTGCTGACGGCATTGCGGGTGATAGCTCGTCCGCAGATCTATTGATAGAATACGCCATTATTATACATATTCTATGATAAAGTAAATAAAAAATCAGAATGTAATCGCTTAGTCTACAATGTTAAAACATATAACTTATGGAAAGTTCAGTTTTATGACCAATGAGGTAATGGATCGATTACATTGTTGTTCTTATAATATTGTTGTTGTATAAATATATAGTACCTATTTTTTTTTAAATTGTCTTTTTTGGAAATTATATTTAAGTACGAATTACTAATAAAATGATGAAATATGAATAATATTTTT
>NW_013532976.1:0-553 GCF_000836235.2 Papilio xuthus | reverse complement strand
CCCTTTTGGACAATGGCCGTTTATGGATTATTATAATGTTCTTTTACGATCTTTGTAGAGGCGATGGCATATTATATATTATTTTATTAATATAATTAAATTGAAAATATAAGTTTTATCTAATAGCTTTAATGTTATAAAACTGTTAATAATTCATCCCAGCACAATAACCGATAAAAAAAACAATACTTAGTAATATTATAAATGCGAATGTTTGGATGGATGGATGTTTGTCACAAGGTATCTGCAGAACGACTCGACGGATCTCGATGGAATTTAGCGTAGATGTAGAACATAGTCTGGAAACACACATAGGCTACTATTTTTTTTTTTAAATCCGGTGTCGCGGGCTGCAGCCAGTCTCAAAATAAGATAAAATTGTTGTTAAAAAAAAAAATTAAATTGTCACTGTCAATACTAATTGTTTGTAATTAAAACAACGTTCAAACAGTCGCTTAACTCAAAGCTGACTGACGTATCGACGAAATATCTCAAAGTTTTTTAATTTTGCAACTTTACCCCCCTCCCCTTTCCATCGCCCTCCCCCGCCCCC
>NW_013532975.1:0-522 GCF_000836235.2 Papilio xuthus | reverse complement strand
GGTTGCTTTGGCAAGTATCTGCACCAAATTGCCGGGAGGGAACCTACACCTAGGTGCCACCACTGTCCTGAGGTCAGCGACACCGTCGCACACACTCTATTTGACTGTCCGGCATGGGAAGCCGAGAGGCGACCCATCGCCAATATTACCGGATTAGACGCGTCAACACTCGCGGAGGTCATCTCCAAGATCCTTCAGTCCGAGGACGCGTGGAAGGCATTCCACGAGTTCTCGGAGCGAGTGTTGACAACCAAGGAGAATGCCGAGAGGGAGCGTGAGGCCGATCCGGAATCCGCCCCTCTCCGGCGAAGAAGAAGAGCAGGTCGGCGCCGGCGTGAATTCATCCGTCAGGCGTAGACCCTTGTATATAGAAATTTGCACTTGTATATATTTAAGTTATTTATTATATTAATTTTATTTTACTTTAATTTAATTTATTACCCTATTTAATCTGATTTGTTTTGCCTTACCTTGTTTCTGTTTCTGTTTTGTTTTATATTTGTTTTGTTTTTGTTCTGTTTG
>NW_013532974.1:0-541 GCF_000836235.2 Papilio xuthus | reverse complement strand
TTGTCGGGGATTTATTTGAATAGTCTAGTTTATTGTTCAAATATACGTCTATCGCGTTTTATCTCGTACAAGATTAAAAAAACGTTTCAAATTGTTTTAGTTACCGATACCAAAGTAGTAAAAACCATGCTTATGTTAATTTAGTTGTAAAATTCTTAATCTATTGTTAAATTACTAATAAGAACACGCATTATTTAAGCTAGTACATTTGTTATATTTCAATATTAAATAATTATTAAAATAGACTTAAAATACAAATAAAATTGGTATAACTTCAACATGGTTATTTATAAAATGAATACAAAAATAATCTAGAAAAATTTACAAAAATATTTAATTGAAAGGTAACTTTTACAATCAATTTCTTTTGTTTTAAAGAGGATAAATTTTGTGATAAAGTAGTTACCTTGTCTAGGCGGGGCTGGGGAGCGGAACCCTCTGAGTGGTGGTTCGCCGCCGGCCTGCAAGTCTTTGTAGGCGGCTCGCCTCTCCGCAGGAGACAGCGGAGCATCGGTCTCCTCCCGACGTCGGAAAATTAGTG
>NW_013532973.1:0-685 GCF_000836235.2 Papilio xuthus | reverse complement strand
ACGATATTTGTTTCTTACCATATTCAAGTGGAACTACAGGACTTCCTAAAGGCGTACAACTGTCCAGCAAGAACTTAATAGCAAATTGCGAACAGATTAATGAACCGTTTATAAGATGTCATAATGATACTACTGGTGAGTACGAATTTACATAGATTGCAGATGCAGAAAACGTAGAACATAAAAATGTTCATGTCATTTAAAATTGAACGCGAAATCTTTTATATAGTTGACCATAATAATACAATTTTAGGTACTTCAAACCTGCATGTTAATTGTAGATAGCTTTGGTGGCTCAGGGGTTTAGCACTTGACTTGTAACCATCAGGTATTGGGTTCGAATCTCGTTATGCCCCAATATGTTAATCGATTTTCAATTAGATACGTACATTTATCTAATGTTCTTACTGTGAAGGAAAATATCGTGATGCAACCTGCACATAACTGCGAAGAAATTCAAAGATACGTGTCAACCAATCCGCACTTGGCTAGGGTAGTTGGCTATGGCCTAGTCATGCCTAAGCTAGGGTATTCGCGGAGCCCCTCAGTGGGGACCTATAGCTGATGAGCTATGTTAATTGTATTATATCACATTTTGAAGGTGGCCTGGGATAAAATGAAAAAAACTAGATTGTAAAGAAGTAATTATTGTTTAATAAACACTTTGTAGATAAATAACGTGACT
>NW_013532972.1:0-558 GCF_000836235.2 Papilio xuthus | reverse complement strand
TCATGTCTACCCATGGATATCCATAGCACTCTACAAGATTCAAGATACCCACTACGGCTTAAAGATCTTCATGTACAATTTGAAATACCTTGATTTATTGAATTCTGATTGAAGATCAGAAACAAAGAAATCATGTCTATCCATGGATATCCATAGCACTCTACAAGATTCAAGATACCCACTACGGCTTAAAGAACTTCATGTACAATTTGAAATACCTTGATTTATTGAATTTTTATTGAAGATCAGAAACAAAGAAATCATGACTACCCATGGATATCCATAGCACTCTACAAGATTCAAGATACCCACTACGGCTTAAAGAACTTCATGTACAATTTGAAATACCTTGATTTATTGAATTCTGATTGAAGATCAGAAACAAAGAAATCATGTCTACCCATGGATATCCATAGCACTCTACAAGATTCAAGATACCCACTACGGCTTAAATACCTTGATTTATTGAATTTTGATTGTAGATCAGAAACACAGGAACCACATGTATCCATTGATATCCATGGCACACTACAACTTCACCGACAATTTTAGATATCC
>NW_013532971.1:0-606 GCF_000836235.2 Papilio xuthus | reverse complement strand
GCCCATCGGGGGCAGTTCTCGGCCCTGGTTTGGTAGGTCCTGCAAATTAGCCGCGCGCTACAAGCAAGATTGTTATCGAGCCTGGGCTGAGGCGTCAGCAGTTAGGGATGTAAATACCAGCCAGCTTAAAAAGAAGTATAACTCTGCCTCCAGGTCCTTCAAAAGAGTGATTGCCAAGGCAAAGTCAGAACACGTGGCCAGCATTGGTGAGAGGCTAGTGCACCTTCCTTCGGGAACTCGCGCGTTCTGGTCTCTTGCCAAGGCTGTCCAAGGGAACTTCTGTAAGCCGTCCCTACCATTTTTGCGCAGGGGGGACGACTCGTTGGCCCACACCGCAAAAGAGAAAGCCGATCTCCTGGGCTCTCTTTTTGCGGCCAACTCGACTCTGGATGACAAAGGTAACTCGCCGCCGAAAGTCCCACGCGGCGAGACCTCCATGTCCGAAATCCAGTTTATCCAGAGATCAGTGCGAAAAGCGCTGCAATCTTTGGATATTCATAAGTCGAGTGGGCCTGACGGGATACCCCCCCTCGTGCTTAGAACTTGTGCTCCTGAGTTGGCACCGGTTTTAACGCGCCTGTTTCGGTTCTCCTACTCCCTAGGCAT
>NW_013532970.1:0-528 GCF_000836235.2 Papilio xuthus | reverse complement strand
GTGGTATTTCACCGGGCGAGCCGGGCCGATTCGTGCGAAGATGTTAAAGCGGGCTCTACCACTGTTTGTTTTATTTGTAACACTCAGTTATTCAGCTTAATAATAACAAATTAGTCTGATTGTAAAAATGAATACTTCTGTTTTGCTGAATACATTTAAGTTCAAAACAGTCAAAAATAATTATTTGATTAATGTTATACTCGTAATAATGTCCTGTGTTGATGTCTGAAAGCTTGTGGTGAAAGTTGTACTGAGTGTTAATCCCGAAGTATTCTCTTAGTTAATTCTCATATGACTTATGTGACGTCACGTGTTGGTACGTAAAGTGCCAGATCACCTGTTCCCAGAAACCGTAGAGTTTATATATTTTTCATAGTTTCAACGTATGAATGAAACGCGGGTACGAACAAAAGTTCGCACTTTAACCGGCATCGGTAAAGGAAACTACTAACAGGAAAAGTCCAAACAAAAAGTATGAGCTTCATATAATTTTCCTTTTGTTCGAAACCGGATGGACTCGTTATTTTT
>NW_013532969.1:0-964 GCF_000836235.2 Papilio xuthus | reverse complement strand
CTACGTGCAAAAAATTTTTGTCTCTCAATAGTTAAATTCTTTTTTCCACTGAAGTAATTGTCAAATTTAGCCAGTAGCCGTTCAGCCGAACTAAATTGTTCGTTAAATTGTTCAAATATCTCTTGACACTTTTCACCGACGATATGAAGCAAAACATTAATTTGCACATCCGCCGTTTCCTTGTCCAATTTTATTGCCTTCATGTATATTAAAAATCTATTTTTCCATCTGCTCCACTCCCGGCTGATATTACCCGTCGTGACGTTGGCTAAGTCATTTTCGAAGCAAAATGGCGGTGGTGGTTGTAACGCGTTATTCATTGATATACAATAACACTTTGTATTCTTACACGGTCTTATTTTTCACTTTACCCGGTCTATACAACAGTTTTACACTACTAAAACTTAAAATTTCTTAAATCCTACCGGCTGCGCCATGTAAAGTCTTTTTAATGCACGGGATGTGTTAAATCAAACAGCTGTCACATATCAACTCCTTTATTAATATCTACCCACGATAGATAATATTTTTATTAACCGAAATCTTTATTTCTATATACCTGACATCCTGACTGACCTGACTCTTTCGCAGCGTCTCTTACTCTATTGATTAAAGATAGATAACGAATCAAATGCAGATGTCTATAGGCAACGGTTACTTCGCATTTTGGTGGATACATGCCGCTTCGTTTGCCAATTTACTATTATATAAAAAAGATAGCGTACATAAGCCCTATAAAAGCAGAATTATTTATAATACGTATTATCGTTAGTATGAAATATTTTTTCTATTAGTGTCATAGATTTATTAAACCAGATGTTTTAATATATTGTTAAGATTCCATTCCTTATCATAAGTGGTTAACTCTTTTAACATGTGGGGTTGAATAAGTGGATAACAAAACACACCCTGTATCTCCTATTATACTTATGCGGTACTAATTAAAGGGTGTTATTTTATTATT
>NW_013532968.1:0-585 GCF_000836235.2 Papilio xuthus | reverse complement strand
TCATGCTTTTTTAAGTTAAACCACAACTCTATTTGAATAAAATATGAGTAAGTTGTAGCGCTATTTTGTCTTTATTTAAAACCTAAACGTTTTAACTTCGAAAAGTAATGTATTCGTAATATGATAAATTAGAAATACAACTTACTTTGCACACCTGACTTTGACTGTTACCTAACCTCTCAACTTTGTTGTTTGTTTTAAAAGGTAAGGAGCTAAATAAAATGGCTAAATAAATATTCTAAAATTTGTATTTTATTTATTTATAAATAGTCAATTAATATAACATAGATTTAACAATAAAATAAAATAAAATGTTTAACGACTTAGAGCGAGGGGTGCGGGGTGCGGGGTGCGGGGTGCGGGGTGCGGGGTGCGGGGCCGCCTCACACCACCGAGTCTTTGCGGTTCCTGTAACAAAATATCAATCATTTCTAAATTATAAAGTTATTACTATTAGCAAAGATGTAACTTTCTTCATGGGTTGGCGTGGTCGTCATTATTGTATGCTGTTTTGTCGTGTGCGGAGTGTGTGCGGTGTGTGTGCGGGGTGTGTGCGGGGTGTGTGCGGTGTGTATGCGGGGTGTG
>NW_013532967.1:0-759 GCF_000836235.2 Papilio xuthus | reverse complement strand
GGTGAACTTATATCTGTGAAGAGTTCATCTCAGGTCCTGGGGTCAGGCGGCGCGGGCGCAGCGGGCGGCGCGCTGGCAGCGCACACTGAGCTCGCCCGCCACACTGACGGCATGGGAGCTCCTGCGCGCGCCCCCGCGTCCCGCGCAACCCGCCTTCTGCTGCCGCTGCTGGTCCTGCTCGCCGCCGCAGCCTCAACTGCCACCAGACACCTGCCCCTGCAATACCAGGTCATTACAACATATATAGCCTGGCAAATTATTACGCTTCCCGAATTCTTTCGTCGGCGTTGATATCCCATTTTTATTGTCAAAATTAATCTTCGTTAACATTGCTTTAAAAATATCTCAATTCTAGCTTCAAATTATAAGAAGTCATGTTTGAATACATAGTATCTAGAGGTGTTATTAAAGTTGCAGCTAATGTTGTTACTCTGTTGTTAAATATGTTTAACATTACAGACGTATATATTGTGCAAGCAGACTTCTCACCCGTGTGTCGCCTTGCCTCTGCCCGCTGGACCTGAGGATGCTGGGGAGTGGGACCTCCCGGCTGCAGAGGCTTGCGGCATCTTGCAGACATCAGACATCGAAGCGCCACCCGCCGACTATACGGTACATTCAATTTTCATATACATTTCAATTGCCAAGCGTTCAACTAACAAACTTCAGGTGAGTGAATTCAAATCACTCTGATTATACTATTTCTCCATTTGGAATTGTTCGCTTAATTTTATACAATAAATTAGTTATGAAAGGAGA
>NW_013532966.1:0-713 GCF_000836235.2 Papilio xuthus | reverse complement strand
ATATTGTCATCCCTTTCTTTGCCTTGTAATGGACAGAGACAATGATATATTTAAACAGAGTTACTCACCCCGCCGTACGCGTACATATTGTTGTGTGTCTGTGATGGATTCACTTTTGATAAAAGGAATCGTGCCTGAAAAAAACACAAAGAATATTAAAATTATAAATCTTGGAATGAAAATCTTGAGATCACGAATGGGGACCAGAAGCGTGAGGCTCTCTTACAGTTGGACCATTGATTTAGTGTTACAAGTGTCTAGCCAGGGCCGACGTTAGGGTAGGGCATGGTTGGGCGACCGCCCTGGGTGCTTTTTTTTTTACGTTTGGTAAGCCAGCGCTTGACCACGATCCCACCTGGTGTTAGTAGAGATTTAGTCGAAATATGGTACGCGCTAGCTTAGTAAGTATTCACTCTACTCTCTGCGCTGGATAGAAAGGGGCGCAACTGGTATGCGAATTACACATTCTGCCATAAGCCCCGCACTCGTCATACATATTAAAAAAGAGGGCGCTGCAGAAACCCCGTCCTGGATGCTAGAAGTGTTAAAACCGCTATCATTTCCAGTAGTTCAGTTTCAGCATACATGAATATATATAATAGAATACAGAGGTATATAGAATTTAGAATTTTTCGCAATCATTTGTTATGTTAATTGTCATCTACAATTGCTTCGTATACGACAAAATGTAAATCGTAGCATTAAAAAGTGAG
>NW_013532965.1:0-660 GCF_000836235.2 Papilio xuthus | reverse complement strand
AATAGTGTTGTTGAGCAGGTGGTTATGTCAACACAGCTAGAGAATCTTTTGTCGCCTCTGACTGCATCGAAGGTGGGGTCAGATCCTGTGTTTAAAAGGTGTAATTCTGCTTGATCTAGTAATGCTGCAATTTCTTCTCCTCTGCTGTTTGTGAATCGACTTCCCCACCACGTGTTCCAGGCATTGACGTCTCCTCCTAATATTATGTTTTGTGTGTCTAAGTTATCTATTGCTCGTTTTACTGACTCTAAATATGGCTCTATTGGTTTATCACCCTCCAGGTACATCGAGATCACTCCTATCTCCCATGATCTTGTTCTTAGTTTAACTATTGCTATGTTTTCTGTAGTTAGGTTTGGATACTGCGTTATGTTGATTGTGTTGTCGAATAATACTATTGCTGATTTTATTACTTTATCTGAGTTTGGTGTTCTTACGTGTTGAATTATTCTAGTTCCGGGATATTGTTTGACTTCTCCTATATTTCCTATGTATGGTTCTTGGATCATGGCAAACGTGAGCTTTCTCGATGCGGCCTCTAATATAAGTTCCGCTGTTGCGGTCTGGCTGCGTTGTAAGTTTATTTGTAGTGCCCTATATTTTTGGTTATTATTTGCTGTATTTTCCCCTTGGGTGCCCTCAGCAATGGTATGCTACTTT
>NW_013532964.1:0-696 GCF_000836235.2 Papilio xuthus | reverse complement strand
ACAAATTTTAGGTGCTGTTATAAACTAAAGAAACGTTACAGTGATGTTAAAATAAAAAATAAAAAAAAAAATGGAGAAAGTAGGGAGAAAATACTACAAAAATATTAAAATATTAAGGCCAAATTGTAAATAATTCCTCAGTCTCTTCATAGGTTAATTCCTGCAAGTAGCTTTTAACTGCTCTTTTGCACTTTAGATAAGGAAGGGGATATATATTACAAGCTTTATTGATGGTGTTGTAGAGGTGGCAGCTGATGCTCGGGTAACTACGGCTTGCCAAAGCAGTTTTGGTTGTGACAGAAGGGCAAACCATATATTTACGTCTTTTGTTCTTGAATGACGCTGGTTGATAGGAAAGTGTAGAGTGTACACGTAAGGTGATGTTTAACGCACATAGCTGACGGACAGTGAGTACCGAAATGTCCTTATACAGCTGGGTAGTCGGATAATGATATGGTTTGTGGAGCATGACTTTCAGAACAGCTCTTTGTGCCCTCTCAAGCTGAAGTAAATATGTTTTATAGGTAACGCCCCAAGCAGATATGCAGTAGGTAAGGAGTGACTGAGCTAAAGCGAAATAAACAGTTTTTAACAAGGGGCCTGAAGTAATTTTTCTTAATTTTTTCATAGTGAACATAATTTTACGAACACGCGACACCGTCTCATCGATATGTTTCTGCCAACTCAGTGTGCTAT
>NW_013532963.1:0-719 GCF_000836235.2 Papilio xuthus | reverse complement strand
GCCGTATTTCATCTGTCAGGAAACCTTTCGATATCCGAGATGACACAATGAGATGACCCTAAATATATTTCTTCTACCTCCGAAAATATTTTATTCTTTAGCCCCACATAGAGTAACGTGTACCATATTAAAATAAGCCTTAAAACATGTTGGATTTCGGCTTTACAAACAATTTACGGCTTTTAACAGTGGTAGAGCCCGCTTTAACATCTTCGCACGAATCGGCCCGGCTCGCCCGGTGCAATACCACGACCACACAGAAGACAGGCGTGAAGTGGAAGCAATTCCGCGTTTCGTCTGATGAGTGTGCGTCCCGGAGGCCTAATTTAGTCCTCTTTCCCTTCCCACCCTTTTTCTTATGGAGAAGGGATGGGAAGTGGAAGTGGACTTTCCGGATGAGAGGATGCATGGAAGGGAAAGATATTTTCTTTCTGTGCATCCCCTCCTCCGTCGATCAAAGGTAGGCAACGCATATGCGATTGCGTATGTCTATGGGCAACGGCCACTTCGCTATTTCAGCGATTTCAGGTGACCGCTCGCTCGTTTGCCACCTTATGATATATAAAAAAAAAAAAAACAATGCCTTTATAAAAATGATTCAATATTTATTATAAACTATCGGCATTAAAATTCATTTTATATTTACCCAGACTTTGTAATGATAAATCAACAAAACGCTTGCATTAAAACATATTTGTTTTCCATTATATATGTGAAAA
>NW_013532962.1:0-733 GCF_000836235.2 Papilio xuthus | reverse complement strand
ACTTTTGATGTACCTATATATTTGCATATCTTGTCTGTGTCGATCTATATGACGCTGACTGTACATCAAAAGTAATCAATTATATCGGTACAACAAAAGTCCTCAAAATAATAGATACATTAACCCTGCTCAAATACATCGGTACATACACAGCGTCAAATATATGAGTACATGCAAGATGCTCATAAATATCGTAGCAGCCACAGCGTCATAAGTAACGAAGCAGTCAAGGTGCGCAAAAATATCGGTACATTTGACAAAATTGAACTCTATCTCTATATACTTGTGATACAATTTGGAATAAACTACTTCTGTTACATTCATTTGACACTTTGTATTAACATTATAGGTTGTCCGGAAAGTTCGTTCTGATTTTCGATATAAAGCTTACAATAGACTGTAGCTGAAGTGGATTCATTTTCGGATTTCCACTATTATCAAACGTCACGAAAATTTCTATATTGTGAATAATTTCATTTCATTGGTTAAGATAAAAACTAATTTTTAAAATTTTATCCAATAATAAAAGACGTTTTAGGTATAGAGTCGTACCAATATAATTTAAAAACATTTCCAAAAATTTAAGAGAACAGGGTTTCAATTTTCCTTATAAAGCGGCACGAACTTACTGGGCAACCCAATATTTTTCTTCTCCTGTCATAACGCTCAAATATATTATAAAAGTTTGTCACGCCGAATATGACAGATACGTAATAACTAATATCAAATTTTG
>NW_013532961.1:0-976 GCF_000836235.2 Papilio xuthus | reverse complement strand
ACTTCATCTTTTCGGTTTACCTTTGACATAAAGTTTATTCAGAAGTCTCAGTCAACATTTGAATATTTCACAACAACTTTATGCTGCGAATCTTTATTAAAAGTAAAAGGAAATGCCGCGATTATATTTTGCGAGTTAAGTGCGCTTAAAAGAACTTTCAAGTTAAGTTTTAAATACAGTTTTTTAAGTAGGGTTTAATGAGTGTTTCAAAATGCTGTCTATGTCTTATTTACTAACAGACTACATATAGTCTGTTAGTAAATATTTTATAATGTTGTCATTTTTCAATAACTTTATTACACAAATAGTTAGTAAGATTGAATTTATCTTATATATAAAATTTTCGTGTCACAATTTTCGTTCCCATACTCCTCCGAAACGGCTTGATCAATTCTCATGATATTTTGTGAGCATATTGAGTAGGTCTGAGAATCGGCCAACATCTATTTTTAATCCCGCGCGGACGGAGTCGCGGGCGACAGCTAGCTTATAATATATATGAAATTCTCGTGTCACAATTTTCTTTCCCATACTCCTCCGAAACGGCTTGACCGATTCTCATGAAATTTTGTGAGCATATTGAGTAGGTCTGAGAATCGGCCAACATCTATTTTTAATCCCGCGCGGACGGTGTCGCGGGCGACAGCTAGTAAGAAATATAAATTCAATCTTACTTACTTTGTGAATGCAAATGTTTGGATGTATGGATGGATGGATCTTTGTTAGAAGGTATATCCAAAACGTCTCAACGGCTCTGTCTGATATTTGGCTTACTTGTAGCACATAGTTTGGGACAACACATAGAGTACTAATTAAGTTTTTTTTGCTAGTTTCGGTTTAATAAAATATTTTTTTTGAAGAGATTCAGGAATTATATATAAACTTTACTTATATATAAATAAATTTGTCAAACACAGAAGTTCAAATAATATTTATCTCGAAGAATCTTTGACATTTTTCTTGGCAACAAACCACG
>NW_013532960.1:0-919 GCF_000836235.2 Papilio xuthus | reverse complement strand
TTAGATAATTGCAATTCTATATTATCTTTCGTTACATGATTTCTTACTAATATTAAAATCTGGATGATGAAATTATATCATATCAAAACGGATTATAGCGTCTATGCAGAGGATAGCCGGCGGCGTATACAGACGTAGTTTGATTTCCGTTTATTAACCCAGTCAGACATGAACAGTTGTCGTCTCTTTCTGTCAATGACATGTATTGCCGATCAACAGAGAGGATATATTAATTCGATTTTCAAAATTTGACTACTCCAAACTGACTAGTACTAGTCAGTTTGGAGTAGGTTCTAAATGTTTTGATTTAAATTTCTTATCATAAAAAATTGTATTTATTTAGTTATTTTTCAGATTTAGTTGGTGTTGATCTGTTAAAGGGTATGTTTAGAATTTGAAGTATGGATGAAAAGGTCTTGCATGAATAAATATTGACTATCAAATACCAACTTAATAAACACCGAACTCAGAGTATGGCTTCATTTCGAATTAAAAAAAAAACATTTATTACTTCCGTACCAACTTTTTAATGTTAAAAAGAAGTCCTATTCAAGTGAAATTTAAAAAGCGACGCGTTATTCAAATCAGTGGCTCTAATGCGAAACGTTAAGAGTGAAAAATGCATCCGTTTTGTGAAAAATGCACCGCACGTCGGTCGGTTCGCTCGCAGATTTCCACCCGAGGTACGCGAATGAATTCTCTAGCATTTGCATTCAATAGTTCTCTACGGGAAAGCTTAATCTCTTGTCCATACCATAAGATAGATTCCTACACCAACTCTCGTTTATCTTCTTATACAATTGACCAACATTTTATTTCTTCTTACACAGAAACGTTTTAAAGAACTTACAATCATTTGAATCAAAATGTATTGTTTTGATCCCAATAGATTATACATCATCGCCCTAATTACATCATC
>NW_013532959.1:0-2351 GCF_000836235.2 Papilio xuthus | reverse complement strand
TATCACTCATTGAACAAGTCAAGTCTCCCTACTTTGAGGTATACGAGTACTGTGGTTACAAAATGCAAACTTTATTATATGTATAATAAAAAAAATTTAAAAGTTGTAAATTAAATTATTTCGCAGAATAGTTACTAGACTTTTTTAATTTTCGAAATATTTTGTAACTTTCTTTTTATTTTTCAGAGTTTTACCAACTACAAGGAAAGACTTCTAGAACAATATAACCTGGCCGGTGACAATTTGAAATTCCTCTCAACTTTGCTGCGATTCTTCAATGTAAGTTTTATTCAAACACATTCAATCATACAGATTGATGATGACTTCTCTATCATAAAGTCATTATGTTATACATTGATCAGATAATAGAAGACGATTCTCCGCTGAAGCAAGTGATAGAGGTGATGCCGGAGCTGATGGAGAGCATCTTCATGGTGTGGGTGCTCTCGAAGGGGTACCGCACTGACGAGACCATGGTGCCCCTCATGTTAAGGATCTCTTGGGGACTCAGTAACAAGCTCGAGAGATTCCTCAATGTGCATAAGTTATTTGAGTATGTCGTATTAACATACTTTCTTTAAACAAATATAATCTACGTTTTATGGGTGACTAGCTGTCGCCCGCGACTCTGTCCATTAAAAAGAAGAAGTACCAGAATTTCATAACTACCATGTAATTACACATCTGCGTCACGTATACGTCCACCGGTGGCTTTTTCCCTCTTTAATAAAAGATAAATCTTGACATGTCCTCATCTGTTCCACTAGGATTGTTTTTTCTTGTAGTAAAAGCAATGAGGAGGTATTATCTTTGGCGCGCACCGGTCAGAAGATAATGGAGACGTGGCACGATCTATACAAGGAGACGCGACGCAACATTGAGCTGAGTGGCAAAGGCGCGCGCTGGGAGTTCGAGCAGCCGCTGCTATTCAACACTACGGACTACATCGGCACCGTTGCCCGAGACCTCGCCGATATCGTGCAGGTCACTTACACGTCTTTTAAGAAATTTCTTCATAAAAATCAGGATATTTGATTGTCCTTGCTACATACATTGCTGTTATTGTAGTCAAACTAGATTATCTGAACGGGTGAGAGAGACGCTGCAATCGCAGTTGACTCTGTTACACTATGTATAAAACCTACTTAGATATAAAAAGAAAAAAATTTACTGCTACAGCGCAAAGAGGTACTCGTAACACTTTTGGACGTTGACGTTGAGCGGCGCTAGTGAGCTATAATTTAGTTTGACTTATTCCCACTGGTACAAAGGTTTAAGAGAAATAATTCAATACGTATTCTAGAATATTCTTGTGTAATTAACTCATACAGGTCCTGATAGATTTTGAGCGAATATTTGGTTCGGAGCTAAAGTCAATAATCAGCGACCCGACGCAGATCGACGATGTACGCAAGCGCGTCAAGCGGCTCGTATACCCGATACGTACCATTGACTTCAGCGTGTTCGTGTTTGATAACAAGGAGAACTGGGACGTCATCATGTCCGACTTCTGGAAGGAGGTCCGCTACCTCGAGGACGAGGCCAAGAACTATATCAATCAGAGCTTCGGTAATTTAAGGTAAAGTTTAAGCATTCTCTTAAATGACAAACGACAAATAAAAGTTAACTTTTTGAACATATTTTTGTGTAAAATATTTTTGAGATGAGATGACTTTGATGCGTTACTCAAAAATAAAAGTATAACGGTTTGAGAATATGACTAAATTAAATAGTAGTGTTGTAAATTTACTATTGTTAACATTTTAGATTTTCAGATGAGGCCCTAGACGTACTTCTAAAGTTTTTGGAGTTCGACACCAGAGAGGCAATCCGACATGAGCTGTCAACAAAGTTTGATCTCGTTATGCGCCAGTTCATCAAAGAGATCACTTCAGTTGAGGATAAATTTACGGTATCTCTTTTCATAAATCACTAACAACAAGTAACTCTTTTAACTTCCCGGCTTTTTTAATTTAATATTATTTTTGTAGCGTCACCGTAAAAACCCTCCATTGCTGCGTGACCACCCGCCGGTAGCGGGCGCCATCTACTGGGCGCGCGCATTGTTCATCAAAATGAAAAGGCCAGTCATGAAATTCCAAAAGGTACACAAAGTTGTTTTTACTTAGCTTTAGCGCATAGACGACGAGCATCTTGTCTAAAAATTTTTTTTGCGTGTGTGACAATTTTTTCTTTTTTTGCAAATTTTTAAGCCTTCCTTCGTTTAGGTACCAGAACTGAATGACTGTGAGCAGAAGAAGGAAGCCTTTAACCAATACAAGGCGTTCTCTAAACTGATCAAGGAGTATGAGGATGCCAAGTTCAAGGAGTGGGTTGACGCTTCCTCCTTG
>NW_013532958.1:0-688 GCF_000836235.2 Papilio xuthus | reverse complement strand
TGCCGCTTTATAAGGAAAATTGAAACCCTGTTCTCTTAAATTTTTGGAAATGTTTTTGAATTATATTGGTACGACTCTATACCTAAAACGTCTTTTATTTTTGGCTAAAATTTTAAAAATTAGTTTTTATCTCAACCAATGAAATGAAATTATTCACAATATAGAAATTTTTGTGACGTTTGATAATGGTGGAAATCCGAAAATGAATCCACTTCAGCTACAGTCTATTGTAAGCTTTATATCGAAAATCAGAACGAACTTTCCGGACAACCTATAATGTTAATACAAAGTGTCAAATGAATGTAACAGAAGTAGTTTATTCCAAATTGTATCACAAGTATATAGAGATAGAGTTCAATTTTGTCAAATGTACCGATATTTTTGCGCACCTTGACTGCTTCGTTACTTATGACGCTGTGGCTGCTACGATATTTATGAGCATCTTGCATGTACTCATATATTTGACGCTGTGTATGTACCGATGTATTTGAGCAGGGTGAATGTATCTATTATTTTGAGGACTTTTGTTGTACCGATATAATTGATTACTTTTGGTGTACCTATATATTTGCATATCTTGTCTGTGACGATCTATATGACGCTGACTGTACTCGAAACGGTTGTCCATCGTCTTTACTAAGAATTGTAACTCAAATTAGCATAATTTTCCGCTCTGTAATCGTTTTGC
>NW_013532957.1:0-969 GCF_000836235.2 Papilio xuthus | reverse complement strand
AGTTACTTTTACATTTTTATCTTAATCTTATTTTATACAGTTTTATGACTAGATTTTACATTTTTTACCTTTTTTAACATATTACATTTTACATTTTTCTTTATTTTATCGATTACTTTTGTTTTTACAACTTTAAGTATCCTTAATATAGTGTGCGTGGTGGTGCTTCTCTCTGCGTATGAAAGCATACGCACAAGGAAGCACCACAGTATCAATTTTGAATTTTTGCCAGATTTGTCCCTATATTAATTTTACTCTAAGCTTTTACTATACTAAATCTCATGATCTAAAAATTTTTACTGCAGATGTTCAACTTTATCCCCGTACATTAATTCTATTAATCCCCTTTTTTCTTTTTCAGGTACCCACAGTCGTCCCCAACGTGTGGGGAGGCAAGCCAGTCTCGAGGGTCCATTTTATTACGGCCAGGCAGTGGCTTCGGATCAGTCGCGGTGGAAGAGCCGTCGGCACCAGGAGCCGTTTTATGATTGGGGAGTGCTGCGGACCACGTAAGTTTTCTTCTGATTAACGGTTGAAGGCATGAGTTATCATGCCTTCCCTCGTTTGTTTTCAAAGTTCTTACTGCAGTCTTTATGTGTTCCGCAGCACCCCTCGACGGTGGTGGTTCTTCGGCGTGTCTGTCTCCAGGGGTTGAGGCCTCCCCATCCTCCAGGATGTGAAGAACCTCATGTCCACTCAACTTACTGCTCATCGTTTGACACCAAACGTCCCTCATCGACCCTTTGTTCCGTCGGCCCCAAGCGCTGGTTATTTTATGTTTCTTTTTTATTTGCAGGTGCTGCACGACGACCCGCACTCCCCCGGCCGACGCAGCGCATGGATCCCTCCTTCGCCTAGCAGTGATGGTCCCGGTCCCCCAACTAGGTAAGCTTACTTCTTTGCTTCTACTTTTAAAGTCCTTTTTATACTTTTCTCTCCAAATTTTCTTTGCCATTTTCTTATAATTTT
>NW_013532956.1:0-715 GCF_000836235.2 Papilio xuthus | reverse complement strand
TTCAGCAGATAAGAGGTTTATTATTTCACAGCGGACATTTTCTTGATCATCACTCCAAATAAATTAAACTCCTTTTCGAAGTAAATTGGTTATGCAGGAAGTTTTAACTGAATAATTGGGTATGTATCGTCTGAAGTATCCGGCCAGACCCATGAATTGTCTGACTTGCTTTACATTTGTGGGAGTTGGTGCTTTGATTAATGCTTCTACTTTTCGTTTGCTCGGCCTAACCTGACCATTTGAAATAGTTCGACCTAAATATTCAATTTCTTTAGTGAGAAAGATGCATTTCTTTAAATTGATTGCAAAGCCTGCTTCTGTAAGTGTCTGTAAAACATTGCGAAGGTTTCTCAATCCCTCTTCTATTGTCATACTTGGGATAAGTACATCATCAATATACACATAAACTTTTCCTTCATTAATAAAAGTACGTAGGGTTTCTGTTATTATTTTCTGATAAAAAACTGGTGCATTTGATAGGCCATAAGGCATTTTCAGGTACTCATAGTGACCCTCAGGTGTCACAAAGGCAGTCAAATGTATAGATTCTGGATCCATTGGAATCTGGTGAAAGCCTGTAGCCATGTCAAGACTTGTGAAGTAAATGCTTTTTCCCAGGCGGTCTATATGATCATGTATTAATGGCAATGGATCCTTGAATGTATTCGAATTTAAAGCTCGATAGTCCACACACATCCTGTCACTGCCATCACGC
>NW_013532955.1:0-577 GCF_000836235.2 Papilio xuthus | reverse complement strand
TATGTGCAGATCACTGTTGCGCATGTACCACGGGGCTCCCGTGGCTCTACGTAAAAATCTGTTCGGAATCACCTGAAGTCGATGTATTTGTTTCGGAGCTATGTGCGCGAATACCGGACTAGCATACGTCATGACGGGACGTACTACTGATTTATAGAGTGTCACCTTGTTCCGAAGGGACATTTTGCTCTTTTTATTGAGTAATGCGGAAAGACGACCTAGTATAAAAGCCGCGCGGTTTCTAACCCGGGTTACGTGTGCGGAGAAGTTGAGTTTAGAGTCCAGGATGACACCTAAGTATTTAACTTTGTCTTCCCATGGTATTGGGCTGTCCATGAGTGTGACGGATGGAAGACGAGTCACTTTGCGGCGGGAAAAGTAGAGCGCCGCGCTTTTGGTAGGGTTTATTTCGATCCTCCATTTCCGAAACCAGGCACCAAGGGTGTTGGCTGCAGTCTGAAGGCGTCGACAAATAGCTTCGGGCTTACGACCAGACGTGTAAATACAGGTGTTATCGGCAAATAATGCTAGTTCTACACCATGTACGCGCGGTATATCGTTGGTGTAGAGCGTAAAT
>NW_013532954.1:0-1958 GCF_000836235.2 Papilio xuthus | reverse complement strand
TACCCAGCATCGGCCCAAAGAAAGAAGATATTTCACCTGCGAAACTGCAACATAAATATATTCAAAAATATTAGTGGTAATATTAAGATAATTAATCTGTCCCACCAGGGCCGGTTTTAAAATTTCCGGTGCCCTAGGCGATAATTTTGTGGCTCCCTAATTATTATTTTGTATATCATAAGGTGGCAAACGAACAAGCGGCCACCTGAAATCGCTGAATTAGCGAAGTGACCGTTGCCCATAGACATACGCAATTGCATATGCGTTGCTTACCTTTAATCGACTGAGGAGAGGATGCACAGTAAGAAAATATTTTCCCTTTCCATGCATCCTTTCATCCGAAAAGTCCACTTCCACTTCCCATCCTTTCCTTATAAGAAAAAGGGTAGGAAATGTAAGAAGACTAAATTAGGCATCCGGGATGCACTCATCAGACGAAACGCGGAATTGCTTCCACTTGACGCCTGTTTTCTGTGTGGCCGTGGTATTTCACCGGGCGAGCCAGGCAAACTTTCCAAAACAGATATCTTAGAGGGGCGCCACCTACGCCCGGCGCTCTGGGCGGTTTTCCCTGGTACTGCCTCCAAAGACATTTACTATACTTTATAATAATAAAAATCTGTACTTACTTAACTATAAATCTATGGTGATCAATAACTGCTTGCAATCTCTGATGTATTCTATTATTTTCTTCATCGTTAAACATTTTAAGTACGGGTGTTAAGTTAGAATCAATCTCTTCCAAAGGTCTGTCATCAAGTATCGATAAGTTATTCAAGCTACCTTGTAATGCACGTAAGTGAGCAACCATTTGGAACATCATAAGTATTAAAAATAAATCAATCGAAGATACATAAGCACCACAATTAACTGATAGATAAATACTATAAATAGTACTCAATGTAAAATGATCGACTATATCGAATCCGGGAAATTTGTAGTAAATAGAGAATTCATATTTCAAATCACTATTCTTCTCGCTACTGAATACGTCAGCTTTGTAATTATTGTACAATGGTATTGCATTAAAACCTGTTATCCCTAATGTGACGAATACTAACATTATTCGTAAGAAAATCCAGGATATCTTATTAGTGGTTGCATTTATCTGGAACAATGACGTCACCTGTACATTACAATCATCATCATCAGCTCACTATACGTCCCCACTGAGGGGCTCGGAGCCTAACCTAAGTTAGGGGTGATTAGGCCATAGTCAACCACGCTGGCCCAATGCGGGTTGGTTGACTTCACACATATCTTTGAATTTCTTCTCAGATATGTGCAGGAATTTCACAATACAATTTATTATATATAAAAGAAAGTCGTGTTAGTTACACTATTTATAACTCAAGAACGGCTTTACAGATATGGCTGAAAATTCGAATTTATGCCTTGAAGAACTGCTTTTTATTTAACTTACTAATATAATAAATGCGAATGCTTAGATGGATGTGATGTGGATGGATGAATGGGTGTTTGAAGATATCTCTAGAACGGCTGAAAGTACACATAGGCTACACTAATTAAGTTTTTTATATATCCACGCGGACGGAGTCGCGGGCGACAGCTAGTTTGCTATAAAATTGTGTAATAAAAATTAAACAATATTTTTAATTCTTTTTATGAATTCGATGATATTTGAAAGTTTTATTTATTAAATAAAATTACCTCTTCAAAATGTTTTCCTGTTTGTTTAAAATTCTCTAAATGAAATTTTGCAATGAATTTTTTTATGATTACTCCGTATTTATTTAAACTGAGCAGAATTGTTCTCACCTGAAAATATAACTTTTTATATAATAAAATTTTGTGGAATTATTTTTGAAATTTTTTGTCAATACACTGTCTTTTAAGCCATACAGTATTTTTTAGAAAAGTTGTGTACATGACTTCTGATGTTACCAATATTATAAATACCAATCTATGGATGGATGGATGGATGGATGGGTGGATGG
>NW_013532953.1:0-546 GCF_000836235.2 Papilio xuthus | reverse complement strand
TTTATTGATCTACTAGCTGACGCCCGCGACTTCGTTCGCGCGGAATAAAAACAACTTAATTAGTATTCTAGGTGTTCTTCCAGACTATGTTCTACATCTATGCTGAATTTCATCAAGATCCGTTCACCCGTTGTGGAGATACCGTTGAACAAACATCCATCTATCCTTCCAAACATTCGCATTTATAATATTAATAAGACTAGCTGTCGCCCGCAACTCCGTTCGCGTGGAATTTGGAAGAAACTTAATTAGAAGCCTATGTGTTCTTCCAGACTATGTTCTACATTTATACCAAATTTCAACGATATCGATGCAACCATTCTGGAGTTATCTTCTCATTTTTTAATGTTAGAAAGATATACGACATGCCTCAATCATATTGTTACGTAAATGTTATTCCGAAACAACAAGAATATCCATTTCTATGATCTCTGATTGTGTAAATTGTATAACGCAATCATTGTTACAAAATAAAAAAAATCATTCGCACAATTACACGTAACTACGGCCGCCATAGCTCGTTGTGATAAACGATGTCACGAATTA
>NW_013532952.1:0-1043 GCF_000836235.2 Papilio xuthus | reverse complement strand
GTAGATTATAACGCTTAAGTAGTTTAATAAATATTACGCAAAAAAGAAGAATTAATAGTTTCTATGCTTTTGTTTTTTAACTAAAGATGTCGGCGTTGCCAGCAATGTTCAATTTGATGCAATTTACTCAATTTTGGGAACAATTAATAAAATTGGAGTGTCAATATGTAAAGACCAAAAGAATCGTATTTCTTTAACGTGATGTGTTTGCTTTCTTGCAGAAACAATTTTTAACATTTATCTCTGACTACGAACCACGATTGTTCCGGGCATCTTACGGCTACGAAAAAATGTAGTTATTTTGCGCTGACGAAATAAAACATTCTAAAATCGTATGCAATTTTAAACAAATAATTCTAATAACTTATAAATGTATGTCAAATGTATGCATGTATACATATATATTATATTTGTACTCGTTTAATGTAAGGACAAAGCAATTTCATGATATTGTATTAGGTGTCCGGCGATCAGTCAAGTCTGAAACGATACATCCTCGAGATCATTTTAAACAAAATTTGCTCTAAGGTTGTCACAAAGGAAAATATATACCTCTACAAAATATAAAATCTATTCTCTGATTGCCAAAAATTCTATTCCTTTCTAGCGATCGCCCGCGATTTTTTCAGCGGAAAATTTAATCAATCAATTTATGAAGCATGAAAAGGACATGTCAGATTACATGAATCTGCAACAATTTAAAAGACAAACAGCAATAGACATTTTCAATGTTTACTAATGCTTAGCGGGAACCCACAAAAGCTTCAATAGAGGAGGTGTTATTTAAGTATTTATAAGGCTCGTTCACCTTATTGTTTGTTCACATTCCAATTTCTTATCATCTTGTGAATTCAACAACACGAAATTTTATTCACTGTACCCATCTTATTTGGATATGAATTGTTTGATAACAAAACGATTAAATCAGTTTCAAGTACAAAATGCTTATAACTATAACTGTGGGTTGCCACTACCAAGAAATTATATTCTCGTCACTCTTATTCTCTTTCATAAAACTGACAGCAACAATATGTACATTGTAC
>NW_013532951.1:0-641 GCF_000836235.2 Papilio xuthus | reverse complement strand
CTTTGGGAAAGACTGCTCTAGAGGGTTAAGGTTCTTTAGAACCTGTTTTTGTAATCGATGATTTTTACCACGTATCCATTGCCAAACACTCTGGACACATAAACTGTTATTACTCTAATTAAATAAATTCCTTCACGCTTTCCTGGAAAAAAGGGTCGTGACGGACAGACAACAATGTGATCCTTTAAGGCTTCCGTTTTTCTCATTTCGAGTTACGGAACCCAAAAAAAGAATGGATTACAACGAGGATGTTTCTGCAAAGGAAATCACAGTTAATTTTAGCAAATATGAATTAAATTTTAAACTAGAATGATAAAAATACATTATGACAGTGTAAGAATGCCGTTGCCAATATATTTTCTATACGGTCCGAATAATATTTATTTTAAATAATAATGGACACTTTTAATGGACATCTTTTAACTTTTATCCAACGGTAAGTTCTCGTCTCGTATTTTCTAAAATTAGTACATTGTTAGATTTTTTCTTTTATTCCGCATTTTTTTTATTGAGTGGCTCTATGCCACCCTCTCGTCAGGGGTAACGTAGTCTATGTCAGGGACTTGGGGTGCGGGAATTTCTTTATTTTAAATGTTCAAAAACCAATTACATTAAAACTTAAATTACTATCACATTCGTTT
>NW_013532949.1:0-702 GCF_000836235.2 Papilio xuthus | reverse complement strand
CATAACAACGCTATATTAAGAACGGAAAACTTTCATACAAATAAGTCTATTTACATGACACAAGGTGTTTCGGCTGCTTGAAGCTAGGTAGCACCCGTGAAGGCACTACCTACTCGCTGCCTGGGACAAGCTCCCAATTGGGTGACCGGTGATAATAAGATAAAGTAAGGGACCTCGTTTTGTACCTTGCGGCACGCAACTCGGACCTCACTTTGCGCCGGTAACACCGATCCAGGACCCACAAAAGAGTAGCCAATTTTGCTACGACCAAAAACGCAGGAAAATCGCCCAAGAGAAACACTTTAAATTAAATTGTGTAATTCCTCGGGGTCAGTCAAAACGCGTGCGTGTGGTCTCGTTAGAAGCTGTGATGCGACTGGTGTTGCGCCGAACGGCGCCCTATTTATATGCGCGCTAAACAGGTAGCGCTCGGACCCCCGCATGTTTCGACTGACCCTTTAGATGTATCTTTATTTGAAAATAATCATACAATGTTTACAAATTAAAACATTAAAAGTACAAATTGAACACAACATAACATCGACAATTAAAACCTATGTATAAGACTAATTTAACATACATTAAAATACAAATAATTTATACTACACAAATTGTAATCATGTTATTTAAGATAAATATAGGTTAAGCACAAATATAAAAAGACATCTTAGACATAAAAATACACAAGTCATTTACAGACTA
>NW_013532947.1:0-1185 GCF_000836235.2 Papilio xuthus | reverse complement strand
ACCTTTAATTGACGGAGGAAAGGATGCACAGAAAGAGATTTTTTTCCCTTCCTATGCATCCCCTCGTCCGGAAAGTCCACTTCACTTCCTATCCTTTCTTTATAAGAAGGTGGGAAGGGAAAGAAGACTAAATTTAGGTTTTAAATAAACAGTGTAATGAACAATGGTAAAAATGTTAATACCATAACTATTTTAATATGTTATACATATAATAGATATAATTTTTACAATTGTTTCTTCCGGTCATTCAACATGAGTTACAAGATTGTAATTTCGGTAGTTCTCACAAATTAGACGGCAACGGTCCGCTGATAATTTTGTTATTATCATCATTTAACAAGCAAGACCATTTTCAAAATTACTTAATTTAAAATGAATTGTTGATCTTATTTAATTTAAGGAAGTGCTTTTAAATTTGATTTTAGATATAGTTTCAAACAGAGATGTTATCATAATGAGATGTTGATTTGAACAGATTTAAGATTTAATATATTTAAGGAAAATTAAATATAAATATTTGCTTATGATGGCTTATTTCTATGTATTCCAAAGATGTCTTCATACAATTCTATTTGATTTCTTGTTTATGGCTTTTATTTAGTGAATTAGGTCAGTGTCGATGTCTAACGAGTTGATTTTTTATAATCCTAAAACGATCTTCAAAAGATCGTTGCACCAAGAAGTTGTAAACATTCTTTTGTTTTTGCAATGAAATCTACGCACCATCTAGAAAGTAAAATTTAGATATTGTTGTTATATCTTCTGAGTTAATTCTGTGACGCGTTTGTTATGGTTAAGCGTACGGATTTCCGATCACGAGATCGGGGATTCGAATCCCGCCATTCGACTAATGTCATAAACCATATCCTAGCACAAGCCTATGGCCAAGGAATGGTTAAAGAAGTATTAGTAAATTTACAAAAAAAATCTACTAATTTTAATAAAAAGAGAAAATATATTAAAGATCGATTTATCAAAACTTGAACCCTTGAAGAGAAACATTCAAATGGAATGATAGTAAATAAAAACGTGTAAATCGCCTGTGGGGAATTAAAAATTTACATTTTGAAAGGATTTATTAATTCATTATTAAAATTTCGCGGTTGGAGTCGCTTTAACGCGAATTATTCACATCAAATGACGTATAATGCTTTCGACGAGGGTAGTCAGTGATGCTGTGTAACA
>NW_013532946.1:0-1424 GCF_000836235.2 Papilio xuthus | reverse complement strand
ATGAAAGTTTTCCAACGACTAGGGTGACTTCTGAGCCAAGCCAATACTACTGAGGAGTCAGTCCAGGCATGGATCTGTTGCTTGGGTACTCCGAGAACTGTCGAAACTTCCTTTAAGAGCTTGGCGAGCAACACTGCTCCGCAAAGCTCGAGTCTCGGAATCGACACCTGCTTGACTGGTGCCACTTTGGTCTTGGATGTGATGAGGTTGACATGAATGGAACCGTCTTTGTCGATAATGCGAGCATACACAACAGCAGCGTACGCGATATTGGATGCATCGGCGAAGCCGTGCAGCTCTACTAGAGAGTCATCACTGGAAGCATGAATCCAACGAGGAAGACGAAATTGGGTAAGTTGTTTCAACTCTTCTCTGTAATTAAGCCAGTCCTTCAGCAGTGATGAAGGGAGTTCCTGATCCCAATCGATGCCTGACAGCCATAATCTTTGTATGAAAACCTTTGCTGTTATTATGGCTGGAGCTATCCATCCGAGAGGGTCAAACAATTTTGCGATGTCCGAAATAACTCTGCGCTTCGTTACAGGAGTTTCCAAAGGAGGAAGATTCACGGTGTACTCGAATTCGTCGGAGCTTCTATTCCAGGTAAGTCCTAGAATTTTACTAACCGTGTCTATTTTAAGTTCCAGGTGTCCTCCGGTTGCTTGTCTATGGTCTTCCTGTATATGATCCAATAATTCGGAATTATTGGTAGACCATCGCTGAAGCTCGAATCCTCCACGACCAAGCAACTTCTTCATTTCGTGGTAGATCTTAATACCTTCTTCGACATTCTGGCATCCTGTCATCAAATCGTCGACGTAGAAGTCTTTCAACACACGGTTCGACGCAAGAGGAAAATCAGCTCCCTCATCGTGTGCAATCTGCTGTAAGGATTTCACCGCCAAGTATGGTGCCGATGATGTGCCGAAGGTAACACGGAGAAGACGGAAATGCTGCAACTCATCTTCTGAGTTTTCACGCCATAGGATTCGTTGAAAATCAACATCCGTCTTAGACACCTTGACTTGCCTGTACATCTTAATGATGTCTGCAACGAGGCATATTGGAAACTGGCGCCAATTCATCAGGATGTGACGCAACTCAGGTTGAAGAGTTGGTCCGACCAACAGATCCTGATTCAACGACGCACCATTTGTTCCCGTACACGACGCATCGAAAACAACTCTCACTTTGGTGGTGATCTTGTCATTTCGCACTACTGCGTGATGTGGTAAATACACCGCATCCGTCCTTTCTTTATCCTCGACCTTCTCCATATGGCCGAGGTCCAAGTATTCATTGATGACCTTGACATAATCTTTCTTCATGTCAGGGTCTCGTAAAAACCGCTTTTCTAATATAAGAAACCTTTTCTGGGCAATTTGTTTCGAGTGACCATATTTGCATTTCGGATCCGGTGTGCG
>NW_013532945.1:0-723 GCF_000836235.2 Papilio xuthus | reverse complement strand
CTATCCAAGTCAGTATTTCGTACGAGCGAAGTCGCGGGCACAGTTACATCTGAAAATTAAAAAGTAAACAAGTTAAATGGTCACACAATCGGTTACATCTTTTGGTGTTCCAATCAACTAGTACTGTGTCTACAGTGTATAACATTCATAGTAGAGAGTAAAATTTTATTGTTAGTACTAGCGTAAATTATCACGCCTAGGATAAATTCAAACTGTTAAGTACTTTTAAGTACTGTTAATTATTAAACATATCTTTTTAGCAAAATATTTGGCTTCGACATTGATAATTTACACAAAGATAACAAAGTAAACGTCAATTAAAATCCTGCTTCCCATACCGTAGAGACAGGTATTGATGGCGATATTGAAGTTTGGAATATTTTAACGTGACAAATGTCAAGACGAAAATAAGTTTATTTAAAAAGAATTGAGGGACACTGGAGCGTTCTAAATAACAAATGGAAGGAAGTAGAGCATATAGAAGGAAGAAATAATGGAAACATGGAAGATAAGTATAGGATGGTAACAAATATCTATGCAGTTGTTGTGAAAATAATTATTAAGTGAATTTATATTTATTGTTATTGAATCTAAGTTTATTAAACTTACAAAATGGATATACATGTAGAAGTGTAGAGAAACTTAGAAAATCGAATTTCATGTATACTTGTATTCTATTAATTGATAGTTTTAGAATACAAGTACCTATACTTAGCAAGATTA
>NW_013532943.1:0-525 GCF_000836235.2 Papilio xuthus | reverse complement strand
GGTATTTCACCGGGCGAACCTGGCCAATTCGTGCGAAGATGTTAAAGCGGGTTCTACCACTCTTAAGTCCTTAATAGTTAAATATAAATTCAAGTAAAGCTTATAAAAATATCTATCAAAACTGTCAATATTGCTAATTGTGATGTATCACATTCATGTACGGAAATTCCTTTTTTTTTAAATTAAAATATCACTCTTCATAAAAAAAAGTAAAAACATGTTACGTTCTGAAAGACCGGCAACGCATATGCAGATCATCTGGTATGACAGATAAAAAATAAATTCCAGCTTGATACCTTCAAGCGTTTTTGAGAAAAAGGGTCTTGACAGACAGACGGGCCGACAACAAAGTGATCCTATAAGGGTTTCGTTTTTTTTCCTATTAGTTACGGAATCCTTAAAGCAATAGTTTAACTACTTTCAGTCTTCTCTTAGGTATCGAATACGAGACATGAATATTTAAATTATTATATTTAGAATTATCGGCGTACTATTAACAAAGTTAAAATTGGTATTTTATTGTAG
>NW_013532942.1:0-581 GCF_000836235.2 Papilio xuthus | reverse complement strand
ACTGATAAATGTTGATTACGGTGTATAGTTAATTTAACAAAATTATTTATAGATTTTAAAATAATGTTTAATTTCGTCTAAAATTGTAATCTTATTAATATTATAAATGCATTTGCATTATTTATCAGAGAAAGATCTGAGAGATTTATTCAAAATCGCATGTTCCAGAGAGATCAGAGGTGTATGTACCGTATCTGGGAGCGAACACAAAGCCAGGTGCATGACTTGCAACCACCAGATTCTGCCGTGACAACTGCGTTTTGGAGCGGCATTTGGTCGGTGCCAATCGAGCATACTGAAGGCGAGTGGTTTAATGTTGTCAGTCGCTCATGTGAAACGGTCGCCGAAATGGAACCTGTAGTTATTACGGGTTCTGACATAAGCGCTGCAGTTCGTTCGGTTCCTAATTGGAAAAGTCCAGGCCCGGACGGTCTGCAGAACTTTTGGCTAAAATGGTTCCGGTGTTCGCATGAGCGCCTGGCAGCCCAATTTCAATTGGCAATTGAAATGGGCACACTCCCAGATTTCATGACATCAGGTATAACACATCTAATCTATAAGTCTGGTTGTACTACGGACCC
>NW_013532941.1:0-587 GCF_000836235.2 Papilio xuthus | reverse complement strand
ATTTTATACAACTATTATAATGAACCATAATCCAAAGACCATTTTGGCAATAAATATGAAAAAAATATTTTACAAATTAGGAAGTTTCTATGTAAAACGCTAAAAGCTAACGTTATATTGTTTATCTGCATTGAATAAGGTCCGAAACTACACTGCCGGCCAAAATTTAGTGCTCTACAAATTATTTATTTACCTTACGGTACTTTTTATGTAAAATAAAATAATTTAAAAACTACAATAATTGCCATTATTATTAATAAAAAATATATATATATATATATATATATATTATTTAAACTAACTTTTCGTCGAAATCTTCTCTTACTTTTTATAACTTTTTTGGCCAATGTTGGTAACCGAGCTATTAGTTTATTGATAGTTTAACCGATTTGAAAAATTCTTTCACTATTGGGAAGCTACTCTCTCTCTTTTTGTGACATAGGCCATATTCATTATTATTACTATTTAAATTCCGTCCAAACAAAGTCGCGAGCAACTGCTTTCCGATAATAAAACATTTCTACGAAGGACCAAGTAAGAGATTACAAATACGAAATACAAAACTTGAAGAATATAACATCTTCAAG
>NW_013532940.1:0-1204 GCF_000836235.2 Papilio xuthus | reverse complement strand
TTTCCTTCACCGTAAGAACGTCGGTTAAATGTACATATGTAAATCGGAAATCGAAAAACACATTGGTACATGGCGTGATTCGAACCCAGGACCTGCAGATTGCAAGTCAAGTGCTTGACCACTGAGCCACCGACGCTCTAGCAATTATTTGCACAAAACGAACATAGTGTATCTTGTATAGTTTCTATCATAAATCACTGACGATCACAACTAACTAACGATGTATAGCTATTGAATAAACTTTCCTTTATTCAATTACCCCTTTCTATAGAATTAGAATAACAAAACGAGTTAAAACATTTGATAATAAATTATGGTATCATAGAATAAAAATTATTATTCCGATATTGCACGGGCAACATTTATTGGCGGGCAGTGTTAAGAGCTGTCAAATGTCCGCTTTTTATGGCGGGAAATATGTTCCAAATTCAAATTGTAATTCCAGGACATATTCAGCGCAGGAACGCCGCTTTACGAACAAGCTTATATATCACTCTCTCAATCTGAGTTGAACAGTCTTTGTCGGTTTGTCGCGAACTATATTTTGAGGAATGTGTTAATTCGATTGCATAGATCTTTATAGTAATTCAATTTGAATAAAACGGATTAAAATATTAATCGATTTGTTTATAAAATACTAGGTATCGCCCGCAACTACGTCCGCGTGGATATATAAAAAAACTTAATTAGTGTAGCCCATCCATCCATCCACATCACATCCATCTAAACATTCGCATTTATAATATTAGTAAGTTAAATAAAAAGCAACTCTTCAAGGCATAAATTCGAAAAAAAATGAATAAATAGTATCCTATGTCCTGCCTCTAAGCTACCTCAGCTCTAATTTTCAGCCATATCGGTAAAGCCATTCTTGAGTTATAAATAGTGTGACTAACACAACTTTCTTTAATATAGATAAGGAGATTTTTTTGTTAATTTACATATATTCTATACAATTCCAACTAAGCTCTATGCTTGTGCTGGGATATTGTTTATGAAAAGAGTCGAATACGATTCAAACCCATAACCTTATGATCGAAAATCCGTACTCTAGACCATTAGGCTATAGACGCTTTTAATATTGTAGGTAAAGCAACGCGTCTAAATAACAAGAATAGATAAAATATATTGTGTTGATGATAAAATGAATTAATGATTAGAAAATTAAATTTAATTAGACGAGACGGTTTACTACTAAGTAGGA
>NW_013532939.1:15222-17064 GCF_000836235.2 Papilio xuthus | reverse complement strand
GGACCCCAAACCAATTAATGCTGGCGTCCCACAGGGCTGTGTACTGTCGCCGACCCTGTTTCTTCTACATATCAATGATATGCTGCAAATTAGCAACATCCATTGTTATGCAGACGATAGCACGGGTGATGCACTGTACACGGCCCGCGCTAACGTTTCTCGGGCCTCTGCCGATGAGAACCGGACCAAACTTGTGTCTGAACTGGAGACCCTACTGGGTGAAGTTTCGGATTGGGGTCGGCAAAATCTTGTTGACTTCAATCCCAAAAAGACACAAGTATGCGCCATTACCGCTAAAAAACAGCCCTTTGTCGTGGATCTTCGTTTCGAGGGCACTCCCCTGGTTGCCTCAGCCAGTATCAGTATTCTCGGCGTTGACATATCGAATGACGTTCAGTTTCGCGGTCATTTGGAAGACAAGGCCAAGCTGGCCTCCAAAAAACTGGGTGTGCTCAGCAGAGCGAAGCAGTATTTCCAACCGGGCCACCGCCTTCAGCTGTATAAGGCGCAAGTTCGGCCCCACATGGAATACTGCTCGCATCTCTGGGCGGGAGCACCCCAATACCAGCTTCTTCCATTTGACCGCATACAACGGAGAGCGATTCGAATCGTCAACGACCGAGCTCTTACTGATCGGCTCGACACTCTTCCACTGCGGAGGGACGTTAGTTCCCTCTGCATTTTCTACCGCATATACCACGGGGAGTGCTCTGAAGAATTGTTTGGAACGATTCCTGCCGCCGAGTTCCGTCATCGGACGACACGACAGACCGCCAGGTTCCATCCACACCATCTCGATGGCTGGCAATCCACAACCGTGCGGTTTGCGCGAAACTTCCTGCCTCGCACAGCAGCGTTGTGGAATGGTCTGTCCTCGGCGGTATTTCCAAACCGCTACGACTTAGGGTCCTTCAAGAAGCGAGCTTATCACCACCTCAAAGGCCGGCAACGCATCTGCGGTTCCTCTGGTATTGCTGATGTCCATGGGCGTCGTTGAACACCTCGGTGTTCCCGCTGCTCGTTTGCCCCCTTCTGTTATAAAAAAAAAAAATAATTATGCATCTAAAGACAAATACCGTTAATTAAAAATATATTTACTTAAACGGTACTAAAACACTTTTTCCACCAACAAATTAATCACGATACTCTGGTCGCAAACGCTATACAAATACCAATTGTTTGGCTGAAAACGGTTTTTGATATTATCAAAAATGTTATTTTAAATTAAGCTTAAAATGAACGACTTAAATAACACAAAATTATTTTAACTTTCCATAATGGAATGAACCGTTTATAATAAAACGATAACCTTTTAAAAAGTGGCATTTATTAAACGGAAATTCTGTAAAACAATTTTTGAGATATTATTACATCAATAATGCTAATATAATAATGCTCAGGGGTCAAGCACTTGAATTGCAATCTGCAGGTTCTGGGTTCGAATCCCGCCAAGTACCAATGTGTTTTTCGATTTCCGATTGACATAAGTACATTTATCCGACGTTCTGACGGTGAAGGAAAACATCGTGGTTCAACCTGCACATGTCTGAGAAGAAATTCAAAAGATATATGTGAAGTCAACCAACCTGCACTTGGCCAGCGTGGTTGACTATAGTCGTAGTCACCCTAGTAGTACTTAGGGTAGGCTCCGAGCCCCTCTGTGAGGACGTATAGTGAGCAGATGATGACGATGATAGCTTTAACCTATCATTACTGTTACTAATTTTGGGTTAAAATAAAAGATTAATTAGAAATCTTTAAATATAATATTTTAGGTTATAAAATTACCCGCTCAATCTAATGTGACAAATGTAATGAGAGAGAGTTATAATAATCATAGAC
>NW_013532939.1:10305-12238 GCF_000836235.2 Papilio xuthus | reverse complement strand
TAAATTACATTGCTGAGAGGGAATGTTAACTTTAAATGTATCTGTTGCAGGTTCATACTTGAGACCTAATGTACTAGTTTCATCACCAATAATAAGACTGGTTGGTGAATGTTTACTTTTGTTGCTTTTAACATCTTGTAATATCTGAGGATTGTTAGATGACCATTTATGTAATTGAAAACCACCTCTTTTAAATAGAGAAATTAGTTGATTGCAAAGTTCTCTAGCTTCAGAGAGTGAGTTTGTTCCACAATGGACATCATCCATAAATGTTTGATATAAAATGCATTTTGCTGCTAATGGATAGATATGACCATCCTGATGGGCAAGCTCTAATAATGTCCTAAATGCTAGATAAGGAGCACTTCTAGTCCCATATGTGACTGTATTCAGTCTAATAACTTTAAGATCATCGTTAGGAGATGCTCTCCATAGTATACATTGCAGGTTGCAATGTGAAGGATCTATGTTTATATTTCTGAACATTTTAATTATATCACATGACAGTACATATTTATAAGTTCTATACCTTAATATAATGTCTATTAGATCTGTGTAAATGTTAGGACCCTCATGTAAGACTTCATTGAGAGACACTGATGTAGATGACTGACTACTTCCATTAAAAACTACACGTAATTTAGTTGAAACACTACTTGGTTTTATAACTGCATGATGAGGAAGAACGAATCTTTTAATTTCCTTTTGTGTGTCTGATGGAGATGAAGAAGTAGGTATGTAAGATGCATGACCTAAGTTTATGTATTCATCAATGAATTCAGAATATTGTTTATGAAGTTCTGGATTGTTAGTGAATCTTTTCTCTAATGACATAAAGCATTTTTGAGCGATGCTGTAGGAATCACCTAGCTGATCTAGCTTGTCTTGTATAATTGGAAGTTTTACTGTAAAGCGACCTGTTGGGTCTCTAGCAGTTGTGCTTTTGTAAAGTTCTTCGCAAAATATGTGTTCTGGTGTAAGTATTGGGGAAGATTTTAGTTCCTCTTGCTCCCAAAACCGTTTTAATAATTCATCACACGATTGTTCACAAGTTATATGAGCTGATATAACTGAGTTTTTGTTAAAGTGGTAATCTGTATGAGTTAATGTGTGGAAATTATTCGATGTGTGGACTGTATTATGATATAAAGATTGCATTGTTAATTCAATTTCTCCTGTCACTACCCATCCAAAGACTGTATTAATGAGTGTGGGACGATTTTTACCTAATTGTATACTGCCCTGTAGAAGAAGCGAGTAGAATAAATGTCCACCAATGAGCAGGTCAATGGCCTTTGGAACATTAAATGTGGGATCTGCTAATTCATATTTTTTAGGTAACTTGAAGTTAGCGAGTGGTATATAATTCTGTGGTAGCTTTGTTGAAATTTGTTCAGTAACTACACAGGTTAATGTTGTGGCATAATTGCTGTTACAAGATGCAATATTAACTATTGTAGATTGAGATGAGTGTGTGGGATCGCTACCTACACCATGTATAATGTAACCTTTCTTGTTAGAAAGTGGTAAGCTGAGCTTGTTAGCTAGCTGTTTTGTTATTAGACATACTTGGCTTCCGCTATCCAGTAAAGCAAGACATGTAGTCCATTCACCATTATCTTGCTGAACTTTAATAACAGCTGTAGATAGGTAAACTTGAACTTGGTCTGAGTGTAAATGCATAACTGAAGCTTGTTTGTTGTCACTAAAATTATTGGTACTTACCTTCAATTGGGACTCAGGTACCTTTTCTTTAGTTAATTTGTTTTGTGTATTGCCTACAATTGCAGCAGTATTACCAGACATTGTAGACAAAGAGTAATTGTCAATATGAATAGCTGTATGATGCTTTTTAGAACAGATAGAGCAGCTGTTCTTTGAACATGTATGTTGAAATCTGTAAGGTTTTAAACAGTTAAAGCATAACTTATTA
>NW_013532939.1:2433-3735 GCF_000836235.2 Papilio xuthus | reverse complement strand
CTTTAAAGCGAGCGAGCGGAAAGGTGCCCCCCCCAGAATACGCAGGGCGGCCCGCGCGCTTACCCCCAGACTCCAAGCGGGAGTTCAGGCGTAAGCGCGCGGAGGGGGATTCTCCAAAACCAGTGGTTATGGAACCCCCCTGGGGTACTTTCTCTTTCAATCCCACTGCCATGCTGTATTAAAGGGGGGGTTGGGCCTCCGGGACCACACTCATCAGACGAAACGCGGAATTTCTTCCACTTCACGCCTGTTTTCTGTGTGGTGGTGGTATTTCACCGGGCGAACCTGGCCAATTCGTGCGAAGATGTTAAAGCGGGTTCTACCACTCTTAAACTCTCTTCTACACTCTTGTTAGATTATAAAAAAGGTAAAATGTAGGAATGTAAACATGTACTCTGTAAAAGATGACCACCATAACGTCATCAAAGACATATGTTGATACGTAATGTTTTATAACAAAAGATATTAATTTACAATATCAAGAGAAGTGACAAAAGTTATAACTATTATTAGTTATTAATATAATATTATACTGATGTAGACGTTAAAACATAACAAATCATAAATTATAGACAGATGAATCACAAGGGCATAAGTCAAGATAAGTGCGTTAGACCCCGGAAATTAACGAAAGGTTATTTGGAGGAAAATTTAACATGCCACGAAATAAAGATCCATTCTAAAGGGCCAAGGTAAAGGCAGGAAAATGCGACACTACAAGTTTAGTCACACCACACTAAAGTGTGTTCCTTGTTATGAAATATAATAACGCATTTTATGTGCTTCCTTAATTTAAATATTACAGTCAGATTTGTAAAACTTGTAGAGTCAGTGCAGGGCCGCCGTAAGGATAGGGCGCCGTTGGGCGACAGAAAAAGGCGCCATAGTTCTCCGAATAAGTCTCACGTAGCCTAGTATTGCCTGGTAAGAAAAAGAGGGCGCCGTTTAAAACTCTCCCAGGTCCTGGTAGACCTTCGCAGACGGGGCCGCGGACGAGAGCGAAAGCGTGCCCGTGGTCCCGTCCCGATGCGTTGGAGGAACAGAGGGGTTTAGTGGGTATGCCTCCGCTATGAAGGAGTTTCCCACATAACTACCGCGTCCCCTCCGGGGCGCGGAGTATGCATAAAGCATTCCCCTCTGAAAAAAAAAGGTCCTGGTAGAGCTAAAACTGTTGCAGTGCAATAATTATTAAGGTACATAAAGAAAAATAAAGCAATGATAATCAACAAGAAAACAAATAAATCTATGATTGTTGTGGGAAATTGAATATTCCCTCGTGAATTGTACTGTGAGTTATAAATT
>NW_013532939.1:0-1332 GCF_000836235.2 Papilio xuthus | reverse complement strand
TCTCTGCCTCAACGATTACAGGCCGGTGAGTCTTCCCATTGTTGTTGACGCGGTGACTATTAATATGGAAGTCGATACTGGCTCGGCCGTATCGTGCATAAGTGCTGATACATACAACGAATACTTCAGGCATCATCGTATACAAGATAGTGCATTAATTTTAAATTTTTATGACGGTTCGAAAATGAAGCCGTTAGGTTTAATCAAACCAATGGTCCGATACGGTGACCATAAAAAAAGGTTGGAATTATTTATTGTCACGGGCGGCAATACGTCCTTACTTGGGCGACAGTGGCTCACTGAGTTAAATATAAGAGTTCCAATATTTAGTGATTGTAATAAGATAGACTTGGATGGTGGGAAAATATCATTGTCTACTGAGTTAAATAAATTGTGTTCTAGGTATAAGGAATTATTCAGTGGCGGACTCGGTCGCTTTACGGGCGGCCAGGCGACGCTGCGCGTGCGGGAAGGGGCAACGCCGGTGTTTCACCGCGCGCGGCCATTGCCGTACGCGTTGCGTGAGCGCGTCGACGCCGAGCTGGACCGTATGCTGCGCGACGGTGTCATCGAGCCCGTCGACTGCTCCGACTGGGCCTCGCCGTTAGTACCGGTAAATAAAGCGGACGGATCCTTGAGGGTTTGTGCTGACTATAAGGCAACGTTAAATCCAGTTTTGCAGATCGATCGCTATCCCTTACCGCGGATCGAAGATTTGATGGTTAGGTTAAGCGGTGCTTGTTTCTTTTCCAAGATCGATTTGTCGCAGGCCTACAATCAGATTGAACTAGACGACACAAAGAAATACACCGTTATCAATACGCACAGGGGGCTATATAGGTACAATAGGCTCGTATACGGTTTGGCGTCAAGTCCGGGTATATTCCAGCGCATTATGTGCAATCTTTTAAGGGGAATTTCAAATGTGGAAATATTTTTAGACGACGTGATCATAGGTGGCAAAACAGTTAGCGAGCATTTGGAGGCATTACAGGAAGTCTTTAGTAGGCTACATAGTTCGGGTCTCAAGTTGAAGTCTAGCAAGTGTGTCTTCCTAGTCAATGAAATTCGATACTTAGGTTACGTAATTAGTAGAGAGGGAATCAAAACGGACCCGTCTAAAATCGAAGCCATTGTAAAACTACCAAGGCCGAATAATGTTTCGGAACTTAGGTCATTTTTAGGTATTTTAAATTTTTATGGTAAATTCATAAAGAACATGAGTGGCAGGTTGGTTCCATTGTATGAGCTGTTAAAAAAAGATAAGGAGTGGTATTGGTCTGCGGAATGCGAAAATGCGTTTATTAAAATAAAAAAAATACTGAGTAGCGT
>NW_013532938.1:0-972 GCF_000836235.2 Papilio xuthus | reverse complement strand
TTTCATTCCATTTAGATTTAGGAAGAAAATCCGAAAATGTGACAGCGTATTGACTCAACTACTCACTCACTCACTAGCCTTTCTAAAATGTCGATGCTTGTTTCCCCTCACTATTCATTCTGACAATGGACTTTGTAACGAAAGCACGTCATTCGCGACAAGTGATTCTAACTAATACCGTCTAAAATTAGGTTTTAAAGTAAAACATAAATGCCATTTTCACTAGTTTGCCGTATTTCAAAAACTTAATTCTTGTATTTAACAACCTAGGAATTCTGCCTAATAGTATTTCAACTGCACCAAATTACCTTAAAATATTTCACCTTTGCATAAACCTGTTCCCTTTCTATCGCCACAAGCGTTTGCCAAAGTAGTTGTAGGAGTTTGTCAAATGAAAGTCAAGAAACAAGTCCGAGAATTGACAAATGTTGGCTGACATTACAAATGCATGAAGTTCAAATAATGTTGGCTATTGCATTGTGTTGGTGTTTATACTATCACAAATAACTTCGATAATGTTAATTGGCTCTTTGTCTGTATATGGAAAAGGACAAAGCTAAATTATTTTATCTTACATAATATATTTAATAGATCTCCTAAATAAATAAAATAATTATGTAAACAACAACAAATCGTTTAGTCGAACCTGGATAAAAGAGAGTCAAAAGACCGCGTCATTTTTGTCGTTTTAAAAGATTTTTTTTAAAATTTTGAATTCAGTTCTTGACCATAAACCCATTTGATAGTGGCTACGTATCGAAGGATGGTACGCACTACCTTAGTAAACACCTATTCACTCTAATCTTGAAGGCTACTAACCTGAATTTATCGTTTGTGGATTTCCTCTGTCGGAACCAGAACAGCCACACAGAAGACAGGCGTGAAGTGGAAGCAATTCCGCGTTTCCTCTGATGAGTGTGCGTCCCGGAGGCCTAATTTAGTCCTCTTTCCCTTCCCATCCTTTTCTTTATA
>NW_013532936.1:0-992 GCF_000836235.2 Papilio xuthus | reverse complement strand
GCCTCTCCATCATCCCCCGCCTCAGCTTCCTGGCGGCCTGGCTACCGTGCACGCCGGTTTCACTTGGGGGCCATGTTGTGTGATACCATTTTCTGCTTCATAAAGTGCTAGGATAATGATCGCTATGTGCATCGCAAGCCAACTCCGTTGTACGGCTGGAGTTGTGAGTTCCTTTATAGGTGTTGCTTTTGCATAAACCTTCTTGATTGCTATGTGTTAAACTTGTCTAAACCATCCAGGCTTCTACAGTGATGAAATATAATACTGTAAAGCTTTAAGCAATTCAAACTGTTTACATCTTATTTGATAGTACGGCTACAGAGAATCAGTAACGCGTTAAAATTCTAATTCTAAGTGTAGATATTATGTTTTAACACTCAAATACTGATCGAAAAAAATTTATTTCATTTTCACATCTCGCATTATAAATAAAGTAATTGTGCGTGTGATATTAAAAAAAATATTCAAAAATAAATTAGAAATGTGAACTAAAAAGGTGTAGAATTCCATTCAAACGAACTACGATGCTTACCACAGATAAAGTGAATGTGTGTTTTAACCTTTATTTCGTTGCAATAATTTATAGTTCCGAATTGTAAATAAGTATGAAAGGTGGTCAGCGGTTCATGTGTTATCTCGCCAGCTGTATCACCGCGGGGTACTAGGTTTGGCGACCTTTGCCTCGCCTACGCAATATAAAACACTAATTTAACATTCTTTATTCAAATTATCAGTTCCGTAACGCATCTGCTAATGTTATTATATTTCATACATAAAGTAAATAATAAATTTTGACCTAATTACAAAAAAATGGTCCAGTTTTTCATCATTCAAGAAATTATCATCGATTACAATTTAAAAAAAAGTATTAATGTAGGTTAAAAAAGTAAAAAAAAAACGCTTAATTCAAGCTTTTAGTAGATACAATAGTATTTTATCTGTCGTCAATAAAATTTCGACAGGAAATATAACGATCGAAATGTCTATTTTCG
>NW_013532935.1:0-741 GCF_000836235.2 Papilio xuthus | reverse complement strand
CGCCCGCGCCCGCCCCCGCCCCCGCGCCGCCCCCGACACCGCCCCCACCTGCAACCATACATTACATTACAGTGTTACATGATACGAGCTCGTTTGCAAACAACACACTGAATGTTTGACGTTGATAAAACTTTGAGATTAGGTTTCCATGATTTTCATATTAGGAAATCGCTTTTGTAAGTAAACACAGGTTGTCAGGTGCAGCTACAAGTGTACCTGCGTAGTGCGTGCCGAGCGTGCCGAGCGCGCCGGGGCTGGCGGCCATCATGGGCGACACGCAGAAAGCTGCGTCCGGACCAAAATAACGCTACACATATTACTCGTACACAACACAACACTGTAGGTCGCGGGAGTGAGTGAGAGCGCGCCCTTCCTCACTTTATCATCTTCCTCACCCACATTATATACCTATATTTAATTATTATTAAACATATCTGAATAGTGAGATGCCGGCGGTCTGACGAATGCCACGCTGTGAGCGTATCACCTCTCTTCAAGGTGACATTGCATTTAGTTGTTTTGTTAGTTATTTGTAGCAGCGGCTCACCGGCGTGCGGCAGCGGCGACAGGCGCAGCGGCTGGTGCTGCGGCAGCACGAGGTGAGGCGTGCCCATACCTCCCATACCCCCCATACCGGCGGGCAGCGGCGACCCGCTCATCTGCTGCTGCTGCAACAACAGATGCACAATGTTTACTTGTGTGGTGATGCGGGGCGCGGGGCGCGGGGCGCGTACCTGTCGC
>NW_013532934.1:0-1107 GCF_000836235.2 Papilio xuthus | reverse complement strand
GGGGACGCGCCACGTCGGAGTTCACCTCTCCGCCCACCCGGACAACCGGGCAGGTCCGTGGACCCTTTTTGTGAACCTTACCTTACCTGCAACAACATACTCACATCTGTAATCCACAGGCACATCCAAAGATAACTTTTAATTTAGAGCGGTCTCGTGTCTTCGGCTTTGGTGTCCCTGTTTAAAAATAATATTATAACATTTTATTAAATCTTGTCTAGGTTTTTTCTTAAAGGCGCTGTTGGCTGTTTATTGTTTTCTGAATAGGCGTTATAAGTCTTCATTTTCATGATTAGATGACGTAATTTCCGGTACGATTCTAATCTTTGCGCATTGTCTTCACCCGGCGCCGATCTTCCGGCCACGCCTGCAACTGCGCATTATAAATATAATTAAGGGTTGTCACAAAAAGTGGATTAAAGAATTAATTATTTTTTAACTAAATAATAAATCTTTATTAAGTTAAAATAAATGAGACACGATTTGTGTCGCTTTCTGTTTGAAACATTTCTTTGGAAAAGCTTATGATGAGGACTCTTTCCTTGTGATGTCTCAAACCTATTATTATTTACTTTTAAATTAATTGAAGCCATCAAAAAAAATATATTTTAGTGTGTATTGAAATGGATCGGGTCTTTGTTGTTTGGCAACCCTTAAATCAAGAGCTATTAGGCACACCTATTGATAACCATTAGACCGAAGAAGATGTATTGCTTATAATCTTTGTATACATAAGGACAGAGGAGGAGATGTTTAATCTAAATATTTATAGTACTACTACAAGTAACAAGGTCGTCTAAGTGTACTCTGTTATAATATTATAAACGGCATTTAAAATGTACTTATTATTATTTTATTGCAATAAAAATAATTAAGGGTAATAAATAAAAGCCGGAGTTAACGAAACAATATAATAAATTACTAGAACTAATTTTAACCTATAATAGTTTTCATTCAACTTTTTCTTTTGACATTACGTTCAAATCTATCCCAAGTCGATATTTCATTGAATAGCGCTTGGCCCGGGCATTCTGTTTCTTTGACCTGTCGATGACCGATCAGCTTGTAGTTACGACTAATGTAGCCTAATTCTACGCCTTTGGCTAT
>NW_013532933.1:0-1014 GCF_000836235.2 Papilio xuthus | reverse complement strand
AAACTGCCTCCCATGACCCCTCACTGCCCAGCATGGCGCGAATTACGCCTGGGAGTGAGAGGTCAACACCAATTGCCGCCACCAGAGTGCGGCGCTCTTCGGACCACGCTGTGCACACCTGAAGGGTGTGCTGCGCGGTGTACTCATCAGCGCCGCACTCGTGGCACGACATCGTCTCTTCTCTCCGTATTCGGTAGAGGAATCGCCCAAAGCAGCCGTGGCCTGTCAGGATCTGCGACATTCTGTATGTTAGCGCGCCGTGGCGCCTCCCGCACCAGTCCGAGAGCTGTGGGCGTATAGCCTCTATGGTGCGGGCGCCGTATTGGGCGCCCGCTAGGCTATTGGCCCACAGCTCTATGGTCGTCCGCTTTCTCCTCGCCCGGGAGCGGGCGAGCTCTTCTGGGGCGAGCGATTCGCCACGGGCTCTTTGCTCGACCCGCTCCCGGTACGCTTCGGCCAGCACACCCGCTTCTACCTCCCATGGGGGAGTGCCGGCCAATCCTTCTGCATCCTTCTGCATCCTTCTGCATCCTTCTGCATCCTTCTGCATCCTTCTGCATTCTTCTTCTGCATTATTCTGCATTCTTCTTCTTCATTCTTCTGCATTCTTCTTCTTCATTCTTCTGCATTATTCTGCATTCTTCTTCTTCATTCTTCTGCATTCTTCTGCATTCTTCTGCATTCTTCTTCTTCATTCTTCTGCATTCTTCTTCTTCATTCTTCTGCATTATTCTGCATTCTTCTGCATTCTTCTTCTTCATTCTTCTGCATTCTTCTTCTTCATTCTTCTGCATTATTCTGCATTCTTCTTCTTCATTCTTCTGCATTCTTCTTCTTCATTCTTCTGCATTCTTCTTCTTCTGCATTCCTCTGCATTCTTCTTCTTCATTCTTCTGCATTCTTCTGCATTCTTCTTCTTCATCCTTCTGCATCCTTCTGCATCCTTCTGCATCCTTCTGCATCCTTCTGCATCCTTCTGCATCCTTCTGCATCCTTCTGCATCCTTCTGCATCA
>NW_013532932.1:0-2011 GCF_000836235.2 Papilio xuthus | reverse complement strand
AAGATTGTCGGCTAAATGTACATATGTACAACACATTCCGATCAAGAATTTAATGTAAATTGAAATAAAATATATTGTGGAAATCAACACGAAAGAGCCTTCATTCTCTAGAATCAAAAACAGATTTTGAAATGAAAACTTTGCCTGTAGCCCTGACTAGAATTATTAGTATTTTTATAACGCCATCTAAAAGAGATGAAACCAACTAACCTACTTTCATCAAAATACTTCGTATTTTTTACCAAAAGTCATCTTATATGGTCATAGGAGTGAGATGTTAAGTAATGACATACATTTTTCAACAGTCTGGAACAAATTGAGGCCAAGACGTATATTAGGCTAGGAGCGTTAAACTTCAAGGACAAAAGAAGGCACATATTGTACCTTTTTCATATATTTTGTCCTATTACATGACTTGATATTAACGCAAGAATAAACTACTCATATAGCAAAGGGGAGCGTCGGTGGCTCAGTGGTCAAGCACTTGACTTGCAATCTGCAGGTCGTGGGTTCGAATCCCGCCATGTACCAATGTGTTTTTCGATTTACATATGTACATTTATCCGACGATCTTACGGTGAAGGAAAACATCGTGATGCAACCTGCACATATCTGAAAAGTAATTCAAAGATATGTGTGAAGTCAACCAACCCGCACTTGGCCAGCGTCGTTGACTATGACCTAATCACCCTTAACTTAGGGTAGGCTCCGAGCCCCTCGGTGGGGACGTATAGCTGATGATGACGATAACAATTAATCTTTGAGAAATTCGCACAAAAAACATCATTCTATGAGTTGTCAAAGATGATAATATATTTTAATAAGAGTGATTCGAAACAGAAACTCACAGCTTGATGTTCTTTATAAATTATTTATATGACCTTTAAGAATTCAGGCAAGTATAACTTATTGAACAACTCTCATACAACTTTGGAGGGATATTCGGGAATCTTAGGAAATTTTAGATGAATAATTTATTCTATATCATAGTTACAAAGGTCGTTGCACACGCACCTTTGAGTGTATATCATTTTAAATCACTGCATTAACTAAATGAGCAATCTGATGAAATACGGCCCAAACTGCCGGCAGCAAGCAAATGCCTCAACTCTAATACCTAGCCTAGTCGTTATTTTTCTAAATTAATTTTTCTTCGACAAAACTAGGAAATTGTAATAAAACAGAATATAATGTACATCTGATCTGTGTAAATTTTTAGAAATAATGGAGAGAACTAAACGTTTTTACTTTGACTGACTGCAAACGAGCAGCGGGAACACCGAGGTGTTCAACGACGCCCATGGACATCAGCAATACCAGAGAAACTGCAGATGCGTTGCCGGCCTTTGAGGTGGTAATAAGCTCGCTTTGTTGTGGAACAGTAATATTCTTAGTATCATGATAGCATTTTAACTGAATTTTGCTGAATTTTATTGAACATTGTTAAAGTAAGCTTGTTAGTGAGTTGTTGAAATCGGAGTTAGTGAATTTTGACCCATATTCGTTAAGCTTCGAACTAAAGTCGATAGCTGAACCCAACCATAGCAATGCTAGTCATGTAATATAACATTTCAATTTTCATAACAATATATTTCAAACTTTTTTCGTAGAATCATACGTCGCATTGTTGTAAGCTATTGTTAAGTTCTACCAGTTTAATATTTTTATAACAAATGAAGCCAAATATCAGGCAACCCACACACAAATTGGCGCACCTACAAATTCCAAATGTGACATATTCAAAAACCTGTCTTAAGTTTTTAATAAGCAGACTCCCTCTGTTGTTATTCTCGTCTAGGTCTTTAGTTGTATGTACTGACTATAAAAAGGGTTTTGCCCTACTTCTAGTTATAATGATGTTCGTAGCGTTAAATTTATTCGTTATTATCAATTATTATTCATGAGCTATCTAAAGCCCCTTTTACATGTGAACTGATTTCCCAAAGGTGTTAGCCTTAAAGTTTTATTCGACCATTATTACTATGAAAATATTATTAATGAGTACGCGATG
>NW_013532931.1:368-565 GCF_000836235.2 Papilio xuthus | reverse complement strand
TATTATTTATTTATTATTCATTTACTTTATACACTTGTTGTTATTGTTATGTTTAATGGATAAATTATGAATATAAGGAGCGCTGTACTTACAGCAGCACAGGTCGAAGTTCTGGTCAAGGCTCAGCTGGTACGGAACTAGACCAATGTGTAAGGAGGGCCCGAGGGGTTTTAGTGGGTATGGCCGAACGACTTTAG
>NW_013532931.1:0-173 GCF_000836235.2 Papilio xuthus | reverse complement strand
GCATTCGTGTCGGGGTAGGGCGCAAGCCCCGCGAACCAAACACCAGGGTCGGCAGGGCGCGCTTGACTAGTTGGTTGTCGTTCCCAACATGTCTTGCGCGCTAGCCGGCCCCATAGGGAGAGGGCGCCGGAGGTGGATTGGGTGTTGTCCGCCTCCGTGCAGGCCCACAGGTA
>NW_013532930.1:0-1119 GCF_000836235.2 Papilio xuthus | reverse complement strand
ACATTAAAACGCTTCATTATAGCAGATTAACATAGTATATATATATATATATATATATATATATATATATATATATAGATTATTTGAATTCAGCGCGGATTAAGTCGTAGATAAAAGTTATGCTACAATAAAGATCTCCCTTAATTAACTCTGAGTGTGGAATTACCACAGGTATTTTGTCTAGGAAGAAAAAAAGTTAAATTCATAGAGGTATAATTATAGAATTATGTGTAGTCTGCTCTTTGACGTCTTCAAGTATCGACACATGCCAATATGGCGGTCGTATAGTTGATGTCATCGACAATTAAAACATTTACTTAACTGTTGTGACGCATAACTTCGTAAACAGGATAATATGTTCAAAGAATTTAATTCTCTAAATACTAAATAATAAACTAGGTTATGTTATAATGCAGAAACTGTTTTTTGATAATACACTAGTCGTCGCTCCCGTCTGCGCCGTCTAAAAAACTTAATTAGTAGCTTATGTTTTCTTACAGACTATATTCTATATGTCAAATTTCATCGAGATTCGTTCAGCCGTTCAGAAAATACCTTTAAACAAACATCCATCCATATAAACATTCGCATTTATATTAGTAAAAAGTAAGATTATTAGCTCCTTTTCCTTCTTTCTTTATAAAACACTGAGAAAGTTAAATGTCGTTAATTTAGTTGTTAAACTAAAGATTAACCAGAGTTGAACTAGATGTATTTTTGTTGTAACCAAAGATAAAACTTGTTATAAAGTTCAAAACTAAATAAGAAGGCAACCCGTCTTAAAGACAAAATTAATACTTTTAATTTTCTTCGATAAAGAACCTTAAAATTAATGGAACAACATTCAAAAATTTTGTTTATTAAATTAGATTAGTGACACAATTGTACGTTTATTTTTTCAATACAATAAATAACATCGTGTTGTAATAAAAAGAAATACAGAGTAAAAATAAATGTTGCTCAAAACACGACAACATCCACACGTGCTTCCTTATTTTTTTTTAAATTATGCCTGTAATAATTAATTATGCAATTTAAATCGAAGTGTAAATACATACTACTATTATAAATAATAAATATTTGTTTGTTTGTTTGAATTGAATATGCTCAGAAACTACT
>NW_013532929.1:0-581 GCF_000836235.2 Papilio xuthus | reverse complement strand
ATAATGCTTGTTTGATACACTATCTAATCTCTAATATGTTTGTGCGATCGAATATAATACGATCCAAAAATTTTGTTACATTAAATATCCGTCGAATTAAACAATAAATACCATTGAATTATTCAAACTTTCGTGAGACATTATCCTAAACTGATATATAAACACGGCTAAACACTCACATATATTCGTCCGATGGCGGCACCGACTAGTTTTGAGCCCATCGGGGGCCCTTCATCAGGATGAGTGGTACTGGTATTATTTCGCGGACGCGGCCCGTCGCTCACTGAACTCAACTCAACTAGTCGGTGCCGCCACCGGACGAATATAAGTGAGTGTTTAGCCGTGTTTATATATCAGTTTAAATACCATTGAACTGAGCACTACGCATAACTTAACTTTATACTTTTAACTTAGTTGTAAAATAAAATGCTTGTCTAGAAAAGAAAATCTTATACACTCCTTATCGATTTAGAGAGACCTAGAATTGATATAATTTTTAAAACCCTTGTCATAATATAAAATTTGTAGATAAATCCTTTCCTGCACAAGCTGCGCGCTTATGGAATACCCAACCTTTGTCA
>NW_013532928.1:0-681 GCF_000836235.2 Papilio xuthus | reverse complement strand
GGCTCATATACAAGCTATATGAGTACGGAGTGCCCGACCGTCTCGTATGCATAATACGAGACTTTCTTAGTGACCGCACGTTTCGCTACCGCGTCGAGGGAGTGTGTTCTCAATCGCACCCCGTTCGAGCCGGGGTGCCTCAAGGGTCGGTGCTAGGGCCGGTCCTATTTACTCTCTACACCAATGATATGCCACGCGTACATGGTGTAGAACTAGCACTATTTGCCGATGACACCTGTATTTACACGTCTGGTCGTAAGCCCGATGCTATTTGTCGACGCCTTCAGACCGCAGCCAACACCCTTGGTGCCTGGTTTCGGAAATGGAGGATCGAAATTAATCCTACCAAGAGTGCGGCAGTGTACTTCTCCCGCCTCAAAGTGACTCGTCTTCCATCCGTCACCCTCATGGACAGCCCAATACCTTGGGAAGACAACGTTAAATACTTGGGTGTCATCCTTGACTCTAAACTTAACTTCTCCGCTCATGTAACCCGGGTTAGAAACCGCGCGGCTTTCATCCTAGGTCGTCTTTACGCGTTATTTAATAAAAAGAGCAAAATGTCCCTTCGGAACAAGGTGACACTGTTTAAATCAGTAGTACGTCCCGTCATGACTTATGCTAGTCCGGTATTCGCGCACATAGCTCCGAAACAAATACACCGACTTCAGGTGATTCAGA
>NW_013532927.1:0-543 GCF_000836235.2 Papilio xuthus | reverse complement strand
CTAGACGCGGGTTGGTCATCAAAGGTGCGAGATGTCGCCGCGTTCGCAGCCGGTGTACCCGGAGCGGCAGCAAAGAGCCGCCCGCCATTAACCGATATGACAAGACTATAAAGTAAGCCCCATCGTGGGACGAAGACGTGGGATTCGTAGCGCAATATGCTCTACTCTAACTAAATAATTTAATTCGAAATTTTCATATTAAAAACTCCACAGACTTTTTTGTTCGGAAAGCAGCAAACAACAATTATAAATTGTTACAGCAACTTAAAAGATACTATGATATCGTAAAAGAATAATCGATTTTGTAAATCAGAAAAAAAGGAATAACTGACCTGTTTCATTAATGAAACTTTTCAGTTCATATACCATAAGGTAGATAAATTGTCAGATTTAGATTCTATTCGTCCAATTCTGACTGTCGATTATCCCGATTCATACTTCTAATTTAGGTAAGAACTTTTAAAAATGTATTATTGTATAAATGGAGCATAATTCCTAGCGATATTTGTGTACCGCAATATTTTGCGCCGTACACACATTACG
>NW_013532926.1:0-534 GCF_000836235.2 Papilio xuthus | reverse complement strand
CAAGAAAGAAACTAAGTGAGTAATTGAGCAACAAATGTCGATCTCAGTGAAGTTTGTGATTGGTTAATACTCTCTGGAAGAAAGAAGTTTCAAGAAGTTCTGTGGACGGGGGGTAGCACCGAAACTGTAAGTTCTATCTACAGTTTTGGTACTATCTTTTGTCCCTTGAACTCAGTGACAACGTCTGAAACAAATTGGAAGAGAAAATAAGTTAGCAAGTTGCAAATGACCGAAGAATGCCAAACGTCGAAGCCGCTCAAGACTGTCAGATGTGCATATTAATTCCAAGTATGAGTCAAGTTTCAAGAAGTTCTGTGGACCGGGGGTAGCACCGAAACTGTAAGTTTTATCTACAGTTTTGGTACTATCTTTTGTCCCTTGAACTCAGTGCCAACGACTGATGTGATTTAGTTACAAGAAAGTGAGTAAGTGAGCAACAAATGTCGATCTCAGTGAATTTTGTGATTGTTCTATACTCTCTGGAAGAAAGAAGTTTCAAGAAGTTCTGTGGACCGGGGGTAGCACCGAAACTGT
>NW_013532925.1:0-1860 GCF_000836235.2 Papilio xuthus | reverse complement strand
GCTATTTATAGCGAAAACTAGCTATCACCAGCGACTCCGTTCGTGCGTTATGAAAAAAAAACTTAATTAGTAGTCTATGTGTTCTACCAGACTATGTTTTACATCTATGCCAAATTACAGTAAGTTCCGTTGAGCCGTTCTGGTGATACATTCTAACATACATCCATCTAAAAATTAATGAGATTAATATTTCTTCAAAGTTATTCATTTAACTTTGGTAATGTTGCGTTACAGGATGTTCAATCTTTGAAAACTATACCCCACTTACCAAAAAGTCCAAGTTCATCATTAATAAACTTTCTGTTTCTATAAAATACCTGATATTTGCTATTAAAATATTACTTATTTATTTAATAAACAATACCTGTGTTGCTGGAACTTGGTAATAACAATAATAATTTTTTTTTTCCATTTTTCCTTTTTATTTCCATATTTCCATATCTTTTATAATTTAACTTTGTTAGCTTTGTTAGTTTTACGCTTAATTTTAGTTATTAGTACTGTTAGTCCATTTTTTCAATATTCAATATGGATCCCTCTTTGGGTAAAGCCCTCCATCATCTTCATCCAGCCTGTTCTGTTAAAATTGAACCAAGCTTTCCCTGTTACTTCGGTTATATCATCAGTCCACCGTTTTATTGGTCTACCTGCCTTCCTTAACCCCGCTGGCCCTTTCATACTTGTAGTTTTAGTGTCACTAGAAACTGGAACTTACCTACAAATTTCCAAATCTTAAAACGCAATCTAATTTTCATATCACTAAACTATTTTAATATAAGATGAAAATTAAAACATCCTGTAATATAAAATATTTACACGTACTTACAATCATATGTATCTGTATGTCTACATATTTACTACGTAAATGAATTACTTACATGATCGTGTTAACGAAAATTGTTAACATAAAATAATATAGTATTACTCCTAAACATAAAGCTAAACAAGACCATTTGTTACGCCTTCACAAAAGTACTTTGAGAATTATCATGTTAATGAAAAGCTTTGAAGCCATTTTGCTAACAATAATAACAGTTACGAGAAATGGAAATGAAAAGTGTTATTTTTAAGGCTTCAAAACTTATAATCTTACTAATATTGTAGATGCGAATGTTTAGATCGATGGATGTTTGTTAGTATGTATCTCCAGAACAACTCAATGGATCTCGATGAAATTTGGCACAGATGTAGAACATAGTCTGGAAGAACACATAGGCTGCAAATTAATTTTGTTTTTAATACTTTGGTTACAGAACATTAATTGACAAAATAACGAAATACGATACATGATTCGAGGGTGAAAGTAATCTCGTAATCAAAGCAATCGAACATTCGAAGCTGAAACTTTAGGCCCAATTTGTACGGTAATTTAATTATTTTGCTTTGAATAATTCAACGTGTGATACTTCGCTTTTTATTTAAAGAAATTAACTATATCAATTAATTTCACTAAAAAAACTCGTTCTCCGTTCAAATTATTGGCTAAGCATCTTCTTTAGTTTTTCTAGTGTTACTAGCAAAAAAAATCCATAATTATTTAGGTTGCAAATTTTATAACAACATCTCTACTTACTAAAAGCTTTTTAAAATTTGTTGAACGAATTTTAAATGGGAGACGAATTAATTTCTTTATATGTTAATTATTACATATTAAATGTAACGTACAAAATATAATGTGCACAGGTATAGTGGTAGACATCAAAGTGCCTATGAAAGGCTTTACGGCGTAAGCCTTCACCGTGCGCCGCTCCGATCCGCGCGGGTCACAAACAGACGTTCACGCGTTACACATGTTTGTGATATGTTTTTCGCTTTGTGGTCTAGAAATTATATTAAATGCCCTTTAGCTTCAACCATGAC
>NW_013532924.1:0-585 GCF_000836235.2 Papilio xuthus | reverse complement strand
GCGGAGCATAAACTGGGAGGCAGGGGATGTTCTGCTCCAGCCCCCAAAGTCAACAGAGGGAAGAGAATGCAGCCACAACCAGCACACCAGGCTTCTGCAGAGGTCGCTATGGAGACGGAAGAAGTTGGCCCCAGAAATGGCTCTACAGCTACTACAAGCCAACACTAACCACTGCGCTCGGGCTCAAGACCTGCTCTTACAGAGTATGGTGGAGTGGTCCACGCAGATAGCTGTAGTATCAGAACCATACTTCGTTCCCAATAGGGATGACTGGATAGGGGATGAGGAGAACGTCGTAGCTCTCATTGTGCCCCGGTCCCCGAGATCCCCGTCTCTTGACGGGGTTCAAAAGGGTCGCGGGTTCGTGGGTGCTACAGTAGGTGGAACCATGGTCATCGGCGTATACTGTGCCCCCAGCAAAAGCCTCGCAGAGTTCGAGGGTCTTCTCGACAACATCGGAACCCTCGTTGGCAGAAATCTCCCCCATTCCGTGCTGGTAATGGGGGATTTCAATGCCAGAAACTCTGCGTGGGGTGGTTCAACCACGAATGCTAGGGGTGCAGTGTTAGAGGAGTGGGCCGTGAC
>NW_013532923.1:0-1546 GCF_000836235.2 Papilio xuthus | reverse complement strand
GTATTTGCCTGAAGAAGGGGAGGCGGTAGCATTGAAACCGGTCACTGAAGGTGGAAAGACTCACCCGAGACCTCGCAGACCGCCGGTGCCTCGAACCAGACCGGCCTATACCACGCTAGACTTTCCACCCAATAAATGATGATGAATCTTAAAGTTCAGTGAAGCTCTGCGGCCAGTCTCTCTGGCATAAAGCCCTGGCATATCGATGTTAAATTGCTTGCTGCTTGCTTGAAGAGTACGGTGAATTGAAAGCGCATGTACTTCTAATTTGCACTAGTTAAAACCGCTGGAGTAAACCTGCCAGCAAAAAGCCGAAAGATTTCCCGGGACTGGAATCAGACTCCGTAAAAACCTTTTGATATTCCTATTTTTATACTTTATCATTAATATATGGCTATGACTAATAAGTTGTAAAATTAACTGCTACTTTTGGTTTTTTATATGATTTCGGTGATACGGCTTTATTTATATAATAAGTAACTGTGTATATATACGAGGTATATAACTTTTAAATGATTAAAAAAATTGTAATAAATCATACGTATTCCTTTTTAAACTGAGATAATTTTTTAGATATTTTATAATAATTTAGTTTTACATTGTAATTATTATTTCGTAATATAATAATTTATTTCGAGCTGTATTATAGATCTGAGCTTTGTGATGACATAACTTTAATGAGATTTACTCTTGCCATAGTTTGTATTTACTGATCAGTATATTCTAATAAAATGCAATACTTATTAATATAAATAATGTTTTATTTCTACTCACTATTCACTCTTACCTTAAAATCCCTTATCCTTACTAATATTATAAATGTGAAAGAACTCTGTCTGTCTGTCCTTCTTTCACGCTTTTGTAGTTTTTACTACTGAACCGATTTAAATGAAATTGACACAGATAGTGTAGAAAAGCCTGAGAAAAGACATAAGCTGATTTATTAACACGAAAAAGAGGTTGGAAATGTATATGGAAATATCGTCATTTTTGCATACAGACGATTGAAACTTATTTTTTTAGGATTTTGATATTAATAATCTTCTCTTCTCTTCTTATTTCTGTTTTGTTCTTAGTTCTGTCCTGTCCTGTTACATACAAATCACGATGTTTAACTACCATCGTCTACTAAAATAGCATCGTAACACTTTTCTTTGTATAAAAAGAAACATTTATTTAACTGATGAATATTTTTTACCTGCGCTTATAATATCATTGTCATTGATATTAAAGTCGAGAATACACTAGGGCATTTACTTGTAAAAGAAAAAGGAGCCGCTCTGTAATCTTGCGTATCATCACCCTGTCACAAGTGCTTTGGAAACTCTGCTTTTACCTGTATACCGTTCGTAAGAAAGTTATATTACAATATGCTCGAGAAAATGCTCTAGTGTATATTCACCTTAAGAGAATTTCCGTTCTATTAATCGGCCAGTGATAAGTTACGTTGTGTAACCTCACTATTTTGATATAAATGGTTGTTAATAGATTTATTATTGTTTAATATCTACGTAATAGAAACCTGAAAGGAATGCCACATTACATG
>NW_013532922.1:0-557 GCF_000836235.2 Papilio xuthus | reverse complement strand
ATCTAATACCTTAACAATGACTGCCAGACGTATACTAGGACGAAGGCATCTTGACCTTTTGTCTATATATAAATTGTTTTTGTAACTAATTATGTATACACGTGTTGTAATATTATAAATGTGAAAGAAGCCATAAATCAGAAACAACGATTTGATATTTTATACCATATATATGTTATAAATCTATCTCTAATCCGCATGGTATGTATTTTTGTTAAAATTGTATTATTTTCTTTGAATTGAATCAAAGGGACCTTCGTTTATATTCTTCTATTTCCTATTGGGTCATAGGTAACGGTGTTGAATTTGACATCAGGAAGGTCACTTTTTTTGAGTTTTTTCACCTATTTAATTGATTATGAGCATTTTTTACAATTTTTATTTGAATTACTTATGGCATCATTACATCTATGTATTCAGTTTTTTATGATTTACATCAACATTTGTTTCGTGAAACATAAATTATTTATTTATATATAATAAATCTGTGTCATTTAAGCTCTCGCACGGATATTTTAAATGTTATTCAACCGAGCAATATATTAAATGCGGACGAC
>NW_013532921.1:0-673 GCF_000836235.2 Papilio xuthus | reverse complement strand
ATCTTACCACCGCGATCTAAAGCGCTTCTATCGCCATCTAGTTATATTTTTAGACAACAGTATTTCTGTTCTGTTCTGTTTCTTGTTTATGGCTCTCCCTCATCGGATTGGGCCAATGTCAAGTGTTTATGGTTCTGTTTAAACTTGTTAGAGACTGGCAACAATACTCTGCTTGTAGAGAAGTCTTGTGAATATACAAGTGAACCAAAGAATAAAAACGAATAATACCTGAAACTGTTGATTTACCCAAAAGGACAGACACAAACATTTAAATATTGTTAGTAGGTTATAAGACGTACAACTTAGAGTCTAATATTATTAGTGTTAATATAGTCAAATAAAATATTAATAAACGAAGTATTTACAAAAGTTAAGAGAGTCTTAAAGTTAGTGGGACGAGGGATGGAATTGGGAAGTATATCCAATAATGATGATGTCCTTTTAGGACAAGTAAAAAAAATATGATCCAACGTTCCTTCCTCTAGACCGCATTCACATAGGGAGCTGTCTTTCACACGAATTTTAGCCAGAAAAACAGGAGTGCATGCGTGGCCTAACCGTAGTCGACAGATCGTTGACGTGGTTTGCTTATTTCCACCAGAGTACTCAAAAAACCATGGTTTGACTGGTATATGGCTCTGAATGTCTGCATAATATTTGCCCTTACTATTTG
>NW_013532920.1:0-6885 GCF_000836235.2 Papilio xuthus | reverse complement strand
TTGTAAAGTTGTACCAAATAAAATTATTATTCAAATGTTAAAAGATTTTGTTTATTGTTGTGTTTGGGTCGGACTTTAAAATGGGTGTGTGACTCACTTTCCAATGACAAATTGACTGAAATTTATTATTAAAAAGTACACATCTTTAGGTTTGTTTAAAATAAAATTATGAATAACATCAACAATATGTGATCTTATGAAAATAAAGATATCTGTATTTGTTTATTTTTCTAAATAAACTAAGTTACCAGCAGTTACATCCAACCTCTGAAGTTTCTGTAACTTATTAAATAATAAGAATAAGCTTTACAGTTATAATTAATTACAAAGGAAGAACATTGTATGAACAACTTATCAATTTTTAATACTTTCTGTTTTTAGGTGTGAAACAAGTAAAAAGTAGTTGAAAACATAATCTATGGATTCACAGAAATAGAATTTGAATAAAGATAAAATTTTACATTCTATTCATATTTAAAATAACTAAATGTTGAACTAGAACTTATGATCTTATGCTGATGGCTGAAAAATAAATTTACAATCAAAATTGATGAAAATAACACAAAAATAAGTACAAGACTAGCCAAATTCTTCAAGGTAAGTGGTAAATATTAAGTAATTCCCAAAGCACATATTTCCAGCAATTACTTGAACAATTTTAACCTTTTAAATTGGCTTGATATTTAGTATAAAATGGTTTGCACAAAACATGAAAAAGATTCAATAATAAAACTTAAACATTATTTAGGTTGTGTGTAGAATATCTCTCTATTATTGTTTCAAATATTGTAGATCAACCTGTAAATTGGTCATGTGATGACAAGTTTTTCAAACTAATTTGATTTATGATTCTGTCATAGACATTTCAGAAAAATGGGCAGGCAATAAAATTTCCTATCTGTACCTGTAAAAACTAATCATAATTTTTTACATGGAGTTCCATCATTGTAGAGAATTGCAAAGAAGTTTTGTAAGTAAATGGGGAGAGATCCATATAATCAAAGAAAACCATTTTTTTTTTAATAAGGTATGTAATTAGGTGAAAAGCAATAATTAAATTGATTACTTACTTGAATCAATTAATTACAATTTCATTCTGTTGCAGATGAATGAATGCACCTCTTCGAATTCTATATAAATATTAAAAGAAGGAATCTGCTTCAGCAGTACTGGCTGCATCTCACTGCAACATCTTTGTTACAAAGTTTGATTGTTTGAAATATTTTAATTCTAAACTAAATTTTGAAAAATAACTTATTATATGAGGTAGTTTAACCGCAAATCTAAAAAAGAGCCACCATGTTACAGGAAATCCTAGTAACTATGTTAATGTCAATATTTATATATAGATGTGTCACCTATAGATTTAGTGTTTTATATTAGTTTGATGTTAATAATATGACAATTTTTAGAAATATGTATTAGACTTTAATATAAAATATACACTAGCATAATAAGATTTTCTCGAAATTGGGAAATGCAGTGTATAGAAAATAAAAATATACTAAAATGCTTTGTAAATTAGTTAATTGTCTTTTTTTATGTATTATGATAGCATTAAGAGTTAATAAATAAATAAAATATAGGGAATAAAGTATCAAGTACAAAAGATAAAAAAAAATACCATTTAGTGAAAAATATGAAACAAAATTAATTTATTAAAATTTGGATTTTACTAATATCACAACTTGTAATATATCATAAACTTTTTTTTAAATAAGAAATAAAAAAATAGAGATTGTATACAATTTTCTTATAAGTAATTTAAATTTCAACACAGGTACTTTACCCCAAAATGATGCCTCCTAAGCTCATTATTTTTCCTCGTTAAGGAATCTATAGGTTACACATCTATGGAGAATAGTAATAACAAAAGAGTTAAAATGCGGAATCTTTAGGTTCATGATAATTTTATGAATTTATTTGAGAAGTAAAACTTAAATATTGTATTCTATTTTTACATTACATAATATTTAACATGACTTGTACATTTGCAATGTTTTGATAGGAAAAGTTTGGATTAGGAGACTATTTGAAGCGTCGGCAGTGCAGTTGGCGCTTGACCGGATCATATTTTACATATCCAGGTACGATCTCCGCTATATAGTAATGCGTTCTTTGAATTTCATGATAATCATCCACCCGACATTCTTACTGTAATTACAAATTGCATACAACTGCATAGAAATTCAAAGATATGTGCGAAGTCAACCAACCCTCACTGGCTCTGCGTTGTTGAATAAAACCTAGTCGCATTCTTGAGGGTAGGCTCAGAGCTCCTCAGTGGAATATAGTGTGTCCGTATAGTGAGCTTGATGATGACGACTTGTTTTGCTTCAATGCATATTGTCTTGTTAGCAATTTTCTAAATATTTTACCAACAGATAGGAGCTAATCTCTTTCCAGTGTTATTCTATTTCTCCCGACGAGAGTGGCACTACTACTCCAGTTCTATCAGAAAATACGAGCTATCAAATAAACAAACTGGAACAAATGAGCATTTATCAAAGTTGGGGTATTTTGTTAGTGAACTAAACAATAATGGTATTATTACGAAAGCAGTGAGCATTGTTGCGTTCTTAAAATATGTTCGCTTTAGTCAGAAGATTAAATTAAAGTTGCAATTAACGAAATTGTTTTATTTATTCAAAATTGTTTTCCCTCGAATAATACTTTCAAACGTCAAAAACGAAACTGACAGATTGATTTTTTTAGGTTGGTAACAACGTAAACTTGTTCATAATATTGCTAGCATTGAAAATGTCAATTTTTATTCTCCGTTTGTGTATCTAATTAGTCAAGAGTCCCGTCTCTTCTTTTATATACTCTTTGTTGGTGACATTTCGTGTAGGTAGACCATATACTCTTTGATTTAGGCTTTCAATATAAAAGAAAGCTACTGAAAAAGACTTTTAAATTTTACACTGATCAAAAATTGAATCAAATGATCAACTGTTACAAAACAAGAAAACTTCTCGTCACAACAAAGTTTCTTCGCATTCACACCGGATAATTTTATGAAAGCCAAAATTTCTTTCTTTGAACCTTCTTTGCAACTAAAAAAAAAATAATTAACGTAAAATTAAAAATGTAGGAAAAGATAAATGACTACATATAATTATAGGTTATTACAACTTAAAAATTATTTAAGCCACATTTTGGACAGTGAATCATCTAATACCCAATATAGTTTATTTTAGTTTGGTATTGCTATCATTATAATTTAGATAATTGTCCCAATATAGTTATTATATGGCAACACCAAACTAAAATAAACTATAATATATTGGGATGATAATGTAAATTATTTTATTTGTCATTAACATTTTCAAATACTTACGTTTTCCCTTTCCAAAAGCATTTCCAGCACTCCTGCACATTCATCAATCCGGAGCCAAAGAAGTTATTGTGTGCACTTTCAATATGCAAGTTGTCCATCACTGTGGTAAGATTCACCGTGTCTACTGGACTTGCGATAGGCGTTACTGCATCTCAGCGATTCCTAAACCATAAAAATAATAAAATCTTACTGCCGTAGGAAAAGTTACTTACTGGTGATTTAAATATTTGCTTAGTGGAGATTTTCCATAATGAATTTTCATTAACTTGTTCAATGACCCGTTAATATTTTACCATTAATTTTTTTTATCAAAAACCTTTATTGTTCCACAAACTAAATTAATTTGAAAAGTAAAATCTGCTCTGAGAGTTCGAGAAAGTGCAAGCAAAAATATTTACATTACAGTTTCATGTCAAAACGTAGGAAAATACCTCCAAAAGTTTTTATTAATCCTGGTCTTCATGATGTATGTAATGTTCCACCAGACGATCTCCGCTGCCATGGTGACGAGCACGAGTGAGTGCTGGGCGGGGCTGGTCGAGTGGGGGACGCCGTGCGTCAGCCGCTCCGGCACCGGGGAGAGCCGGCACCACTGCACCTTCGTCTCGTGGTGCTTTAGGAACCGTAGCTGTCGCTGATTGCTCACGTGCCAAACCTGCAATATAATCAACATAAGTTGTCACTCGCGAATTCTATTGAAAAAGACTTAATTGAGAACGTATAGGCTATACGTTCTTCCACAGTATGTTTTAAATTTTGTAACTCTGCACCTCTCAAGTCAGTTCTAATCGGTGATTCCGAAGTGACTAAGACATCACGTTTAATGTTAGATTCCCAAGTAAGATGTTGCCGATCGCGAGTTCGATTCAAGTATATACTCACAGCTTAGTGGCTTTATGTACAACGGTGACGTCATCGTAGTTGTCAGCCAGCTCGTGTCGCACCAGCAGGCACGCGATTGTACACATCACATCACTTACCAACGGTGGCTTCATGTTATCTAACACAAATATACTTCACTAGAACATGGAATATTCTAGAAATTACAAGCACAAGAGGAATCTAATACTTTGTTTCAACAATGGCATACATCAACATCAACCACGACCACAGACAAGTTTCAAGTGGAAGCAATTCTCTGTATAGTCTGATGAATGCATTCCAGAGGCCTAATTTTACTCTTCTTTTCCATCCTTTTGTTCTAAGGATGGGAAGGACAAATGAGGAGAATGGAACAAGAGGATTAGGCGGTTTGGAGAAGGATACCACACACAAGGCAACCCTCAAGTGAATAGTATTTATGGGTTTCGTCTGATAAGTGTGTGTGCGGGAGGACAAATTCTTTTCTCTTCTTCTTAATCCCATTTTCCAAATAAGAAATGGTGGGATGGATAAATTAATGTCTCTCATCGGTCTATTAAACCATCCCAACCCATCTGTAACCTTTTAACTTATTCAAAATGTCTATGGGCAGAGATCACTTTCCAGAAATCAGTTGGCCATTTGCTCGTTTTCTAAAATAATTAATCTAAGATATTGTAAAATAATCTTACTTTCAAGCAACCTTGTCAACGTATCGAGAAGCTCCGCGCCAAGTTCACGAGCATGTTCGTGAGCTTTGCCAAACTCCACGCGCACGTCGTCGTCTAAGGTCAACTTTCTGATAACTTGTAGGCATTCGCTAATAAACTGAAATACACAATTTATTATTACCGAGTTGATAATTGTTCACTTAGACCTTTAACATATATTAGGAAACTGACTTTGTAGCCTATGACATCGGCTTCACGGATTTAAAAAATAAATCGAAGCCTATGTGTTCTTCCAGACTATGTTCTACATGTATGCCAAATTTCAGCAAAATCCATGCAGCCGTTCTGAAGATATCTTCAGTACTTCAGAGTACAAACATCCATCCATAAATTCTCATTTATAATATTAGTTAGATTGTGCCAGTTTTTTTTCTCTCAGTGACATTTAAAGTAATTTAAAAAACAGCATCTTTTTCATTATTAACATTCAAGTAAGATTTCCGTTTTAAATATAGTAAATTTATAAGCGCAGGATAAATACCCTCTTTGCCTGCTCTTACTCTATGAGCAATATATTTGTTGCATTCTCTCTGAAAATTGAATAATCTTTGTACATTTTTTAAGTGTATGATGTCAAACACAAAATCACACCTTATTTCGCTAAAATCGCTGCTTGTTAGCCCCCTTCTGTTATAAAAAAAATTGGAGTTATTATTGCCCATGGGCATCTGCTACAAGTTAAAAAGTAACAGATGAATGCATTTAGGCAATGGTCTACAGTTAATGGACAGAGGAGGGACTCACAATAAGATGGTCTATTCCTCATTGGTATGGGAAGGCTTGCCATATCCACTTTCCCCTTCCCATCCTTTCCTTATATGAAAAGAGGTATTTTATGTAACTTTATACTATTAATTTACAAAAATTTCTTTAATACTGAGACCAGAGAGCAATTTTGTTTGTAATTTACAATTTTGCAAAGCACCAATAGCCTAATGGTTACAAGTACAGGTTACTTTGAATGGTGCAAGTAATATTAGTAAATAATTAAAAAATCTGCTAATTCTTAAAAATAAAGAAAAAATTATCGATAGAAAATAGTTACCACCAATATATTCAATTGTTCCAAGATTGGTTCATCATTGTTTTGGGCTGCATTTGACAACTCCTTGAGTTTTTTAACAGTTAAACTCACTTGATGTTCTTCACCAGTGTTTAATTTTAGATTCTTGATAATATTAGATAAATCCACACCCTGTAAAATAAATTGTATCTAGTAGGAATAGTGGGTTTTATTATTTTGTTCCTTTATTCAGCAGAACTATGTATACTAGAACTGTGTATTAACTTTAATTCTATTAATTATAATTTAAAACAATGAATATTTCATGAATTTTAGTGTTATTTTTATTTGGGAATTTATTTTACCTGTGCTTCAAATTGAGCAATTGCTTCTTTAATAGCCTCCTCGGGGCTCATATCAAATTCATCCATATTCTCCTTTACAACGTCATCGTAAGTTTCCTGAGTTATCACACGAACCATTTTTTACGTTCTAATGAAGTATTTTAGTTATTTTAATTCACAAGATACTTTTTTTCACTGTTAATCAAATTTATTTGAACAGCCGGTGATTCACAGAAGTTTTGAAAACAATTAATTCTTTTTGATATACACGACATTGACAATTGACAAGCTGTCATAATAAACTGAGCTACTGAAAAAGACTTGTAAATTTTACACATGGTGACATTTCGTGTAGGTAGACCATATACTCTTTGATTTAGGCTTTCAATATAAAAGAAAGCTACTGAAAAAGACTTTTAAATTTTACACATTTGGTGGATTTATGGCAGTAAAATTTGTGACAGATCATTAATTTTATTTAGGGCACCTTAAATTTGTATTTCAAAAATAAAATATAGCAACTTATTTATCATTAACTTATCAAATTATTTTTAAATTATGCTATTATTAAAAATATAAACAATTTTTTGATACTTAGAATACGTT
>NW_013532919.1:0-598 GCF_000836235.2 Papilio xuthus | reverse complement strand
TTTCATACAAATTTCCAAACCCCTTTTTCACATTAAAAAGTTACCTGTGTCCTTTCCCAGGCTCTAGACTACCTGTGTACCAAATTTAATTTAAATAGGTTCAGTCGTTTTTGCGCCAATGAAGGACAGACAAACAGACAGACAAACAAACAGACAGACTAACAAACAGACAGACTAACAAACAGACAGACAGACAAACAGACAGACAAACAAACAGACAGACAGACAAACAGACAGACAAACAAACAGACAGACAAACAAACAGACAGACAATCAAACAGACAGACAGACAAACAGACAGACAAACAAACAGCCAGACAGACAAACAGACAGACAAACAAACAGACAGACAAACAAACAGACAGACTAACAAACAAACAGACAAACAAACAGACAGACAAACAAAAAAACAGACAGACAAACAGACAAACAAACAGACAGACAAACAGACAAACAAACAGACAGACAAACAAACAGACAGACAAACAGAGAGAGTTACTTTCGCATTTATAATATTAGTAAGGATTAAAATGATTATACATGTATCTTTATCTATTTGGTATACCACAAAAGTGTAGGCAAAAGGAATCTCTTCAAA
>NW_013532918.1:0-823 GCF_000836235.2 Papilio xuthus | reverse complement strand
TCTGAAGGCACATTAATTTCTTCACCTTTTGTTCTGAAAGTAAGAATTTGTTCTGAAACTTCAACAGGAGAAGACATTTTGAAATCGAATACTTTTACAATGGGTGTCTCTTCACCAATAACAGCTGGAATTGGTTTTTCAACAGTTTGCGTCTTGAAGTCAGGGCTTGATGTTATGTCTTTCACTGATTTTAGCGTATCGGCGGGGCTTGGTGTTTTGTCTATCGCCAAAGTGTCATCAACAAAAGTTGGGATTGCTTTTTCTAATTTATCCATCTTATCAACAGGGCTAAGCGATTTGTCTTTCTCAAGTTTGTCAATAATCGGTTTTTCATAGACCTCCTCTTGAACTTGTCTTTCAACCTTGTCCATCTCATCAACAGGGCTTGGCGTTTTCTCTTTCTCGATTTTGTCAACAGTTGGTTTTTCTTCAACCTCAGTTAAAACTGGTAATTCAGCCTTGTCCATCCTATCATCAGGGCTTGGCGTTTTATCTCTCTCAAGTTTGTCTACAGTCGGTATTTCAACCTTGTCCAGCTTATCAACAGGGCTAGGAGTTTTCTCTTTCTCAAGTTTGTCAATAATCGGTTTTTCATCAACTTCATCTTGATCGTGTATTTCAACCTTGTCCATCTTATCAACAGGGCTTGGCGTTTTCTCTTTATCAAGTTTGTCAACAGTTGATTTTTCATCGACAGCAGTCAGATGTGGTATTTCAACCTTGTCCATCTTATCAACAGGGCTAGGCGTTTTCGCTTCCTCAAGTTTGTCTACAGCCGGTATTTCAGCTTTGTCCATCTTATCACCAGGGCTAGGCGTTTTCT
>NW_013532916.1:0-1169 GCF_000836235.2 Papilio xuthus | reverse complement strand
CTGGGCAACCCAATATTTTTCTTCTCCTGTCATAACGCTTAAATATAAAAGTTTGTCACGCCGAACATGACAGATACGTATTAACTAATATCAATATAATAATTTTGCCTTGTCACAGTAAATACTGGTTTGGCGCAGTATTCTAGTATGTTTGCCGTAATATGTAAGTTTACCGGTTCGAATCACAGGCTACTTTTTTTTTATTTTATCAATCACGGGGTTATTTTTTCATAACCAGTAAAAATTTGGTAATGTAAAATTTTGCTCGACAATTTTTTTTATAATTTTCGCTGTCGGGTAGAAAGAAATTTAAATAAAGTTAACAACAATTAGGTCAGACCATCGCGGGTGAAGTGAGTGGGCGGAGCGTGGATTGTCTTTGCGGGTTTTAAGAATGGTACGCGCGGAAACTATACGTACAAGTGTTATCTACATATGTGTGCGCGCCCACGCACACTGGAATGTTTATTGCAATCGACCAAAAATTTGATGTAGTTTGGATATTGACATTTAGTTTTTTTTCTTTGTTTCTTAAATATAATCAGTATCAGTAAAAGGTAAAAGTAAAAGTGTTATTTTTACCGGTACAAGTTTAACAAACATGAGTAATAAACAAATTACATGCCAATAGCATCGCTTTATCTCCTTCATTTTTGTTTGAAATTGAAAAGTACTTTAACGGTCAAACTCATTAGTCCAAGGCAATATCAAAAAGTACCTAATAACTACGGCGATAGAATTTAATTACATGTGCTTCGATATTAAAATTAAAAAGTTTAAATATAAAAAAAAAATAGTGGCTTGGGATTTGAACCGCCGACCTTACGTACCAACGGCGGCGAACGGTAAGGCCACGAGACCAAACTAGCATATATGATGACAAACTTAAATTTGATGTTGGTTTTATCTACCTAATATCTGTCATCCGCGACGAACACTTTTAGTAAATTTTGAAAAATGGTTTGATGCAAAGTGTCAAATGAATGTAACAGAAGTAGTTTATTCCAAATTGTATCACAAGTATATAGAGATAGAGTTCAATTTTGTCAAATGTACCGATATTTTTGCGCACCTTGACTGACTACGATCACTATGACGCTGACTGTACTTTATCAGAACAAAGGAAGCGATTTCCACGAGCGGGAAATTGTATGAGTTTTCAATTAAAT
>NW_013532915.1:0-684 GCF_000836235.2 Papilio xuthus | reverse complement strand
CTCAACTTAGGGTAGGCTCCGTGCCCCTCGGCGGGGACGTATAGTGAGCTGATGATGATGATGATGAAAGACATGTAATATAAAGTTAACGAACCTTCGAGCAGTTCAAGGGAGGCGCCGCCGCCAGTGGAAACGTGGGAGACCTTGTCTTCAGTGCCCCACTTCGCGCAACATGTGGCCGTGTCACCGCCACCTGGTTAAAAACGGATTTTTTTTGGTTTATGTTAGCATCACAATTACAATTAATTTTAATAAGGAATTTAATTGTCAAGTAAACTAATCACAATCCACAAATCAGAAAAAAAAATAATGGAAGACTAGAACTTGAACATTGAAGTCAATTTTAAAATTGAGTTTAAACTTTACATGTGCATTATATTTAATAAAAATTCAAATAATTAAGATTAAATTTATCTTACCAATAATAGTAACAGCACCACTGTTGGTTGCCTTTACAACACAGTCCATGAGAGCTCGGGTGCCACCCGCAAACTTCTCGAATTCAAACACACCAGCTGGCCTAAAGAATGTCACACAAATATTCACAAGTATTCAAATTTACCAAGATTTTTCCACAGGGAAAAAAAAAAAAATTAACAACAACTTAATTATTTTGATTAAAAAAAAGCTTGGTATAGTTTAGTATGCTATGGAAAGCCAGCCTTCTTACCCATTCCAAACAAT
>NW_013532914.1:0-900 GCF_000836235.2 Papilio xuthus | reverse complement strand
GTATTGCGTGGCGTAGGGCGGCAAGTCGCGCCAACCCGGTGGCGCCGTGTTGCACCACGCGTTTGAGGACGCGCTGCTGCACGACGAAAGGTCCGAAGCGGGAGACAGCGCGTCTCCCCGCCCGTATCCACAACCATAGCCACCCATCATACTCATCATCTGCAACAATCAATTATTTTAACGTCTTACACTTATTTCAGTTATATTCAATATTTCAATGAGAATTAGAATTTGAAAATAAAAACCATTTTTTATAATTAAAAAAAATTGTAAGTTACTGCCACTACGAATAAATTATAATTAATAATGCAATAAAGTGCCATAAAGAGGGCGTGGGCGGGCGGACGAACCTGTTGCGAGGGCGCGGGCGCGGGCGGGTCCACGTACTGCATGCCGGCGACGGTGGTGACAACGTTACGCGATCGAAACTCTCAACTGGATAATTACAGGGCGGCGCACCGCTCGCGCCGAGACGTTTTTAATAACTGGCTTGGGATAGACGTAACGAGCGGTTGTCACCTCGCCCCGGCCCCGCGGGCGCCCCTCGAGCGGCGCGCGCGCACCCCGGCCCGGAGATACCCCCCGCGCACACCGCACACCCCGCACGTTCCCCGCCCGGCGCAGCCTTCGACACACCTCGCCCCGCCCGTGAATTATGACTCTACGACCCGAAATCTTATGTGAAAGAAATACGATTGAAAAGCAAAGCCGACACTCAGAGGTTACGTTTACACTTCATTTGACTGCCTACAAATAACAACAACAATTTATCTTCGGTTTTTAACTTAGTTAAGTTTTGTAGCAGGTGTCATCTACGTATTGATCTTACATGTCGAATAAGCTGTCGTAATAGATTGAAACTAAATGCTAGGTTTATTGCAAAAACAATTCTGATATTTT
>NW_013532913.1:0-932 GCF_000836235.2 Papilio xuthus | reverse complement strand
AGAATATTGGGACGCAATCTAAATTTACATTATTGTTTCAAAACTAGATGAAATTAGCCTTAAAAGTGGGAACAGATATTTAGTTCAGATGATATAGATCAGTTAGCAATATTACAGAAGCCAACATTTCTCGAAATTAGATTTAAGACCTTGGAAATGGTTGACAGTACCAATTTCAAGCCAAAAATAAGACCAAAAACATTTCACGCAACTATTGAGCACAAATGTTTAATGTGATGATGAGCAAAGGAAATCATTATATCTACAATTGTAAAGAATTTGTAAATTTGTCCACCGCATATCCTCACAGCTCAGACCGATGAGACGAAGTGGAATAGTCTTGAGGAGGCTTTTACCACGCTGGGCGCACCATATATAAAGTTTTTTTCATGCAACAGATTAAGAATTACTAACCATACTAACAATCTTTACTTCCTTTATGTTTTCATTTTATTAAAATTACTATAGATAAATACTTACATTTTTGTTAATAAGTGTGCGTGTAAATATGTAAGTTCTCTATTACACGTACACTTATTAACAAAAATGTAAGTATTATTACTAACTAGTAACTATGTAAGTTCTCTATCTATCTAATCACATTATATTTTGTTTTAAGGCAAATAAAGCTATCTTTATCACCTTATATATAACAGCATAGTACTTACACTTTTTTAACTCAAAATATTAACTAAAACCAAGTTTTTTTCAATAATGATATACAATCTTATACACAACACATTTACAGTAACACGTTCAAAACGTGTAAAGATAATCACTTCAAAAGTGGTACACCGTCAACAAACCTGATTGTACTTTTGTATCTGTTACCCACTAAAGTAGAGACGAATTAAAGTACGTTCTGTAGTCGGCAGTTTTGTGACGGGGCAAGTGCCGTTTGCACGCACGTGTCTCGATACACATCCGTAACA
>NW_013532912.1:0-581 GCF_000836235.2 Papilio xuthus | reverse complement strand
AGCTCAGTCGTAATACCGTCTTCTCCAGGGGCTTTTCCATTTTTAAGCTGTTTGAGAGCCATCTCTATTTCGTCCAGGCTGACTTCTGGCAAGTCTTCCGTAAAGTGGCGTGTTAGTGTAGCTCTGGACTCCTCATTTTCGAGATCAGGTTGAGGTGCACGCATAGCGTATAGTTGGCTGTAGAAGTTTTCAATTTCCGAGAGAATTTCAGGCCTGGAAGAAACGACTACTCCATCCTTTGTGGTCAGCTTCGTCAGACAGCTTCTCCCAAGAGATTGAACAAACACTTTTGATCCCCGATTTTGCTCGATCGCTCGTTCTATTGAACGAGTGTTGGAGCATCGAAGATCGTATCGTATAAGTTTGCCAATTCTCTTATTTAGAGCATGTCGTTCTGATGAAGTAACTGGTGGGTGTTCACGTCGTTCTGCCATGAGTCTGAGTGTTTCTTCCGAAAACCTCGACTTCCTGCCTTTACGCTGCAATTCGCAAAACCTCACACCTTCCTCACTGAGAACTCCGACTACATTCTCAAGGGCCCGGTCAATGTCAACGCTATTTGTGGTTTCCACAGCAGCGAA
>NW_013532911.1:0-636 GCF_000836235.2 Papilio xuthus | reverse complement strand
TGTAATTCTTCTTCTTCTTCTAATGCCTCTCCATTACTGGAGGTTGGCCGTCAGCTCATCGAACCCTTTCCTGTCCTGTGCCAAGCGAAAAAGTTGTTCATCGCTGGCAATATTGGTCCATTCCCGGATGTTTCTCCGCCACGACTTTCTCCTCCTTCCAACTCTTCTGCCTGCGACTTTACCTATCATTTTTTTTTATAACAGAAGGGGGCAAACGAGCAGCGGGAACACCGAGGTGTTCAACGACGCCCATGGACATCAGCAATACCAGAGGAACCGCAGATGCGTTGCCGGCCTTTGAGGTGGTGATAAGCTCGCTTCTTGAAGGACCCTAAGTATCATTATGAGTAATTGCTATTTTAATATTATGATAAAGAATTGAAATCTGTACAGTTTAGTTTTCTATTATAGTTAAAAAAGCCGACATTTTTCTGTTATCAGAGCATACCATAAGAAAACCATTTTTTAAAACTTTAACCAAATAACATTAAAAACACAACTCACCTTACTGATTTCACTGATACGCTTCTGAATGCATTACGTGGGTGTAAGATGTACTGATAACCACCTAAACTATCTCTAATCTTCAACATTAGAAATAGAAACAATTAAAAAACACCTGACTAACAAAAGGGC
>NW_013532910.1:0-553 GCF_000836235.2 Papilio xuthus | reverse complement strand
TGCGGTGCTGGTGTACCGTCTATCAGCCAAATTACAGTAGGCGCTGGCCGTCCTAAGAATAAATAACACACTTTTTCACTAAGTGACTAATCAGGACACTAACAATGGTAGAGCCCGCTTTAACATCTTCGCACGAATTGGCCCGGCTCGTCCGGTGAAATACCACGACCACACAGAAGACACGCGTCAAGTGGAAGCAATTCCGCATTTCGTCTGAAGAGTGTGCGTCCCGGAGGCCTAATTAAGTCCTCTTTCCCTTCCCACCCTTTTTCTTATGGGGAATGGATGGGAAGTGGAAGTGGACTTTCCGGATGAGAGGATGCAAGGAAGGGGAAGATATTTTCTTTCTGTGCATCCCCTCCTCCGTCGATTAAAGCTAGGCAACGCATATGCGATTGCGTATGTCTATGGGCAACGGTCACTTCGCTATTTCAGCGCTTTCAGGTCACCGCTCGCTCGTTTGCCACCTTATGATATATTAAAAAAAAACGACCTATAGAAGTCGCTTGTCTCCATTCTATTGACCCAGTCATGAGTGTCATACAAAACGGCG
>NW_013532909.1:0-530 GCF_000836235.2 Papilio xuthus | reverse complement strand
CTCACAATATGTTTCATAAGCCATCTATAAACGACCGAATGTTTATAAAATAATTTATCAAACATTAAATAAAACTATCATATCATGCCGGTATTTTACGGGTATACGAAGTTCGCAGAATGAGTCCATGCAATCAATGATGGCGACCATCTAGATCTTATTCAATAAATTGAATCAAAAACCACCGCGTAAATTTGTAAAGCAAACAAAGAAACAAGGCCTACTTGAAGCTCATATCATTTATATCATTTGAAATCCTTAAAGGGTACTTTTCCAATATCATTTTTGTTTAACTAAATTGAACTAAGATCAGCAAATTAAAGTAGACATTTTGGATGTCTAAATAAGCTTTGTAAAATTTTGATTATTACTTATTTAATTGACATTGAAACGTCTTAAGAAAAAAATGCTAAAATCTAAATTTTAAGATGTCATTTTTGACTTTTGTACTTTTACACATATGCCTTAAATTGCGCATGAGACATTAATTTTCCTATTGAACTAATAATTCAATCTTAGCACGTGCAGTT
>NW_013532908.1:0-566 GCF_000836235.2 Papilio xuthus | reverse complement strand
AGTGTCACTTGTTTCCGGAATAATTACGTGAACATTTTATATTTTGTTGTGCAACAATGCAAATACATATTTAATAATTTGTTTTGCACGGATTTTGTCTTTAAACACTGAATTCACTGATATTTTTAGTAAATCAAACTCATTAGATTTGTTTTAATTCTAACAAATATTAATTTTAGGTTCTTCACTATCAACCACAATATTTCATTCCTTGTCTCCAATTCCTTTGGTATTGCTGATGTCAACAAGCATCTATGGCGGTGGAACATCAAGGTGTGATGTTACCGCTGATCTTTACCCGCTTCATCATCATCAGCTCACTATACGTCCCCACCGAAGGGTCGGAGCCTACCCTAAGTTAAGGGTGATTAGGCCATATTTAGGGTTAGTTATACCCGTTATCCAATAAAAAAAAACTACATCCCAATCTTTAAAGACATAAAAGAACATTAATAGTCAAAAAAATATTTAAATGTTAAGTTGTAGTGTGCTATATTCAGTTTATTATATAATAAAAATATATGTACTTTACTTGGAGGCCTATTCAAGTGCAATCAAAAACAACT
>NW_013532907.1:0-688 GCF_000836235.2 Papilio xuthus | reverse complement strand
TAAGTTCTAGAGTGGCGGCCACGGACAGGTCGACGAAGCGTGGGCAGGCCTCCCGCAAGATGGACCGATGACCTGGTCAAGTTTGCGGGAGCGACCTGGATGCAGGTAGCACAGGACCGGTCATCGTGGGGATCTTTGGGGGAGGCCTATGCCCAGCAGTGGGCGACTTATGGCTGAGAAAGAAGAAAAAAAAATCGAAAAAATATATATATTTGTGTAGCTTATAACGATATATTTTTTAATTTTTGTCAGCCTGTCTGCACGCAAGGGCGGCGGTTAATCTTCGGTTGAACCCTTTTTGACGAGACTTCGAGTATATCATAGGCTACTTCTTATTATAGGCTATAATTTAGTTGCAGAATTTGAATGTTTCAGATTATAGTTAGACTAGCTGTCGCCCGAATAAAAAAACAACTTAATTAGTAGCCTATGTCTTCTTCCATACTATGTTCTACATGTATGGTAAATTTCAACGATATCCGTTAAGCCGTTCCGGAAATATCTTCAAACATGCAAACCATATCCTAGTATAAGCCTAGAGCTTAGTTGGAATGGTAAAAGAAATATTAGTAAATTTACAAAAAAAATCATCATAAAACTTTACAACCATAAAGAAAACCCTCCAAGATACCGCAGCATCTTCAACACACGCATAAAAACACTCACAAGAACAAACAAAAACTTAAAA
>NW_013532906.1:0-699 GCF_000836235.2 Papilio xuthus | reverse complement strand
CACTCACACGTAATGGGGGGTACCAAGTGCACACCCCCGTCGGTGAAGGGCAAAGCCCCGTCGTCAAGCAGAGTGCCTCGCACTCAGCCCCAACCGCACGGCAGCCGCATGGCTGAGGAGGAAGAAATGCAGGTGTCTTAATGCCAAGACACCTGCATTTCGACCTCCTACAGACGAACATCAATCACTCTGCCCGCGCACAGGACCTGCTCATGCAGTGCCTGGCAGAGTGGAGGATTGATGTTGCGGTCGTGGCTGAACCCTACTTTGTCCCCCCCCAACCCAGTTGGTCCGGGGACACAGAGGGTTCAGTCGCCATAGTGGTGCCGCCGTCGAGCCCGCAGCACTTCTCCCTCAGAGAGCGAGGAGCGGGCTACGTGGCGGTGAACTGGGGAGAAGTAGTACTCATAGGAGTCTACTTCTCCCCAAACAGGAACCTCCGCCAGTTCGAGAGGTTCCTGGATGGCCTGGAGCCGGTGGTGCAGAGAGCATCACCGGCCCAGGTCATCGTGATGGGGGACCTCAACGCTAAGTGCGCAGCGTGGGGGTCCTCCATCACTGACCTGAAAGGGGCGCTTCTCCGGGACTGGGCCGTCATGATCGGCCTAGTTCCGGAGAACCAAGGCAACGCCAGCACGTGCGTGCGCCGACAAGGGGGATCAGTCGTGGACATCACGTTCGCGACCCCCGGCATCGGTG
>NW_013532905.1:0-580 GCF_000836235.2 Papilio xuthus | reverse complement strand
AAAAAAAAAAAAAAAAAAAAAAAAAAAAAAAGATTTGATTAATACGCTAGTTTCTAATTTTTAATATATTGAATTATTTCGGCTATTCCGTTTGTTTCTTTACTTTTTAAAATTTTTATATATAAGGGCCTGTCTGGCCGACGGCATATCTTGGTTGTACATAGTTATTTGGGTAAGTTTACTTTAATTTTGATTTAGGTTGTTTATTTAGTTAAGTTAGTTTAGTGTAATTAATTAGTTAGTTTAATTTAGTTCAGTTTAATTTTTAGTTTATTATTCTAGTCCCATTTCTAATTTTGGCTGTTTTAAGTACCGCGAGGCAGAATCGCTCCAGATGCGGCCTGGAGTTTTTGTTTGACATTAAGTCCGAAATAGATGTTTCATTTAGTTTTATTCCTGTGCTTACTTCCAGGTCGCATCTGTCGCGATCGTGCCTCGGGCATTCTAATAATAAATGTTGCACTGTTTCAGGTGTCTCCTGGTCGCACGCACATGCTGGGTCGTCTTTGAGCTTATACTTATGGAGATATGCGGCGAATCCTCCATGCCCGGTAAGTATTTGTGCCCATGCGGGCCCCCC
>NW_013532904.1:0-1186 GCF_000836235.2 Papilio xuthus | reverse complement strand
CCTTGTCTCTTGCGAGGCGAAAAAGTTGAGCGGTACTCGCGTGTATGTTACTTTGTTTTTTTTTTCTACATCAGTGTATCTTGCCGTCTTACTAATATTATAAATAAGAATGTTTAGATGGATGGATGTTTGTTTAAAGGTATCTCCTAAATGGTTGCATGATTCTTGCTGAAATTAGGCATAAATGTAGATCAGTCTGGAAGAACACATAGGCTACTGATTGAGCGTTTTTTAATTCCGCGCGGACGGAGTCGCGGGTGACAACTACTTTTTCATAATATTTAATGTGGTCTGCCTGGTATAAAATAAGTTTGACTTTCTGATTATTGTAAACATATTTTTTTCGAAAATTCTCAACCATTATAACCTATCCATATCTCTTTATCCATTAAAAACAAAAGACCCGTGTAGCTATTCTAAAGATATCTTCCATCCATTAATTCCTCCATCCGTACATCCAATCATACGCATTTATTAATTATATAAAATTAGTGACGTGTCCAAAATATTATGTCTCGTGTCATTAGTTAACGATACTAATAAAATAGTTAATTATTTCAGAACACAATCGATTCGGCATCAATCAAAGAGAACACAGCGCGGATTGCTCAAATGCAGGTATGACTTTTATTTTCATCATTTTAATACAGTGTTTTTTTATCATAAGGTGACAAACGAGCGAGCGGTCACCTGAAATTGCTGAAATAGCGAAGTGACCGTTGCCCATAGACATACGCAATTGCATATGCGTTGCCTAACTTTAATCGACGGAGGAGAGGATGCACAGAAAGAAAATATTTTCCCTTCGCAGGCATCCTTTCATCCAGAAAGTCCGCTTCCACTTCCCATCCTTTGTAAGAAAAAGGGTGGGAAGGGAAAGAGGACTAAAATTAGGCCTATGACAAGCACACTCATCAGACGAAAGGCGGAATTTCTTCCACTTCACACCTGTCTTCTGTGTGGTCGTAGGATTCTTTTACTGCTAGTAATCCAGAATATTTATAGGCCATGTCAATTTTTCTCCCTTATTTCAATAAATGTCCTTAACTATACGTCCTAACAATAAAAAGCTAGCTTTTGTATTCATATTATGAATCGTATATAATAGTTTAATAAGCAAATATATCAGGTACAGAACACGACACGACCGAGCAGCGCGCAGCCCAAGCTGGAGCCGCGGTCGCGC
>NW_013532903.1:0-543 GCF_000836235.2 Papilio xuthus | reverse complement strand
CGCTTAAATATAAAAGTTTGTCACGCCGAATATGACAGAAACGTATTAACTAATATCAAATTTTGCCTTGTCACAATATATATAATACTAGTTTGGCGCAGTATTCTAGTATCTTTGCCGTAATATGTAAGTTTACCGGTTCGAATCTCAGGCTACTTTTTTTTCATTTTATCAATCACGGGGTTATTTTTTCATAACCAGTAAAAATTTGGTAATGTAAAATTTTGCTCGATAATTTTTTTTTATAATTTTCGCTGTTGGGTAGAAAGAAATTTAAATTAAGTTAACAACAATTATGTCAGACTATCGCGGGTGAAGTGAGTGGGCGGAGCGTGGATTGTCTTTGCGGGTTTTAAGAATGGTACGCGCGGAAACTATGCGTACAAGTGTTATCTACATATGTGTGCGCGCCCACGCACACGGGAATGTTTATTGCAATCGACCAAAAATTTGATGTAGTTTGGATATTGACATTCAGTTTTTTTTCTTTGTTTCTTAAATATAATCAGTATCAGTAAAAGGTAAAAGAAAAAGTGTTATTTT
>NW_013532902.1:0-779 GCF_000836235.2 Papilio xuthus | reverse complement strand
CAAGAGCATTTAGATTTCAAGTATTTTGACCTTACTGGGATAGACAGCTATCAAATAAAACATTACTATATTAACTTATTCTACCCATAGACATTATCATTATCTCACTTAGAGCCGCCGTTATGTTTACCCAAACATTATCTTAATCCAATTGCCATTTGTTTTTTTTTGTTTATTCGTTTTAATAAACTCTGTCTACTTATAACGAGCAGCCATTTCCTGGTCTAGTGTAAACTTATATTGTAAAATAATGCACAGTTTTTATAACTCGCGTCGGTCTTCGCTAATATTCTATCATACGGCTTCCATTTCTTATCGACATGAAAGGCGCAGTCGACGGCGAACATATATCGCTGAGTTAATGCTAGACTGCTTTCCATTACCTTGCTGTAGTTTCACAATATAGAGTTATCCATGTTTTTTATTGTTCTTTAAAATAGTAATTATTTTGATTATTCCAAAAAAGTATTAGTAATTATATGTATGATTATGTAATCTAAAAGAGTTCAATAAAACGTTCTTGCTACCAAGTCAAAAGCGGATAAAAAATATGAAAGTCGTAGTAGTTACGGGTAAATACTTTTTTAATAAATTTGATTTACATTTTCCCAATCCGGTAATAATAACTCGAGGTTCCTGAGGGGCTCGAACTTAGTTACTGTTAAACGAGGTTTAGGTTGAGTGCCATCTGCGCTCGGCCACGTCAAGCCCGGTGAAGCTGTAAATGCCTCCTCCTCAAGGCAAACAGTGGTAATTCAGTCACAATATATATATATATA
>NW_013532901.1:0-616 GCF_000836235.2 Papilio xuthus | reverse complement strand
AGTTGACAATATACCTAACCCTTAACAAAACAAAAGTGCGTAAAATAAGAAAAGTAAAAAAAATCCGATAAAATACTTTTTCTCAAATAACTATAATATGTTATAGGTAGCCAAATTTCTTCTTACTAATATTATAAATGCGAATGTTTAGATCGATTTTTGTTTGAAGGTATCTCTAGACTGCATGAATCTCGTTGTGGCATTGATGTAGAACATAGTCTGGAAGAAGACAGCTAGAATACACATATTCACCATCAGCTCACTATACGTCCCCTGAGAGGGGCTCGGAGCCTACCCTAATTTCAACCACGCTGGCAAACTGCATTTTGACTTTACACATATCTTTGAATTTCTTCGCAGATATATGCAGCATCACGATGTTTTTCTTTACCGTAAGAACGTCGGATATATTTACATATGTGGGAGAAAAACACATTGGTACAAATCTGTATTTGAACCCAGGATCTGCATATTATTGTTTGGAACGATTCCTGCCGCCGCGTTCCGGCATCGGACGAGACGACAGACCGCCAGGTTCCATCCACACCATTTCGATGGCTGGCAATCCACAACCGTGCGGTTTGCGAGAAACTTCCTGCCTCGCACAGCAGCGTTG
>NW_013532900.1:0-550 GCF_000836235.2 Papilio xuthus | reverse complement strand
ATGAGACCAATAAGAGCCAGATTAAAGACGCTGATGATGAGCGCCATTCGTCTTCCGTACTTGTCGGAGATGAATCCGGTGATGGGCAGGACGAGGAGAGTGCCCACGCTGCTCAGCGTGCCCGCTAAAGCTCGCAGCCATTCTTGACAACCAAGGTCAAACTGGAAACATTAATTACAGATTTAAGCGAGTACAATAACTTTATAAAACATAGTAGGATCATTGAAATGTACTTTTGCAGTCCGGAAAATTTAGGATAAATATCCTAATTTAAAACGTATTTTTATATTGCATCCTTATCGTATTTCTATTATGCTTAAGCCAGAGATAAATAGCTTTGAGGACTTTGTACTTCTTATGAATAGTAAGAAATTTAAATCGACGATTGAATACATTGAATTTTAATTTATTATTAATTGCTTTATAATAGATACATACATCATAAACAACAGAATTATCCCGCGCGTAAACAAAGCCATCGCAGACGACGGTGTTCGGCCTATCGAAGATATTAGCGGGACAGGAGAGCAAGCTCCCATTCCGACCTGTG
>NW_013532899.1:0-1718 GCF_000836235.2 Papilio xuthus | reverse complement strand
TGACTTCGTTCTGTACTGAATTACAATATTAAACATAACCTTAATTAGACCGCACCTACTTTATTGTCCGACTTACAGGAGGGTAAACTTCCGCGGATTTAAGGTTTGGTTCGTTAGTTTATCACTAAACTGTTCAAGAAGCAAGAGAGGTGTTTCAGGATGGTACCAAATGGAAGGACGCTGCCTACCAATCTGTGTGATAGACGAGAATAATGTTGTGAAGTGACAATTATCCCAAAAAAATTCTCGATTCAATGTTTTCAGCTCCTCGTTTACGCATTTGTTTAATATTATAATTTTATCATTCATCAGATAAATAATACCGATAACAATTAATAAATTTGAAGATTTATTATGTTAAGTTTAAAAAATAAATTAATATACGTAAATCTTATATATAAAATTCTCGTGTCACAATTTTCGTTGCCATACTCCTCCGAAACGGCTTGACCGATTCTCATGAAATTTTGTGAGCATATTGAGTAGGTCTGAGAATCGGCTACTTTCTATTTTTAATCCCGCGCGGACGTAGTCGCGGGCGACAGCTAGTATTCTATGAAAATATATCTCTTAGTAATAGTTTTCTATGACCAATTTGTCGTAATAAAAAATAAATATTGCCAATTACTGTCCGAGACATATCCACAAATAATATCGTTTGATAAAACTTTATTGTTATATTAATCTTATAATTTATTATTACAAATCACCATTTTTTCAAAGACAAAAACACATTTTGAATATTTTGTTCTCTTCTTCGCATACTTCATTACTGAAGTAAGAAGAGTTGTCCTCGTCTGTATATGCCTTTACGGATGCGTATACCACCTTCCTCCACGTTCGATGATATTTTGATATAATTAATATATTCTCTTACAACGTAAGGTGGCGAAACGAGCAATAACCGCCTGAATACATCGAAATAGCGAAGCGACCGCTGCCAACAGACACAGAAAGTGGATACAGGAGGATAAACAGGGCACAGGAGATGACCGACGAAAGCATAGATTTGTGTAAGAGAGGAGTAAATTTAGATATGACGGCTGATAGAGATGCAAGGGAACAAATTACTCTCCGTAGTAGAAGGTCAGAATGACGATGAATGTAATTACGGAGCTAGAGTATATCGCTAGTATAAGAACAGTATGCAGACATTGTCCGTGTTAATCATACTCTAGAGAACAATATCGATTCAATAAGATACTAGTCACGGTAAAATTCATTCTTTATAACAATACCAAAAGAAAATTCAATCGATAAATAGTTTGCAATATCCCGTACCAACGCCATCTATTGTTTCATTAATTAATCGATTTTTTATTGTTAACTTGTTAACCATTGTTTATATAACCCAGTTTAAAGAGTTCGTTATTGTTTTGTTCTCGCAAAGGGTTTACTTATCTTGTGTAAATGAGGTCAAAGATATACAATACTTAACTGGAAAAACCGAGAGTATACTCAGAGACGCTTAAAAATACTTTAATAGTTGATTTCTTAGGCTTCATGACACAAATTATGTCCAAGATTATATTGATCTACAATTTTAGACTTGCACATTGCTTAAATAAAAAAAAAACTTCACAAATTAATTACACAAGATTAAATTTTAATATAAACTCATCACAAATTTAATTTTACACGACATTTATAAAAAAAAAATTAACTGTTAATATATTTTACAGTCATAATTCCGCACGCAAACGCTTTAAAAGTGTTCA
>NW_013532897.1:1312858-1313757 GCF_000836235.2 Papilio xuthus | reverse complement strand
CTGTAACAAACAGAGGGTCGGGGATCCATCAATCTCGCCTGGGCGGACACCCACCCGACCAGCAGACGACCGTCGGTTGCGACTTTCTTCGCCGCCGCGACGGGACACTGGACCACGACTGATCCCAGTCCGTCGCGGCCGGTCGACATCGCCCCCGCTCTCAGCTGGTCAGCTGGGCACCCGCCCGCTGCAGCAACTGCGGTGACCACCTCGGCGGCGGTGGTGGCGTCGTCCAACCCCGCCACCCGTAAGGCCACCGTCTTCACGGGCCGGGCGACGCGGACGACGCCCCCATCGAGGACCTCCCGCAGCCTCTGGGCCAGGGAGTCCGCCTTCTCGCCACTGGAGGCGCCCGGGAACTCAAACACGCGTCCCCCGTTGGCGGCCTTCCGAAGGCGAACTCCCTGGGCTCCGAAGTCGGCTGGATTGATCCTCGCCTTTGCCGAGGCGATGACGCTGGCGTATGTGACCCCGCTCTCCGCCGCGCCAGGCTGCAGCGTTATGGTCACCGCAGACGACCGAGGCGCGTGGAGCTTGTCAACGCCCCTCTTCTCCTTGGGCCGCTTTCTGGGGCACACCTTGATCCATTCGCCCACCGCGGGCTGCGACTGCTGCTGCCCGGGTGGCGAGTCCTTCTTCTTCTTCTTTTTCTTCCTCTTCTTTTTCTTTTCTCCGCCAGGGGGGGAAGACGTCCCCTGGGTCGCAGTTCGGCTCTGGGCAGGACCCGACGGGCGATGTTGCGGCATCGGTGGGGCCCTGCGTTGAATGCCACTGGGGCCAGGTTGAGCAGCCAGTTGGGGTGGCTGCCGGGCGAGTTTGGCAGCGTAGGTGCCCTCGCCCCTCCTCTTGTCGGCCGCGAGAGGCGGCCGCAGGTTCTTCTCCGGGAGAAGTCTGTCTTC
>NW_013532897.1:1310782-1312573 GCF_000836235.2 Papilio xuthus | reverse complement strand
GCCGCGGCGTCCTTTAAGGCCCGCACAAAGGTACCCTTTAGACTGGAGGACTTGGTTGCCACTTTCGCGATCACCTCCAAGTCCTCCCTCACCTGCTCTTGAAGCTGAGCGGCGCATCTTTCCCCTCCGGCTGCCGGACGAGGGAAGAGTGCGGCCCGCGTCTCCCGTCGGAAGCGAGCAAGCCCTGTCTCCTTCTTCAGGTCCTCCTCCTTGCTCGCGGCCCGAGCTTTGGCCGCCGCCCTCTTCTCCTGCTGGCGCCACTTTGCCGCCGCAGGGGACGCCGCCCGGTCGTCGTCCGTGGAGCAGTCGCTGAGTCGGGGCCGTTTCGCGCCAAACCCTTCCAACGCGACGCTGGGTCTGCAGTCGGAGTCCGACGCCGCTCCATCGTCGCACTCCATCCTCGCAACGGGATCCGGGGTGTCGCTGGTCGCCGCGAGGCGCTGCTGCGAGGCGTTCAATACCGCGATCGGAACGCGCTCCAGCAGCACTCTCGCCTCCTTCATTAAGACGTCCTCCAGTGAAGGGCGCCTCGTCATCTCCGTAGCCAAATCACGTGCTTCAGAGTCCATCTTCGTAGCCAAGGTCGTCGTTGTATTCGTAAGGCAGTCTTTGCCCCCCCCAGAATACGAGGGGCAGCCCGCGGCCGAGGCCGCGGGGAGGGATTCTCCTCCAGCTAGGCTGGAGGTACCCTCCTGGGGTAAATCATTCTTTAAGCTTGCCATTACATACTTGTCCAGTGTTGTCGGACACCGGAAACCGCCTTTGATACGGGGTGAGGTCCCCCCTCACTCGCGGCCTAGGAGGCCGCCATCCTCCGACCCCTAAGGGTCCACTGGTGTTTCCCGCGGGCCTGTCCGGTATGGGAGGCCCTATCCGGCATAGCCCCGCGGAAAACACCCCTCCGCTCTGCACGACGGCACCTAGGTGCACGTCGCGCCCTACACCGCCCATTGGGCTCAGTCCAGGGTCTGCGCTAACCGCAGGACCCGACAAGAGCCCCGTAGTGTTCGCGGGCCTTCCCGGTATGGGTAGCCCTATCCGGTATAGCCCCGCGAACACTATCCCCTCCCCGGCCGGTTGTTAGCCTCCCCACGGAAGGTGGGGAGTTTCCAGGGTGCACCACGAGGAGGTCACCGGCCACCGCACCCCAACCTAACCTAACCTAACCTAACCCAGTCACTCGCAGCGCCCCGTACCGGTACGACACGCCAAAAGTGAAAAACACGTGGTTAAAAGTTGCTCCGTAGAACAAAATCTTACGAAAATTCGAAGTTGCGGAAAAAAAAAAAAAAAGTTTCGCGAACCCACCAGTGCGGCACACCGTTGAACGCGGAAAAATCCGCCCTTTCCGACGGTGCCAAGCTCAAGGTGATCGGCGAAGAACTGGAGTACCTGGAACAAAAAACGGAAAAATTTCATTACTTTGAACACTTCAAAAATTCACGCTGCCGAAATTAAATCGAAGACCTATTTATTTTTTGGTGCCACCAGATAGACCTCGACGAGATCTTGGGTCCTGACACTTTTCCGGAATTTTTCCGAAAAGAAAACCCCAAGATAACACAAGATAACAAAAACCGCGTGGACACGAGGTCCCAGAAGCAGGAGTGCTGGAGAGCAGTGACCTATATATTTAAGTAGATAATAAAGTGCCGAACAAAATAGTGGTTGCAGATTTAAATTCGGATAAGTGGAACCCGAGTTATTAAACCGGGAAAATCGCGAAAAATTCACATCATTTTCAAAAAATCGCAAATCCGTTTTTAATGCTGTGACATATACTTTTTATTA
>NW_013532897.1:1306440-1308964 GCF_000836235.2 Papilio xuthus | reverse complement strand
GGAAATGCGTTACGCATACCACCCCACCCTAAGAGGGGAAAGGCACGATGGTTATGTCGGACTCTCTCCCGGTTAAGCCGGAAGCATACCGACTAAAACCCCACTGTTTCCCTCGTCTCACCGAGCACCGGGACGCGGGCACACTGGACGTATTCGTCACGCGGCCCGATGGTGACTGGCCATAATGCCTCATCAACCATTCCTTCCTCTCATTGCACGTGAAACCGGTGCGTCCTCTCTATACTTTCTGAGTGACGGACTTCCCCTTAGTCCGCCACTCTAGTACGGTTAGGGAGGGATGAGTCGCAAAAGCCCTCCTCCTCCCCCCCCCCTGCGGCGGCTGCTTCTATTAGGGTCCAGGCTAGACGCCTCCCTCAGCCTCTCCGCATCCTCTTTCTGCGACATCACCTCCTCGCAGAATGTTTGGACGGCCCTCCAGGCTTTGTCCGACTCCGTCATCCTCCGAACTACCGTCGGCAACGAAAGATCCGGGCCCACTATAGCCACTAGATCCCGTCTTTGCATCGCCCAGGCAGGGCACTCCGCCAGCGTGTGCTGTGCCGTGTCAGCAGGACAATCAGCGCAGTGATGGCATTGCGCGGACGGCTCCCTCCCAATCCGACACAGATAGCTGCCGAAACAACCATGTCCCGACAGTACCTGCGCCAGACGGAAGGTTTAGCGCCTTTAGTTTAGCCCGTACCAAATGGTACGGGCTAAACTAAAGGCGGCGCCCCCCACGGAGGCCATGGAGCCGGCCGTCCTCAGCGCGGTGGTCGAGGGGCTGTTTCCTAACAGCCTCCCATTCGAACCACCGCGCATGGCACCGCCAAGTGCCGAAGATGAGGACGATGCCGCCCTAAACCCTCCTCTGATAACAGAGGAGGAAATGGTATGGGCGGCTCGCCGGCTCCAAGGACCCCGGAAAGCCCCGGGACCGGACGGCGTGCCCGGGAGGATTCTCCCCACCGCACTAAAACACCTCGGGGATCGCCTACGCTGCCTTTTCAATGACTGCCTGGCAGCGGGGCGTTTCCCTGAGGTGTGGAAGGAGGGGCGGCTGGTGCTTATCAGGAAAGACGGCCGCCCCGCGGACTCTCCGGCAGGATACCGCCCGCTGGTGATGCTGGATGAGGTCGGGAAGCTACTGGAACGTGTGCTGGCTTCCCGAATCATTCAGCACCTAGGGAGGGACGGGCCGCAGCTCTCCGTGAACCAATTCGGGTTCCGGTCGGGACGGTCCACAATGGACGCCCTGGCCGCACTGAAGGGCTGAGGCCGGAGTCACCCTGTTGACCCGGAGGATCGAGGCGCTAGGTCTCCGAGTGGCCCTCAGTAAAACCGAGGCCCTCTGCTTCAAAGGGCCGAAGTGGAGGGTACCAGCGAGGGCCACCCTCCGGGTCAACGGCGACGACATCGGGGTCAAGGCCCGGATAAAATATCTGGGTCTTGTCCTCGACGGGGGTTGGCGTTTCGGGGACCATTTCCGAGCGCTGACCCCCCGGCTCGTGGGCGCGGCCTCAGCCCTTGCGAGGCTCCTCCCTAACCTCAGAGGTCCGGGTGTACATGCAAGGCTGCTGTACACCACGGTCGTCCGAAGCATGGCCCTGTACGGTGCGCCAATATGGGCAGACGCCCTTAACGCATCGAACAGGGCCCTCCTCCGCAGGCCGCAACGCATTGTTGCGGCGCGTGCTTGCCGGGCCTACCGTACGGTAGGCCACGCGGCGGCCTGCGTTTTGGCCGGCACCCCGCCTTGGGAAATAGAGGCGGGAGTGCTGGCTGAAGCCTACTGGGCGCGGGCGGAACAAAGAGCCCGGGGCGAAGTACCGGCCCTGGAGGAGCTCTCCCGTGCCCGGGAGGCGAGGAGGAGGACGACCGTGGAGCTCTGGGCGAGTGGCCTTATGCACGCCGAATATGGCGTGCGAACCATAGAGGCCATACGCCCACAGCTCCCGGAATGGTGTGGGAGGAGCCACGGGTCCCTCACCTTCCGTCTGACACAGGTGCTGTCCGGACACGGCTGTTTCGGGCGGTACCTGTGGAGGATTGGAAGGGAGGAGACGGCGCTGTGCCATGGGTGCGGCGACCCGGAGGATACGGCGCAGCACACGCTGGAAGTGTGCTGCGCCTGGTCAGAAGAGCGCCGCACCCTGGTGGCGGCGATCGGCGACGACCTCTCACTTCCCGGCGTTATACGCGCCATGCTAGGAAGTGAGAGGTCCTGGGACGCCGTTGCCTCCTTCTGCGAAGAAGTGATTTCGCAGAAGGAGGCACAGGAGCGGGAGCGCGAGAGAGACCCTCTGGCGCTCCCGCTCCGACGTCGGAGAATGGGGAGGAGAAGGCGGCAATGGCCGCGGACGAGAGCGAAAGCGAGCCCGTGGTCCCGTCCCGATGCGTCAGAGGGCAGTCAGGTTTTAGTGGGTATTCTGGTCACCTTCTGTGGCCGGCGAGTCCCACACTCCCTATTGCCATTGCACCGCCCGGCGTAGGCGTGCGTAAATGCATTTCCTGACTATAAAAA
>NW_013532897.1:1298373-1306242 GCF_000836235.2 Papilio xuthus | reverse complement strand
ACTCCCCACGTCTGAACATGGGTGGAAAGCCCATTGAGCTTGTCAGGGAGGTCAAAATCCTGGGCTTGACAGTTGACGATAGACTCACCTTTAAGACGCACGTCGCAAATGTCTGCATCAAAGCGCAAGGCATCTATCGTCAACTGTCGAGAGCTGCCAGAGTTTCCTGGGGGCTGAACCCAGAGGTCATCAGGGCCATATACGTGGCCGTGGACGAATGGTCGCTGTGACGTTTGTTGCGGACGTGTTGTAGGCGTTAATGACGTCATCGCTTCTGTTAGATGCCGTAGAAAATCTGCGTCGTCATATTTCGGCTGAGTAGGCACGAAGAAATCGGACGGTATCCTCAAATTTGTACCATAGGTCATAAGCGCTGGGCTGAAATTGTTGTCGTCTCGTATAGCGCTGCGTAGCCCCAACAGAACTGTAGGTAAGTCTTCGCTCCAGGTTATAGACGCGCCACGAGCCATGAGCGCGGTTTTCATAGTTCTATGCCATCTCTCTATTTGACCGTTGGATTGAGGATGGAATGCAGTGGTTCTAATTCTGTTTATTCCAAACTTTTTTAATAATGTGTTGAACAATGATGATTCGAACTGGCGGCCTTGATCGGTTGATATTCTCAACGGACAACCGAAGCGTGCTATCCACTGTTCGTAAAGCGCTTTACAGACTGTTTCTGCGGTTATGTCTTGCACGGGAATCGCTTCGGGCCATTTTGTGCATCTATCGATAATAGTGATGCAGTATCGATAACCGTTGGATGGTTGTAGGGGGCCGACTATGTCTATGTGTATATGTTCGAAGCGTTGCGATGGCGGAAATGCAGATAGCGGCGTTACGACGTGGCGATGTACTTTAGCGCGCTGACATTCTGTGCAGGCTTTCGTCCAACCTGCCACTTCTTTACTCATTGCTGGCCAGAAGAATTTAGTGATCATCTGCTTTCTTGTCGTTCTTACACCTGGATGGCACAGTTCGTGTTGCGCTTTGAAAGCGGCGTAACGATATGCCTAGGGTAAAAATGGGCGGGGCGTTGTTGTGGACAGCTCACACGTGATCGGACGGCTCATTCCAGGTAGGGTTAGATCGGCGAATTTTAAGTTCGGTTGTACTTTTAACTTTTTTAGTTCTTCGTCGTTGCTTTGGTCGATAGACAATTGAGCGAAGTCGATTGCAGTTGGGCATTGTATTTCCTCTATGCGTGACAATGCGTCGGCGACTGGGTTCTCTTCGCCTTTTAGATACTCGATTTTTGAGCAGAATTGGCTGATGTAGTTGAGTTGACGTTCACGGCGCGGGCTGTCGCTGTTACTCGCTGTCTTTGTCAGTGCATACGTAAGAGGCTTGTGATCGGTGTAGATGGTGACTTCGGAGCCTTCTATTAATCGACGAAAATGTTTTACAGCTGAGTAGATCGCTAATAGCTCGCGATCGTACACGCTGTAGCGGCGTTGAGTAGCACTCATAGTTTTCGAAAAGAATGCCAGTGGTTTCCAAACTTCTGAGTCTTTTTGTTGCAGTACGGCGCCTAGACTATGATCTGAGGCGTCGGTCATGATGACAAGTTTGTTTCCGACAGATGGGTACGCTAGTGTTGTGGCTTCTGAGATGCTTTGGCGGCATTTTTCAAAAGCGTTTTCGGCTTCAGGCGTCCATTCGATTGGCGTCTTGTCGTTTTTTTTCTTGTTATGTAAATACTTGTTAAGTTCGTGTTGTAAGTCGGCTTGGTGAAGTAGGCAATCACGGTAGAAATTTAGCATGCCTAAGAAACGTCGTAGCTCGATGATGGTTTTCGGCTTGGGGTATGTAGATATGGCGTCTGTACGTTCTTGAGGAGGTCTTATTCCCTCTGCTGTAACTTCGTAGCCCAGGAAGTCGATCGTATTCTTTCCAAACTCGCACTTGTCTACGTTGATCGAGACACCGTATTTCTCGAGGCGTTGTAATATTTCGTGAAGTAGCTTTTTATGCGATTCTTCACATTTTGAAAAGAGCAGGATGTCGTCTATGTAGCAAAAGCATCCGCTAATACCCCGTAGGACTCAATGCATGAATCTTTGGTAAGATTGGCTTCCATTTTTGAGACCAAATGTCATGCAGTTGAATTCGAATAGGCCGAAAGGTGTGATTACGGCGGTCTTCTTTGCGTCTTCTTTATTTATGGGTATCCAGTAATATGCAGTCTTGATATCGATTTTGGAGAATAATTTCATGTCTTTCAGCTGATACGTGAAGTCTTGAATGCGAGGTATAGGGTACCGGTCCGGTTGTGTAACCGCGTTAAGGCGTCTGTAATCTCCGCAAATTCGTATTCCTCCATCTTTTTTCTTAACAACATGGAGCGGGCTCGCCCAAGGACTCTTCGATGGCTGGCATATACCCATCTCCATCATGCGCTCGAATTCTTCTTTGGCCGCTTTGTATTTGTCGGGCGGCAAGGGGCGCGCGCGTGCAAACAACGGTGGGCCGGTTGTTTCGATGTAATGAACTACGTTGTGTTTCGGTGGCTGCTTCAGTGACATGGGCCGAAGTACGTTAGGATAAGTCTTCAATATGCCATGGTAATCTTGACTGGAATTGATAAGGTGGATGGCTTCGAAAGGTGTAGAAATCTCGATGGCATTTATCGATAGTTCTGTCACTATATCGACTAACTTCTTCTTATGCAGGTCCACAAGCAGTTGAAAATGGCGAAGAAAGTCAGCTCCTAATATTGAAGTCTTCACATCTGCAATGATGAAGGTCCACGTGAAGCTTCGACGAAGGCCAAGATTTAGCCTAATCGTTTTCTCACCATACGTTTTTATGGGCGTATTATTTGCGGCAAAAAGTTGGAAGGCGCTATCTCGGCTGTTTTTTCTTGTCTTATTTGTCGCTGCCAGTACGGAAATGTCGGCGCCTGTGTCCACGAGGAAACGTTCCCGAGTGTCGCGATCGTGTACACATAGGCGATTGCTTGTTTGGGAGACATCGACGCTCGCCACAGTCGATGTCGACGTTAGTTTTCCGACTTCTTACATCGGCGACAGCACGGTGACTCGCAACGTTTCGCTTTGTCGCCAAACCGGAAATGGTATTTGCATTCCCATGTAGGATCCCCAGGCTTCACTGATGAACTGCGTCGCGTATTGGACTGCGAACGTGAGCGTGAGCGCCAGCGAGAGGGACGGCGCTGATAATTATGCTGCGGACGGGAGCGTATTTCGGCAATTTCAAGCGTAAGTTTTTCGATTTGCTTCGTTAAGAATTCGAATCTTGTAGTAGTTTCGTCTTCGGTAGATTTTGAGACGACGGCGACGGAAGCGTTATGTGTTGGCGCGGAGTATTCGGCCATCTGGTCGGCCATTGCGGCAAGCACGTCGAGCGATGATTCAGTATTGATCGAGAGAACTACGCGTATTTGTGTGGGTAGTTGATTAAGCCACTCGATTTTGAGGCCGTCATCTGTTATCATCCCACCTCCGAGTTCACGCATTCTTCGCAATAGTTGAGAGGGCTTCTGGTCGCCGAGCTCTAAACCGCTGATAAGTTGTTGAAAATTCTTCACTTCGGATTTATCGTACACGGCGTGTAGGCGGTTTTTTATGGCTTGATATTTTTTTGCCTCCGGCGGATTGTACAGAATATCCGTGAGATGTCGCAGGTCCGTTGCTTGGAGTTGTTGCAGAACGAAGCGAAATTTTTGGTCATCCGATGTTTTTAGCGGCTCCACCACGGCTTCGAATTGAATGAACCATGCCCGAGGAATTTCCCGCCAAAATGGTAGTAATTTCGACTGGATGGAGACTCCTGCCAGGTCTAAGCTTGGTGACGATGCTTGTTGGCTTGTATCTTGATTCGAACAGCTTTGTTGATCTTCCATGTTTCGATCACGTCGGGGTCACCAATGTGGGAGGTCTTCACTGCTGTCGATAGTTGCGGGAAGAATAACACTCGGAGTCCAGATTTGTAATGATTTATTTTCAAATTTCTTAACTATTTATACAACTTATGTGCTACGTGCTTACTGGCTAAAATATGTACACCAATTAAAAACTAAGTTTTTCGACCAATCCGGAAGAGATACTAATTAATAGCTAATTACAATGAGAGTGAGTGAGAGGTGATTTTCTCTGTCACACATTCTTGCGCGTTCCGCACAGAGAAGGCGATATGCTGCTTATGACCTCCAATAATAGGCCTCATTTTAATACTTCATGTAATATTTAGTTTAAAACATTAACAGACTAAAAAATTATAATTTCAGGTTTCTAACTTTATAAATGACGATAGTGTCACACTATCCACAAAAAAAAACACAAACACAAAATACTACGCCTTATTAGCTGTTTATTGGTTTATAGAAGTCTATGTTCGGATAGAATCTGGGGTCGTGTACTCTTTGCTCCCTACTGTCATTTTGACAGACGAGGAGAAGTCAAAGAGTTTGATTATATTTTGATGCAATTTCAACACCAGCAGTAATAATTCAAAATTGGTGTTATTCACATTTTAACAAACAAGCACATATTAACGCAGTTTAAAGTTTTTAAGTTTACTCCGAATGTAACTAGTAAAAATGGGGATATTTACAACGTCTTCTCCGTTCGATCAAGATGTCGGTGAGTACAATTGTCATCTAAGAGTTCTTTGTTTCTATATATATTGTTATAATTATTATAGGGAAAAGCAAAAAATATTCTACAAATGAATTTAGAGTATTCAAATTGAAAAATTGCTTCAAATCATCATTTTAAAACCTGATTTAATAACAACCAGGTTTTTAAATGTTTGATGTTGCTTTTTTTTCTTCCAACTTCTTAAAAAAAAAAAAAAAACAACAAACATTTCAATGTTTTTTTTTTGATAAATATGAAAAATAATACAGAATAGCATCCCCGTTGCTATATATATTGTGCACGAGTTCCGTACTGTCACTCCACAAATCAGGTTTTCATTAACAATATTTTACCTACCATATAAAGTGACTTCTATTTGTATAAATCTTATAAAAGCAATCCGGCACGATGGTTGCCAATTGTCTACCATGCAGATATACCTACATTAGTTCCAAACTTGACATGTACAAATGACAATGTAGGATTTAGGGTCATTCACTTCAATGTGACATTATGTGTTATCACACATATACCATACCTGCAACCAATTTGAATCTCATTTTACATAATGTTTTATTTCATCATTTAATTGTTTTTGTATGTTTTTGAGTTTAATGTTGTTTAATTAAATTTTCTCATTGAATAACATTTTATTCATTTACATTATAATAATGAAATGTATGTAATTGGTTCCATCAATATGGAAATGTGCCTATGTTATGCCTTTTCATAAGAAACATTCAAGAACTGATGTGACCAATTATAGAGCAGTCTCTAAATTGTGTATACTTGCTAAAGTATTTGCAAAGGTTATATACAATCAGCTATATGATATGGCTTCAAACACTCATTTAGTATCATCCAGCAGGGGTTGCTTCAAGATCGGTCGACCACCTCCAATCTTATTATGTTTAATGTTTTCTTAACTGAAGCGATGGACAAGAGAAAGGAATAGTTACCATAAATAACTATGTATCTAGGTGGATATCATTGCTTAGGAGAATAGCGCCGGCCTCTTTACTTGGGCCTCTGTTGGTTGTTCCTTATCTTTGGTAACAACATCGGTAATGTTTCCATTATTCACAGCTACTATGCTTTGCAGACAATTTGAACATATTTACTTGTCTTTATAATTCTGAGGATGCATTAAGAGGATGATTTAAACCAACTCAGCGATTACTGTATTTAAAAATAAATAAGACTTGAATCCCTCGCAGTATGGCTTGTAACATATGACTCAAAAATTAAGCTGATTGGGAAGTTATTTAAAACCACAAATTATTGTTTGATAACCAAATGAAGACCTTTATGTCTGGCATATAAAGCAATAGGATTCATAATATGTGTACTACATAGCTTCAAAGAAAGGGAAAACCTATAGTACATTATACTGTAGTTATGTATGTAGCATACTAGAGTATGCCAGTCAAGTGTGACACCCACAATATAACATTTGCATCTCTAGGATTGAAATAATACAAAACAGTTGATTAGACATTTGTGCTTCCGGCAAAATTATAATTTTCAATTACAAGAATATCTTAATTTCGTATTCTCGCTCTTGTTGTTCGACACGAAGTTAAATATAATAATCAACTGTCACGCTCTTCTCTCCAAAATATGATTTAATGTACCAAAGAAACGTGAGCTGGTTTCTTTGTTAATGTTCATTCTATAAATTCCATTTTACATTTTTAACTCCACAAGTAATTCTAAAAACAGGCTTTTTATCGAAACTTTTTTATTAAGAACAAACTATAATCTATCATAATTAAATAAAACAAGTTTTCCTTTTCGTTTTGGTAAGCTTGATGTTTTTTTTGCACTTTTTTGACTTTTTGTTTTTGATTGAACAAAAAAAAAAAAAACATTTGCGTAAAATGCCAGGTCTCTCTGACGACGACGGACTCGACGATCTGTTATTTGCTATTTGTTTATCAACTATAATATGTGTAAAATGGCTGTTGGTCTTCCATGAAATTAATAAATAAATTGTGACTATAAATTCTACAAGCAATAATATAACAAGATGCCCGCCAGTGTGACATGAAAGGCAACTCGCTGTTTGTGTGCCAACATTCAGTACGTTCAAATGTCTTATTGTGACTATGGTGAGGGGAGAGCTCCCCCCCCCACGCATCATAGGAACATAGCGTGTGACTTGTACAACTTCTCAGAGCGCGCCACCAGCGAGAACAACACGAGCGAGGAGTGGGGTTTGATAATGGAGATATGCGACCGCGCCGGAGCGTCATCGGCGAACGCGCGCGACTGTTTGCGCGCCGTGATGCGCCGGCTGGGGCACGCCGACCCGCACGTGCAGGTGCACGCCGCCACGCTGCTGGACGCCTGCGTCGCCAACTGCGGCCGCGCCTTCCTGCTGGAAGTGGCGTCGCGCGACTTCGAGCTCGAATTTCGCCGCCTGCTGGCGCGCGCCCAGCCGCCTGTGGCGCAGCGGCTGCGCGCGCTGCTGCGTAAGTGGGCCGAGGGCGAGTTCCGCGACGATCCGCAGCTCGACCTCATCCCCTCGCTGCACGCCAAGCTGGCCGCCGAGGCGGGAGAGCGGTCGGCCACGCCCGTCGCGCCGCCCGCCTCCGCCGCCGCAGCCGCAGCCGCCCAGCGCGAGCAGGACGAGCTGGCGCGCGCCATAGCGCTGTCGCTGCGGGAGGCGGGCGCGGCGGGCTCGGCGGGCGCGGCGGGCGGCGCGCTGTACCCGCGCGTCGAAGCGGCCGAGACCTCTCCGGCTCGGAAGGTGCGAGCCCTGTACGATTTTGAAGCGGCCGAAGACAACGAATTAACTTTTCTTGCCGGTGAAATTGGTCAGTATAATCTTCATAAAATATCTTAAAATTTTCGGAATAGACATATGTGACGTGATTCTGTGTGACCGCTGTTAAAATAATGATAATGCTAATTTACGTGTGCGTCTGCTCCTGTGCCGCGCGCAGTCCACGTCACCGACTGCAGCGACCCCAACTGGTGGAAGGGGCACAACGAGCGCGGCGAGGGCCTCTTCCCCGCCAACTTCGTCACCTCCGATCTCAGCGAGCCGCGTCCAGGTGAGCGTCCCTCTACCTCCACCTCCACCTCCACCTCCCTCTCCACCTCCCCGCCGCTGTCACGGCTTAACTAAACGATCGATTGCAGAGGAGGATCGGCGCGCGGGCGGCAAGAGCGTGCAGTTCGCGAGCGGCGAGGAGGAGGCGGCGGCGGGAGTGGGGGCGGGGGCGGGGGCGAGCGCGGGCGAGGAGGAGCCGAGCATCGACGA
>NW_013532897.1:1297781-1298261 GCF_000836235.2 Papilio xuthus | reverse complement strand
CGCCGCGCTCGAGCGCGCCGACCGCCGCCACGCGCGCCTCACGCAGCTCAGCGCGGACCTCGTCGACGCGCTCAACCTCTACCACTCGCTCATGCGCGACCCGCCCAAGCAGATGTACGCGCCGTCCGCCTTCCTGCCCCCCGGCGCCCTGCCGCCCATAGCTCTGCCGCCCGGCGCCCTGCCGCCCTTGGCGCTGCCGCCCGGCGCCATGCCGCCTGGCGCCCTGCCGCCCGGCGCCCTGCCTCCCGGCGCCCTGCCGCACGCGCCGCCCCTGACGCCTCACCCGCAGAACCAGCAGCACCAGCCGCCGCAGCCCAGGTGACGTGAGCCCTCTGCCCACAGCTCCATACCATCTCCATCGCCGTACGGTGACGGACGCCTCACCGCATGTTTTCTTGCAGGTGCTGAGCGCCGAACGTCGATCCCGGCCCCGAGACACGTCGCCCCCCGGCCCCCGGCCCCCGGACACGTCGCCCCCCG
>NW_013532897.1:1281983-1297551 GCF_000836235.2 Papilio xuthus | reverse complement strand
TTGAGGAGAGCGCGCCTCGTGTATACGAGTACATAGAGGTGGTGCAGCGCGGAGAAGGGCATGGCCTGCGACCGCGACCTGATCCGAGTGGGGTTGACGTACCTGTCCGCGACAAATGTGTATGGATATGTATGGACAGAGGTCGGCAACAGCGGGAGGCCGTTCGCTTGTGTAAAAAATGATTTTTGCAGTTTCAATTATTTTATTCGAGAGCAATAATTAAAATATAATAAATTCTTACATTATTTGGTATAATAACATGCATCTACAGCAGCTTAAACTTATTATAGACCTGAGTATTTTATGTGAATTTCAATTTAATATCTGTAAGCGTTCACGAGCAAAGGAAAGGGGTACTTAGTTTAAAATTATTCAAAATGTTTTTATTGTATGATGGAACTAAAAATGTACGATGTTGGCAATTTTTCTATTACCTGTGCTATACGACGTTGCTTCATGCCAAATTTCAAGATTCTAAGTTCACCAGAAGTACCCTGTAGGTTTTAATTGCTTACGATTGTCAAAAATTTGCATAAATTTGTGACATAAACGGTTGTATCTTTTTATTACGTTGGTTTAGAAGTTTAACTTTTTCACAGCACCAAGAGACCGCAGACTTGAGTATTTGATATCATCCAGATTGATACCTTCTCGGCTTTTTGAGAAAAAGGGTTTTGACAGACAGACGGACGGACAACAAAGTGATCTAATAAGAGTTCCGTTTTTTCCTTCCGAGGTACGGAACCCTAAAAAAAGTACGAGAAGTCAGCTATTTCCTTCATCGCGTGATAAAAATAGGCAGTGTTAAATGCAATGCTAAATCCTTTGAAAATGACTCTCACAAAAACCTCAACCACATATCTGAGGCTTTGAGATATCAGAAGAAGAAAAAACTGGTGAAGTGCGAGTCAGACTCGCGCCCCGAGGGTTCCGAACAAACCTGTAGGTGTAATTAGAAGTTCACCTACTCGTATCACTACAATCGAGTCATAGTTAAAAGAGTAATAAGTTTATAATTTTAAAAAAATAATATGATATAGCAAAATAGCTTTTTTTTTGATTGTGTTGATATAGAAGTTTGATTTTGTGACAGCATCAACCGACCGCAGACCTGAACATTTGATATAAATTCCAGCTTGATATCTTCACGCGTTTTTGAGAAAAAAGGTCTTGACAGACGTACGGACGGACAACAAAGTGATCCTATAATCCCACCATGACACACCAAGCACAAAACTGCTCTCGCAACATTTGCGTCAGTAGGTCAGCGGTGAGCATTTTTATAAAACGAAAACTACCTGATCCCCAATGTTAAGCAATGCTAAAATTAGCGAAAAGAGGCGTAGAATATATTAAAGTATAAATAGGTAAAGTAAATCTGACCGGAATAGCGACCCTGCAAAGTTGCTTTGGTGGAGAGAAAACTGCTGTAGTTGCTTTTTCTTGTCCTTAGTCACCTCACATCTAAAGAAATTTGTTTCTCGGGAGATCTTTAAGTCCAGTCAAGAAGACGATATTATGTCGAAAAATGTAATAATTTTACATGCCTTAAACTCGTAGTCTTTCTTACTTATAACTATTTGCCTTTCCCTTGTTACGTGATTTATCGTACTAATTAATATATAGGGCCTATGAAGTACCGACACAAGGCGTCAGGCGTGTGCGGGGAGTGCGGGGAGTGCGGGGAGCGCGGGGAGTGCGGGGAGCGAGGAGTGCGCGGGTCGCGGGGCGGGGGCGAGCGCAGTGCCGTGCCGCTCCAGAGCGTCGCGCACTTGCGCCGCGCTCGGCCGCTTGCTCGGGCACCGCTGCCAGCACCACTGCAGCAACTGCCGTCTGAAACAGTCAAACGTCAGTATCTCCGTCCAAATCAATAGTTACCATTCCTTAAGAGTATCATCATCTTTCGACCATATTACAACTTAACATTAGGATACGTCGGGATCGTGGTGAAGCGTCATGTTGTAAAGGCGGCCATCAGGACCCTAAATTCATTATAAAAGTCTTTTTGGGCATGGGCACAGGAATTACACGAAATAATTCCCTTATTATAATACTATTTTACCGGAGGTGTATAAGCTTTTGGTCACATCAACACTCGACATCAGGTGGGATTGTGGCCGAGGGCTGGTTTAATCATTGTAGAATAAAAATGAAAGAAAAAGAAAAGAATCCCAGATATAATACAGACGTGTCGGGCGAGGCGGTGGCCGGCAGCGGCGGGTGGTCTCCGGCGCGCAGACCGGCCACGATGTCTGCCGTGCTGCGCGCGCCGTACGGCGGCTCGCCCAGCGTCACCAGCTCCAGCATGAGCACGCCCAGCGCCCACACGTCCGACGCCGCGGAGAACACGCCGCTCAGGAGGCTCTCGGGCGCCATGCAAGAGGCAGGCAGACGTCTAAGATTTTGCCATATGTATTCTTCCTCCTCTTCGGCGAGATGGCGTGCGAGACCGAAATCGGCGAGTTTCAAGTTGCGCGTCTCGTCTACCAGACAGTTGGCGGCTCGTATGTCGCGGTGAACGATGCGGCGCGCCTCCAGGTAGCGCAGCGCCGCGGCCGCCTGTCGCGCCAGCCGCGTCAGCGCCGCGGCCGACACGTGCGCCGCTTCCGTCGCCTCCGCCTCCGCCTCCGCTTCCGTCTCCGCCTCGCCCTTGAGACTCGCCGACTCCGCGAGCGGGCGGCGCGCACGCAGGTAATGCCGCAAATCACCAAAGAAAGCGTATTCCATAAAAAATACCGCCCGACCGTCCAAGCACACTCCCTCGAAACGTATGATATTTTCGTGATTCAAAGAAGCCAAGACGCCCGCCTCGCGGATGAGCTCCGCCTCGTCCTGCAGGCGCTCCAAGGCGGGCTCCTTGGCCGCCACGGCGTGCGCGGGCGCGCCCGGCCGCCGCAGCACCGCAACACGTACGCGCCCGTACGCTCCGAAGCCCAGCTCCTCGCGCAGCTCGAACTGGTTGCGCGACACCAGGTTCGAACTGAACCTGGAGGAATTGTTCTTACGCTGCTCCTGCAGCTGCTCGAACAGGGCGAGGTCGCGCAGCTTGAGGCGGCGGAGGCGCGCCCGACGCGCGTACGTGAGCGCGAGGGTGGCGAGCACCGCCAGCGCGAGACAGACCCACCAGACGTTGTCGTGGCAGCGCGGCGCGAAGACGTCCCCGGAGTGCGTGGTGTAGCAGCGCGCGGCGGCCGGGGCGCGGGGGCAGCAGGCTCGCCCGGCGGGGGCCAGCTGGCGCACTCCGCCCGCGCCGGCTTGCCACACGGCCAGCAGCTCGCGCCGCGCGTCGCTCCAACGCTCCACGAACACGAGCGCGCTCGACACCTCGTATGAACTTCTGTTGTATACCACTTCTTGGATAATTCCTTGGAATTTGCTTGCACTTATAGCCGTATCAAAATTTCTGTAACAATACATAATTTTGTCAAAACGAAACAGTTGGGTATTTAACAATTTTTGTATCGCGTTGTGCTCACTCTGTATTCGGTGGTCGCTGGAGCCGACTTACTTTGTGTTGTTTACGAAGCTTAATTTAACTTTAGATAACGTTTACATCATATTCGTCCCTTTTTTACTTGTAAAGACAATTTGCGAACGAGAGCCACTTATCATAAAATTTTATTCAATGAATGTTACAATGAATGATGTTTGCTTTTTTTCATTTCATTGTATAAGAAGATTAGGCAAGCGATAAAAGACGGTGGGGAACGCGAAGTTCCCTTTAAGTAGTAGGGTTGCCTCGATGTCTGATTATGGACACTTACTGGGCATTTCCGAAGACGTAACGGTCGTAAACGCTGTCAGGGCGACTGCTGACGAAATCCGCAACCGTCCGATTGAAAAGTCGCAAGCCGTCCAAGATCGGCGCGGCCAGAGGCGGCCAGGCGCGGTCGTGCCAGCGCGCCTCGAGCGCCTCGAGCGCCTCTAGCGCTCGCGCGCCGCCCGGCCACCACTCCGCGCCCGCCGCGCCGCGCCACGCAACGCCCAGCGCCAGCGGTCGCGGCTCCCCCGGCCCGCAGCGCCCCGCCGCGCGCCACTCGCGCACCAGCCACAGGTACTCCCCGCCCGCCGCCATGCGCAGCCGCCGCGCCGCGCAGATCACCTCCGCGCATAGCGTCGCGTTGGCGTTCACGAAGTACACCCGCGCATCTGCATCTCTGAACTCCCGCAGAGCGCTTTCGATACTTTCCAGGGACGTTACGTTTCGCTGCCGCATCACTATATAGCTATGACGAATCGCATCCGTGAACTCGTCGGTGAGCGCCGTTCGCTCGGTGAGCACGGCTAGGCGCCGCACGCCACACTCCTCGAGGAGGTGCAGAAAGGCGAGCGCCAGCAGCCGCGTGGAGCCCGCGACGCCGCGCACCACTCTGTTGGGGCTAAAGGCGGTGGGCGGCGCGCCGTACGCCAACAGCGGGCGGGCCATCCTCTCCGCCTTGAGCGCGGCGCCGGCGCCCGCGCTCGCGGCCAGCCAACCGACCACGTGCTGCTCTTTCCACTCGTCCTTTTCTGAAAATAATTCATCGCCGATGACGTCGCCGCGTTCACAGTCGATCGTCTTATATTCGATAATAATCGCCGCGACGGTCGTCACTTCGGCGATCGATGCGTTGCCGAAAACGGCCTTGCACATGTTCTCGTATTCCGCGCGGTCGGGGTCGTCCCTGCATAGAAATAAACGTATCGTTAAGTCGACGCGATCTTCCGAAGCCCGATCGGTCTGTCGCAGGTTTGACAGGGCCCAGTCGCAGGCGCACTTCTCCATGTCGCCGTCGTGCTGCAATTTGTATGCGAGCACTTTTCTTATATCTGCGGCAGACGGCGCAAAGGTCTCGACGACTCGCCTGACGTGAGGCGCAAATCTATGTATCCCTATCGTTATAGCTTTTTTCGATATCGGTATTCGTAAATTTAATTCGTCGAGACGGTAGGATCGGTTGTCGAGATTGCAATAGGGCAGCTCGGGCATGACTCGTACGGAGCTATCGTAGGCCTCGAGAGGTTTGTCGAAAAGGAGCAATGAATGGTTGTATGCAGCCGCGAGGGCGAACAGCGGCTCCCACAGCAAGATACGTAGCGGTCGCGCCGGGCAAGTCACGCGCCGCACCAGCGCGTCCGCCTCGGCGGCCAGCCGCATCGGCGCCACCAACACTGCGCAACGCGTGCACTCGCCCGCCTCCCCCGCATCGCCCGCATCGCCCGCCGCGGACCTCGCCAGGTGGCTATGTACAAACGGTAGCTATAGTCTTTAATGAGAGATGCCTCTCATATGCCATAAGAGTCGCAAGTATTATTCAGTTTGTACCAACAGTTTGTCGTGAGGCGTTAGGTCGGCAACGCTGAGGAAGGCGCAGTGGGTGGGCGGGGTGAGCGGCGGCCAGTGCGCGGTGTCGGGCGCGCAGCCCAGCCCTGGCCGTATCTGCAGTCGCGGGCGCTGCAGGAACTCGCAGCTCGGACTTACACTCATCTCGAACCTGCTTAACAAACGTAACTCATGCAACAGACAAAGTTATCTAACAGTGTCATTCGAAAAAAAACGTTTCCAAATTAAAATTTCATCAGAGAACAAAAATCTTGTAAATTCAAGTTTCTATCCGTCTATAGAACGTCGACGGCTCAGGGGTTTAAGCACTTATCTTGCAGTGTCTGTGAAGAAAAACATCGTGATGCAACCTGCACATGTTTGTGAAGAAATTCATAGATATGCGTGAAGTGACACAACCCGCACTGGGCCGGCGTGGTGAGAACGTATAGTGAGCTGATGATGATGACGATCCACAAAAAAATAAAAGAGATTATGCGGCGCATTATTATTGTTCTGATATAAGTGTTTGCGAGCCCCCGTACACTTTATAAGAAAGGTTTGTTCTACAAGAAGGTGTAATATATCAACCACAAACCATGCTTTTCATATGAATAAAATCTGTTACAGACTTATCGAAATAACTGAATATAAGTATTATAAAATATATTCATAAACTTTGGAGGCACCAAGGGCCTAAACTACGACCCGAATTCGCAGCGGTCAGCCGCTTCGTCATAATATGCTATACAGTTACAATTATCAGATTTACATGTCCTTGGCGTTTGGCTTGCGGAGGCGCACATCCTCGTAGCCGTTGTGTCGCAGCGCGGCGGCTAACATTGCGGCCAAAGCGAGCCCCGCCAAGCCCTCGCCGGCGCTGGGCCTCACCGCCAGCTTCTGCGCCGCGCCGTGCGCCCACAGCGCCCGCGCGCGCCCCGCGCCCGTCTCCAACTCGACTGCCGACAACTTTATATTCAGTAACGTAAAGACAAGCTGAAGCCATGTTGCGGGACAATTTTTGCACCTTGTCGAGGTCTTAGTTGCAGGACCGCAAGGTGATTTTCCGGACACCGGGCTCGGTCATCGACTATGTTTGTTTATTAACTTGGACAAATCTTGTAACTTAAATTAGATCCACTTCCCGATATCAGATTTGTACACTATTAAAATCCAAGATGTCCGCAATTAAAATGGCTTTTTACCAGCACACCAACAACCTTATCATCAAATGAAAGGATTTAGGTAATAGCAGAACAAACATCATGCATTGTGATGAAATCTAAACCAAAACATTATCAATAAAATTATAAATAAATTGCAAGAATTGATATAAAAACGGCTAAACACTCACGTATATTCGTCCGGTGGCGGCACCGACTAGTTTCGAGGCCATCGGGGGCCCTTCATCAGGATGAGTGGTACTGGTACTGACGCAGTGAGCGACGGGCCGCGTCCGCGAAATAATACCAGTACGACTCATGCTGATGAAGGGCCACCGATGAGCTCGAAACTAGTCGGTGCCGTCACCAGACGAATATACGTGGGTGTTTAGACGTTTTTTATATATTAGTTTAGTATAATGTCTCACGAAAGTTTGAATAATTTAAATTACAAGAAGTAGGAATTTATTAAAAAAAAATAATTTCTTGTTTATATATAATATTTTCTTAAAACACAATCTATATAAATGTTTCGAGACGATGCCGGGCGAAATTCGACCGCCCAGTGTCAGAGCCTCGTTAATGACTTTCTATTAATGAATGATCAAAATAACAAACATGATGAACCTCCGTCAGTCGGCGAGAGAAACATTTCGACATTGACAAACTCACACCGTGTCACCAGCCGGGCGCAGAGGTCCTCCTGCGCACCGGCGCAAGACAGCGCCGCCAGCGCCAGCGCCAGCGCCAGTGCTGTCAGCCACGCCGGCGCCGGCTCACTCGCCGCGCTCATGTTCGCTGCAGCAAACGCCGACTATAACCACTATAAGCTCCGTACTGTAAATAACGCAGAATTCGTTTTTTGCTCACAAGTGTATACGTTTTTTGAACGTTTTTATTTAACTTGCTCAATTTGTTTGGGCCAAGCTGAGGTCGTATTTTATTTATTTTTATGTAAATATTGTACTGCAAATGACAACATCGAGAAAATTTGCCACAAAAAGGTCTCGAAGGCCGAAACGTTTAGTATCAGAGGCTTTGCTTTAAACTGAGTTACCTATGAATAATAACTGGTGATGAATTTAAACAAGTTTGAAAATCTTGGCACTATTTATATCCGCCATAAGAACTGAAATTTGAACTGGGTTTTCTCAGATGGATTGACGATGTGGACTCGCTGCTGCACACCGCTCTCGTCGACTACCTGAACTGCTTAAATTTTCGCGCGATTTAAAAAACGGGACAATTGTACGTCTCGGTGACACCGGATACATAACTATAAAAAGATATATATATAACCCGTCCCGTGTTGAACGGGACGTCTGCTCACGTTACGTATACACTACTTTTACGTATTTAATATTAAATTGATTAGCAATAACTTCTTGAAATGACGAGCGAAATACTGGTGGTATGGTTCATGCACGGACATAATATAATCGATTGACATTCACTTGTTGTGTAAAAAGTTTAAACCGTACCAGAAATTGTTGTCGTGTTGTTATCTGCGAGTTGCAAGGCGGTGCTCTGTGCTTTGTGCGTCGTTGGCGCGACCGCGTGGCTTGGTCTGCGCGGCGCGGCGCGGCGGCTGTGGTCCCCGCGTCACCCCCGCCCCGCACTGCGTTAGCGCACCAACATGCCTCGTTAATTATTATTATGTAGGACTGTAGAGGAAATTAAATATTTTCCTTGTACACAGCGCTCTAAATTTATCACAAAAGAAGTGAAACATGATATTTCATACAATTTCCTTTAACAGAGGTAGGAGTTATCCGTAGTCTTAACTATTGCACGACGAGGCCGCATACCCGATGAGATACCACCGCCAACACTACACAGCAGATGATGACTGATAAAACGGAGTGATTGACTGACTGATTCATTTTAAGATCTAGTTAGTTAGTTAGAGTCTAGAGATATAAACAGTGAGATAACAGTTTATGTAAATAATGTTATTCCTTCAGTAGAATAACTTGAAATCGACACTTACTTTTAAGGAACAATAAATAACTGCGCCTCTCTGGCTCTATCGACTACATACGCATTGAATTTAAAAGTCTAAATAGAGTAATAATTTGTTTTTAAATTTTACCAAGGAAACAGCTAGTGTATTAAAAGCGCGGGCGTGTCTTGTTAGTATATAGTGCGACAACGCTATGAAGTCCGGTGAGAGGCGCTACGATCGCGGATAACTCTGTTGGATTAGGCATACAAAGTGACATAACAGACGTACCTGTTGGTCTATAAGAAGGAACAAAGATAAAATTGTAATTTCCAAGCTGAAAACTGTCCACAAATACATTTTGACAGCCATTACTGACCGTACTGGTTTTTGTATGAAGACGACGATAGCGTAAGCACTCGGCATAGCGAAAAAATCGGACATAAAATTTTAATTAATCGGAAAAATTAAAGATATTACTACGCAATTTTATTAATTTGTGCAAAAATTGAAGCTATCTGTTACGGACAGCTACGTTAACCCCTTATGCGGATAAGCCCCCATACTAGTTGCGGGGTACGAGGCAGCGCGAGGGGTGAAGGATCAAGTGTAGTGGGACGCCAGCTATGTTCGCGAGCTCCGCCCACAGCGAAGGTGCGTGCTTGCAACACGTGCGAGCTAAGCCCCTCAAAACACTGCATATACATAAATGAGGCAAGGGCGGACAGGGTCGCGCTAGTCGACGCCTTGAGACCGCAGCCAACACCCTTGGTGCCTGGTTTCGGAAAAAAAGGATCGAAACAAACCCTACCAAAAGCGCGGCTCACTACTTTTCCCGCCACAAAATGGCTCGTCTTCCATCCGTCACACTCATGGACAGCTCAATACCATGGGAAGACAAAGTTAAATACTTAGGTGTCATCCTGGACTCTAAACTCAACTTCTTCGCTCACGTGACCCGGGTTAGATACCGCGCGGCTTTTATATTAGGTCGTCTTTCCACATTACTCAATAAAAAGAGCAAAATGTCCCTTCGGAACAAGGTGACACTTTATAAATCAGTAGTACGTCCCGTCATGACGTATGCTAGTCCGGTAATTAAGCTAGCTTCAGGTGATTCAGAATAGATTTTTACGAAGAGCTACGGAAGCCCCGTGGTACATGCACAATAGTGATCTGCACATAGACCTGGTCTTGTCCACCATAGCCTAGCACCTGAAGTTGGCGTCGCGTCATTATTTTGACTCCGCCGTCGGGCACCCTAATCCGATAGTTGTAGGTGCCGTCACCAACAATCCAATCGCGCTCTGTCAATTTCGCCATGATTATCGTAGACCTAGGCACGTCCTTGACTATCAAGATGATGCAACTACCATCCCTAGGGTTAAACAACTTCGCAGTCACACCACACACCGCAGTCGCTGCCGACTACGGAAATCATTCTCGCGATACGGCCTCATAGCTGGCAGGTTTTCACCTGTCAACGATAGAAGCGTAGCTGGATTTTCTCCCAGCGCTAACGCTTTCCGAAGTGGTAGTAATGTTAGATACATCAATATAAACAATAATCAGACAACAGCAACCGATCAAGCCGAGGTTCGGCCCTCTCGGGCAACCTTGAATCGGAATGCTAAATGCGTATTGAGTGACAGCCCCAGCCGAGGTCCCCTCTCGGGGGCCCTTGAGCCCCGTCGGAGTGACGGGGCCGCCGATGGGCTCGAAACAAGTCGGTGCCGCCACCGGAAGAATATACGTGAGTGTTTAAATATCAGTTTAGTATAATGTCTCACGAAAGTTTGTATAGTTTTATATATATTGTATATCGAAGATCGAAAAACACATTGGCACATGGGGGGGATTCGAACCCAGGACCTGCAGTTTACAAGTCAATCGGTTAACCCTTGTCACCGACGCTCTTACTAATATTATTTATTTATTTATTAGACAAGTACACACAACAGATAAATTATGCAACATTGACCAAAGTAATACAATATATAATACAACACAATAAAACTGATAATTTATCCAATAACAGTTGTACAATATTCATACAAAACAAACAAGTATAAAACACAAAAAAAAATTATATGAACAAAGCATTATAAATGCGAAAGTTTAGGTGTATGGATGTTGTTTACCTAACAGTGGTAGAGCCTGCTTTAACATCTTCATACGAATCGGCCCGGCTCGCCCAGTGAAATACCACGACCACACAGAAGACAGGCGTCAAGTGGAAGCTTTTCCACGTATATACAGTCTGATGAGTGTGCGTCCTGGAGGCCTAATTTTAGTTCTCTTTCTCTTCCCATCTTTTTTCTTATAAGGAAAGTATGGGAAGTGGATTTTCCGGATGAGAGGATGCATGGGAAGGGAAAATATTTTCTTTCTATACATCTTCTCCGTCGATTAAAGGTAAGCAACGCGTATGCAATTGCGATTTTAGTTGGCCGCTCACTCGTTTGCCATTTTATGACATAAAAGAAACTTAGGGTAGGCTCCGAGCCCCTCATCGGGGATGTATAGTGAGCTGATGATGATGAAGATTAGTAAGAAGTAAGATTGTGATGTCAGAAATGTACGGTTAGTCAGTCGAGTAATAAAAAGCAAAAAATACAAACGTTTTTAATATTAAAATAAATACATGTTATAGTCATTATAAATCACAATATTTTGGACGTACGTAAATTTTAGTCGAAAATCTGATATTTACGATTTTTTCGTTATTCTATAATATTATAGTAAAAGTGGATGAGATAGTGACTGAAATGGAGAGTCCTTCAAGTTTGTGTTGTTCAAGGGATAACCACCAAACTCGTCGCATGTCACCACCGACCACCATTCACCAGATATCAGAAGTTTTGACCGATTTCGTTGTTCACCTCAGATCATCACACATCACTTCGCGACACCAGTTTTCATTCGGTAGAAGAAATTCGCGAGGAGGAGTTACGTCGATGATATTCACAATCGGTTTCACAGGTTAACGCTAACTTAGAGGCTAGTTTGACTAGAAGAGATTGGAATGTGAGGGCGGCGGCAGGAAGCGGTCAGTGTCGCGCGGCTCGGCGCTGAGGTAGGTGGTGTCGGTGTGCGCGGAGGCGGGGTCGGCGGCGGCGGCGGCGGCGGCGGAGGCGGGCGGCGCGGCCCAGCTGAGCCAGCGCGCGGCGGCGCGGTCGGGCGGCGCGCGCCAGGGCGGCTCGTCGGCCAGCGGCAGCGGCAGCGCGTCCAGCGGCACGTCCAGGCAGGGCGTGAGCAGGCGCGGGGAGCCACTGAGCCGCGCCGCCAGCTCCGCCGCGCTGGGCCGCGCGCGCTGCTCGCGCTGCCAGCACCACTTTATCAGCGCCTCTCTGCCACACAGACAAATACATTGTTCAAAGCAATATTTTCTCTTTATAATATTAGTACAGGATGAAGGAATATTGAGGACGGAATATAGTGAAGAGTACACGAAGACGTGGTCATAAGCTGCACTATTCAATATAAAAAAAAGATGGCAACCTGCCTGTACTGGCCGGCGTGGTGCCTAGGACGTACATAATTTTTTATTTTAGTACATCAAAGATGTCATCATTGTCCTACTTTACAACATGTTCTTTTTTATATTCATCATCATAGGTCCCCACCGAGGGCCTCGGAGCCTACCCTGAGTTAGAGGCGACTAGGCCATAGTCAAACACGCTCGCCAAGTGCGAGTTGGTTGACTTCACACATATCTTTGAATTTCTTCCCAGATATGTGCATCACGATATTTTCCTTCACCGTAAGATTTTTTTATAATTCAACAGTGGTAGAGCCCGCTTTAACATCTTCGCACGAATTGGCCCGGCTCGCCCGGTGAAATACCACGACCACACAGAAGACAGGCGTCAAGTGGAAGCTATTCCACGTATATACAGTCTGAAGAGTGTGCGTCCTGGAGGCCTAATTTAGTCCTCTTTCCCTTTCCATCCTTTTCTTTATAAGGAAAGGATGGGAAGTGGAAGTGGACTTTCCGGATGAGAGGAAGCATGGAAAGGGAAGATATTTTCTTTCTGTGCATTCTCTCCTCCGTCGATTAAAGGTAGGCAACGCATATGTAATTGCGTATATCTATGGGCAACGGTCACTTCGCTATTTCAGCGGTGGCAAACAAGCAAGCGGTCATTCACAGAAGACTTATTGACTTTTAACTAAAATTGATCTTATTTTAAATTTGCCACAAAAAACTGTACTCCTGCAAGGCAGATCCCACCTTACGGCAGTCAGGGCGTGTTGAGATGCCAATGATAGCAATGCACTCACAGCGGCGGCGCGAGGCCCGGCGGCAGGTCCAGCGTGTGCCCGGCCTTGACGCGCGCTAGCACCTCGGCGTTGCTGAGCCCCTGGAACGGCAGCGAGCCGAAGGTGACTATCTCGTACAGCAGTACGCCGAAGGACCAGACGTCCGAGGCCGCGGAGAAGACGCCCAGCGCCAGGCTCTCCGGCGCCATCCAGCGCACCGGCAGCATGCCCTTGCGACTGAAGCGGTAGTAGTCGTTCTCGAACACGAGCCGCGTCATGCCGAAGTCGGCCAGCTTGAGCACGCGCCGCGCCGACACCAGGCAGTTGCGCGCCGCCACGTCGCGGTGCACGTAGCGCAGCCGCGCCAGGTACGCCAGCGCGCGCGCCGCGTCGCCCGCCATCGCCGTCAGCCGGCGCGCCGACACCTCGTCCGCCGGCCCCTCCGCGCCCACGTCCGCGCCCTCGCCCGCGCCTTCGCCGGCGCCCACGCCCTCGCCCGCGCCCTCGCCCGCCAGCGCCAGGTGCCGGCGCGCCAGCAGGTAGTTCTTCAGGTCCCCGTAAAGCATGAACTCCATCACGGTGCACACCGGCTCCGTCTTGGTGACGACGGCGAGTAGGCGCACTATGTTCTTGTGGTCGAAGCGCTTCATCGCCTCCGCCTCCGAGAGAAAGTCGAGCTTCTCCTCGGTGGTGGCACCGGCCTTTAGCGTCTTGACGGCCACTGCCGTCCAGGCGCGCGCCTCGCCCAGCAGCGCGTGCCCGCCGTACACGGTGCCGAACGCGCCCATGCCGAGCTTGCGGTTGATGACGACGCGCTCCCGCGGCACCTCCCAGCGGTCGAGGCCGTCGCGAGCGGGGCCCACCGGGCGCAGCGCCAGCGCGGCGAGGCGCGCGCGGCACTCGCGCTCGGCGCGCCGCTTGCAGTGCAGCGCGGCGGCCGCTAGCACGGCCATGGCCAGCACGAGCAGCAGCGCCGCCAGCGCCACGCCGGCCGCGCGGCAGTCGGCGCGCAGCAGCTGGGCCAGCGGGCGCAACGCGCAGTTGTCGTCGCCGCCGTCACCGGGCGGGGCGCCGTCCGGTGTGCGCCAGCGCGGGGCGCCGAGGTGCAGCGGGCCGTTCCGGCGCCACCGGCCGACGGCGCGACGCGATCCGTTCTCCCACTGCAGCAGCAGCAGGGGCGCCACGCGCACGGCGCCCGCGCCCTCGCGCGCCCACCGGAATCTCCCCGTCAGCCCGACGTATTCGGTTCCCGTCGCGTTTTCGATGAGACTTCTGCGGAATTAAATTAAAAAAGTTGAAACGAAGCGTCCGGGCGATGTGATCCTCGCACATATCATAAAGCGGTCATATTTGTTATGTCTTTTTAGCTGCGATGCTTAGAAGTTGGATTTTAAAAGTGTACCACTAGGGTCTGACCGGACTGTGTCGGGGTCGTGCAGGTCGGCGAGGCGCGCGGGCTGCGCGGCCAGCACGCGGTCCAGCGCGCTCGCCCACAGCCGCAGCACGTCGTACAGCAGCGCCGCCGTGCCCGCCGCGCCCTCGTCGCACGAGCCGCCCGCGCCCACACCAGCGCCCGCGCCCACGCCGCGGCGCGCCCATGCCGCGCAGCGCGCCGCCCACTGCCGCCGCCACGCAGTCTGCCGGACAAAGTGCCACTATTACTGACACATAAAAACATCATGATACGAGATCGACGAATCTCTCCTGAGAACGAACAATCACCTAACCATAGTCAACCACGCTGGCCAATTCACGGTTTTCACGGTATTCTATACAAGACCAAAACATGCCCTTAAAAAACATGAAATACACATAATAATCAACGTATTTTGCTCATTTTAATTAGCAAATTAAAAAAAGTTAATTAAGGTACGTTTTATTTTAAAATATTTATTTAAAATGGAAGCAGTTAAAATGTTAAAAGGTATGGGACCGCCAAGCCAACATCAAGCTTTTATCATTTACATTGTTGGCGCCGTTTTTGCTACGCCCTAATAGATGGCGCTGTGGCGAGACCGTATTTGTCTAAACACGATGTTGAAGTACCTTGTCTCGCCACATATACTTAACAGCCGGTCACGGACACCGGTCGAGGTTCAGGCTAAGCGCCATCTGCGCTTGGCCACCTCAAGCCCGGTGAAGCTGTAAATGCCTCCTCAAGGCAAACAGTGACTACTCAGTCACAAATACAAACACGGACACCGGTGGTGTTTGGTTCGGTGTTGTCATTGCGTTTGTTGGTTGTTATTGTTGTCGTTACGTTTTGTAGTTTCCGTTCGTTTCGTTGTGCGTTGGTCGAGTCGTCCAAATTTCGGACAAAGTTGCGTAGGAAACAAACATACATAATAAAACAAGACAAGACTGCCAATGATGCGACGCGCGATGTATTGGACTGATTAATCTCTGGACATATCGATGAAAATTCTCTCGTTCGTACGCGGTGCGTTCGGCAGTCGCAAACATTTACATTGTTGGCATCTGCCGAACGCATGTAATATAAATACTCACGATATCTTGAACATATCGGTCCGGTGCCTGGGCTCGTTGCGTGCTCGTCGCCTCGGCGTCGGCATCAGACGGCAAAGCGGCGACCTCATCGCGCCACGCGGCCAGCCACTCTGCCGCGAAGCTGAGGTGGCCGTCGGCGACGGCGTCCAGGTCGCGCTGGGCGCAGGCGGGTCGGTCCCCCGGGCGCGCGCGCAGCCAGCCGGCCGGCAGCGCGCCGGGCAGCAACCACACCGCGCCCGCGCCCGGTGCCAGGCCCGCGCGTGCCCCCGCGCACAGTGCCGCGCGCACCACGCGCGCGTCCTCCGCCGCCACCACCACCACGCGCGCGCCGGACGCCGCCACGCGCCGCGCCCACTGCTCGCCCGCCGCACCACACGCCGCACCACACGC
>NW_013532897.1:1270569-1281726 GCF_000836235.2 Papilio xuthus | reverse complement strand
TTTTTATGAATGCATGTCTCTATGTACATTTAAATTCCATTGTGTTTTTTCCATTTTGCTATCAACTTATATAAGTAGCCCCATGGGGGGGTTAGGAGCTTACTCAATTTGGAGGTTATTGATTCATACGTAACGGAAATACATCACACATAAATAAAAAATTGTAATTACATCATAAAATATTTGTCCGTCGTCCTCGGGGAGGGGATCGGGCAGCTCGAGGTGCACGAGGAGCGGCACACGCAGCCGCGAGGCGTCGAGCGCGGCGCGCGCGGCGGGCTCGCTCAGCGCCGCCAGCCGCCGCCAGCGCAGGCGCTGAGCTAGCGCGGACAGCGCGCCCGCCGCGTCGCGCGCCTCGCCCGCCGCCAGCAGCGCCGCTGCGCCGCGCGCCGCCGTCTGCGCGCTGTAGGCCAGCAGCGGCAGCGCGTGCGCCGCGCTCTGCCGCGCCACCTCGGCGAACGCGGCGACGCACGCTGGCCCCGCCATGGCCGACAGCGCGCCGAACTCGCCCGTGCCCAGTGCGGTGAACATGTACCTGTACGCCTGGCGCACGTCGCAGCGGTCGTCGAACAGCTCGACCTTGAAGCGCGCGGCGCGCGGGGCGCCCGCCTCCTCCAGATGCGCCTCGGCCAACTGCGCGGCCGCGGCGAGCGCGTGCGCGTCGTGGGCCTGGCGCGCCGTCACGCTCGGCACCATCACCACCACGCGCACCTCGCTCCTCCGCTCGCTCTTCGGGTGCGCTCTCAAGAACTCCTCGGCGGCGGCGTGGGGCGCGATGCCGCTGCGCGCCCGCGCCGCCAGATCGCGCGTCTCCTCGCCGTCGAGTCGGAAGCGGACCAGCGCTCGGACCGCGGCCGTCGACCTGGCGATCGCTCTGACGTTGGCGAATTTCATAAGACGTAGACTTTCAAAGGGGCAGTCCGTCGAGCCGACGTTCTTTTGTGTCGGGTCGGATGCGCAGGGCGGCGGGCCCAGCAGGGCGGCCGGCAGCGTCGCCAGCTCCGTCCACTCGGGCGCCCAGTCGCAAAGGATCGGGCGCGGAGGTGGCGCGGCGAGCAGAAGGCGCGCGGCCGCGGCCAGGCGCCGGCGCAGCGGCAGCGCCCGAACGCGCAGGCGCGCCTGCAACGCCGCGGCCCTCAGCACGCCCGCCTCACCCGCGTCGCTGGTCAGCACCACGGCGCAGCTCGCGTTGGCCGCCGAACACCACGGCGGTTCGTAGAATTCAATTACATTTCTGAATCGATTAAATAGATGGATAGATTAAGATATTATCTTTAATTTACTTTAATTACTTAAAAACATTGCATTATATTTCAATTTGAATTTATCGCTTCAATGTCGGGCAGACGCCGAGCAGAGGGTTAGAGGAAGAGACAACAAGTTGTAATAAAATGCGCAAACATAGCATTCCCTTACGGCAACTCGTCCGATGATCGAAGTATAGCATCGAGAGCGTGCGGCGGCATCTCGTACTGCCGCGCGACGTTCTCATCTGCGAGCTCCAGCAGCGAGCGGGTGGGGTGCGCAGGGGGCGCAGGAGGCGCGGTGGGCCCGGGGGGCGCCAGGCGCAGGCAGGCGCGCCGGGCGGGGGGCACAGCGTCGCCGAACACGTCCAGGCCGTAGTCCCGCAGCGGCCAGGCGGCGGGCGCGGCGGCCGCGGGCACGGGCAGCAGCGCGACGTGCAGCCCGCCGGCAGCCAGCGCGGCGAAGGCGGCGTCGCGGCAGGCGCGGGCGTCGGGCGCGGCGGGCGGGCGGCAGGCGGGCGGCGGCGGAGCGGCGCGCGCGGCCAGCCCGGCACGGCGCAGTGCGGCCGCGGCCAGTGCAGCGAGCGCAGCGCCGGCCGCGCTTCCGCCGGGCAACACGGCCGTCACGACCAGCTCGGTGTCGTTCCCCGGGGATCGATTTGGTTGTTGCCGTTCGGTCTCTGTAAGTTTTTCATAATATTTGGAAATCATAAAAATTATTTAAAACGATCGTTTACGTTTTCAAATTTTTAATCATTCTTGAAGGGCTATTTTATTAACATTAACCCATTACCTGGTCCACTTACCATTAACTGGTCTTCCATTTTAAAGCACTAGCGGTGCTACATTACTGATTTAAACAATGAAAGTAGGTACGTACATGATATGCCTTAAGTTACTTATGTTATGAAAAGAACTTTATACGACTATTATTGGTTTGAATCGACGTTTGGAATTAACATTATTCTTTAGAGAAAGCAATTAAAAATCGTATGTTATTTGCGTTGCTATTCTAATCCTTATCAAATAAATATGTTCGTTATCAGGGATATTTTATGTTAGTTAAAATTACTTTTTACAGTATACGATTCTGACAAATAGTTTAAAAGGTGTAACGATGACAAACGAGTGTTTACCGTGGTCGTACGTGGAGCGAGTGGAACGTGGGACGGGACGTCACCGGAAAGGGTATGAGAGAAAGGAGATCAGATGTATATCGTTTTGGCACCCGGACGAAGGCGGGGCTGTTCGCTAGTTTCAAAATAAAACATAAGAAATACTTTTATCCAAAGGGCAAAGGTATAGATCCTGAAAAACAACTTTGTTAGTAGATTTGGCTCACCGAGGTCGAGCTGTGCTGCGACCGCGAGGCACAGCAGCGTGCCGAATAGCGCGGCGAGCGGCGCAGAGAGCGGCGCCTGCGATGCTCCGCTGCGCCACCTGCGCACCATTGTCGCTTCTTCACTTATTGCCTATAGTTTGTTAAAATACCTTTGTTGGATTTCACAATTGTTATCTAAAATACGACATCGGTAGATATATTGTGACATAATTATCAATCTCTTGAGCCAAAAATGTGGAATTTCAGTTCCATTGTAAATAAGTAAAGGTAAGCGATGTGTGTAAGGTGGTAAGTAAGATAAGAGGTAAATTTAAGTTTATTTCTTTATAGTTAAAGCTACACCACGTGTTAGGTTTACACGGCATGAAGATTTCTTTTTCAAAATAACATAGCATACCAATTTTATTTATTTATTATAAGTGTATGGACAAGATATACAAAACAAAACAAAAAATACTGTTGATGTAACAGGCAGGAGTTTTTGTGTTAAATTATTAAAATTGGTTTTGTTTCTTCAAATATGTGTAGTTTATTGAATCAAATCCATGGTTTGAACATATGAGTAAATTAATTTGAAGAAACGAAAAAACAATTAAGCTTCGGAGCCGTTTCGCGGCTTGATTTGTTATAATTTTGGCCAAAGAATCTTTAGTAGTCTGTTGCAATGGTCTTTTAAATACATCTGAACAGTCCAAACTCTATAAGCGAGAAACTCTGCTTAGAGAAAAATCATTACAAGCGAGAATAGAACCGGGGTCCCTTGGACTCTCGCTTTTCTACGTTCGACTGTATATTATAAGGTATAGTGATCGTACTATACGCATATATACACTACGTTCATTAATAAATAAAAAAATGTGAGTAACACACACAAAGTGATTAACTCGGAAGTACTGAGTAACTCACACATAACATTCACATCTTAATTAAATGTTATTTACACGCATCATACATAACACCATACAAAAGCACTGCCTTTTAAATAAAAAGTATCTCTCAATCGGTCCACCAGAAGCGAAGGTCTGAGTTACCACACAAAAAACGTTCAGATATATTATATATATGTCATTCCTTTCCTTTTTGAAGTGTGTTAAAGTTGCAGAAAGCCGTGGGACGAGGCGGGGTTTGCGTTTCGTGGCGCCTGTACTGGGTGGTCAGCAGCGGCGCATGGGCGACGGGCCCCATGGCGGCCGCGGGCCTGTAGCCCGGGGCCTAGTCTAGCCGAGCAGAAACGAACTTGGACTTAGCGCAAAACTAATATACCTACTTACGTGTTTTATTCATTATTCATTTTTATGTAAAAATGTGATTCCCCTTCCGACGACACATATTAATATGCTAATATATACAATTACGAAGTTTGTTTTTCGACTCTAACCTTTTCTCTAATTCGCTAGCGCCGCAGAGCGTAGCGCGTCGATAGCCTTGAGCAATTTTCGAGATCTCAAAACGGAGTCCTATGAGAGCCGAAAAATAAATGAAGATGGCGAGGAAGCTCCCGGCCTCCACCGCCTTCCGTACTACTCACAGTGGAGGCACTTTGAATGTTGTAAACTATGTAGTAATGCATAATATCTGTACTTAATCACTTCAGTCACTGCGCAATTACTCGCGTGTCGACGACGCGACAAGCGATCGCGTCGAGACGAAGCCGAAAGTGAGTAGTGACAAGTAGCGAGCGCGTCGCGGTAGCGCTGCGGGCGAGGTCGTGCACACGTGCGGACTCTGCCGCCGCCGGCCGCGCACTGGACTGGCCTGGTTCGGATTCGACCGACGGCCGAATGCTGAAGGAAGGACAGCTGCACACAGCTCACAGCTCGTGGCCCGATAGCCGTGCGGGCCCGGCCCCGGCGCAGCATCGGTCGCGCCGCGCCGCCTCTCCCATGCCCGCGCGCTCCTCATCAAAGTTCTATCCCTGTGTGCCCTGTTATGTGTAGATAGAGAGAGGTGGTCGTCGTCCAAGACATGGACAAGTGTGACCCAGTTACCAGCTTCTACAGTATCCGGTATTTTTTTGTTTTTCCGACCGATGAAAGGTGAATATCATAATATAATTACTTATTAAGCAAACTGACACAATATGTAACGCTATCGCATTATTATGATATAGTACAATATAACACGAGCGAGCACCTTGCACCTACATATGTATGTATATGTCCACATAGTATGTATGTATGTACGAGTACCTACATGTCATACTTCTACATGTGGATAGGTTACTATTGCTATGGCATGATTTCAGTCGCATGGTATATGCTGTATTATGATTACACATGTATGTATAGCACTAGCTGGCTGACTAATTAATTACATTTTAGTGTACTTTACTGTAACATTAGCTTTTAATATACGTTCACTATAACTGACACATGTTCATAAAGGTAAAAATGAAAATGGTAAGGACCCACTGGAGTTAGTCATAGAAAAACATTTCTGGCGACGTAGGCGCACTGGGCACGTGTCGGGGCGCGCGGGCACGAGGCACCGCCGCCGTCACTCGCGGCCCGCCGGAGCTGCGCCACGCGCGACGCGCGTCACTTCGGCGCGCTCGCGGCTCCGAGCTATGTTTAGAAGTTTAGAGCTCGCGACACTCGAGCTTGTCAAAAACAAATCAAACATTCATAGTCTTTGTTGTAAACAATGACACTACATGTCAGGTTTACCATATGTGTTGCGCCTTGAACAAGTATGGAGCTAGCGGCGGGAGTCACGGGCTAGTACCGTCTAATATAAATACATCTTACACACGGGTTATCAATTTTGAAACGATTTTTCCATTAAGAGCCACACTGATGGTCATTTAATGGTTACCTACACATTTCATTTCTCAGTGTCAAATTTAAACTGATTCAGTGCATCAATAATAATGTCAATTGTTATCGAGAAACATTTCTGAGATAGTCAACAAGTGGCCTTCTATAATAATGGAACTATTCGCGGGGTCGCGGGGATGCGCTTGCACGCTACCTCGAACCGGGCGGAGATAGTTCCGATGCTGTCTTGTCTGCACCGATTTCTAGTACAAAAATAATTGCATAATAGATCGATAATGTAATGAGGAACTTATGCTTTTATTTGTTGTGTATTTTCTTTTGGAATATAGTGGTGAAGTAGTTTCGTTTTTTCTTCTACTTTTATTTAGAAAACTATGCTAACGGGAACAAAACGAGCCGGCCTGAGTGCAATAACATGTATGCATGTCCACCTGCTGCGAGGCAGTGCGGGCGCGCGGGACGATGTCGCCGCATGCGCGCGCGCATCTGCCACATTGCGATCAACAACAGCTGTATTCTTGTCTCGTGTCGTCACTACTTGTTTTCCCACCGCTCGCGGCCGCGGGGTGAGAGTGCAGCTGAAGCTCGCACACTATGTCACCGCTCGCTATGTCGCGCTCTCATCCGCCTTCCGGCTCTTAACAACACTGAGATTCGCGAAGGCAACATGCATTAGCTGTGTGAAACGTATATTTGTATCTTCGAGCGACGCTTCCATAACGAAATATTGAAGCCTTGCTATTGATGTATATTTAGTATGTTATTTGATGAAGCACATCACTTGTAACCAATGGGAATTCCCGTGCGTACAAACGCATACATCACAGTCATCGTCTCGTCGTGTTTGTTATGTAACGACTTGCCACACGTTCATAAAACGTGAATGCAACGCGCACTCGCAGCGCTCTATTGAATATTGTGTTTTTGTGGTTCTTCATCTTCTTGAGGTGCCTCTCCGACTAACGAAGGTTGGCGATCAGTCTGATCAGATCAGATCAGAAAATATGGTGAATATTTTCTGTTGTCTCTTGCGAAGCGAAATAGTTGGGCGGCACTCGCAACCCCTGTCCACTCTCGCATGTTGCGCAACCAGGACTTCTTTCTACGACCAACACTCCTTTTACCGGGAACTTTGTACATCCAAATACATATTTGATGCCTGCCTTTTACCAGTGCAGTAGGACAGCACCAGTAGCGCTCAATATCAGCGCTGGCATACAACTGGCACAATGAAAACACTAAAATTTGACTAGGCGATGGCACGCCAGTGTAACTGTCAAACTGTACTGGTTTAATGTAAAATAGGCATCAAGGTGATATTGTTTGTTCATTTGTGATATATGTTACATACATGTTTGCATACTGTGCCTTCAGTATTTGCATACCATAATATAATACCTGTCAATTATATAGTAGGTACACTCTTTGATAACATCACTTGTACATACATACATTGTGAACACTTTGAGACAATATGATGCCAGTAATGTAAATGAATTGACCCAAAAATTATGAAAGTAAATAAAAGGCCAGTAGCTGCATAGGCCATAAAATCCACATTTAATATTGTATTTTATTCAGGAATGTGCGTTACGACAGTCTTACATTTTTTTAGATAGTAAATTATATTTAACAATAAACTAACAAAGAATCTAATGAATAGTCTTCATCATCATCTCACTAAACGTATCCGCCGAGGGGCTCGGAGCCTACCCTAAGTTAAGGGTGATTAGGCCATGAATAGTCTTATTCTATGATATTAAATAAAATATTAAAAACGAATAATTTACTAAAATATATTATTAAAAGATTCAGATTATTTCGTGTATTGACAGTAACGTATGCGCAATGTCGTACGTACTCGTATATGTGTGAAGTGGAAACAATACTGCGTTTCTTCTTATCAATTGTATGCCATAGCTTTAATTCTAATCCTTTTCCCTCGAGGAAGGGGGAAGTGGACATGGCGGGGTAGAAGTACGTATAGAAAGCGGAAATAAACAACCTTACAACTGTCTCTGGGCAGCGGTGTCTTCGCTATTTCGGCGATACCTCTAGAGCGACGCTCGACTTCCAGTCAGCTCAGGCCCACTAGCGCCTACCGCGCCGCACTCAGCTTATACATATGATGTATTCTTTTACGTATAAATCTAACAAGATAACCACGTCATGTTCCTTATTTTATTTATCACCTAAATGTTAAATCGTTTTTCTGAAAGGTTTTCGTTTGTGAAGGGATGTCAAACTCACCGGCCGCTTATATCGCATTCCAACCACCAGTTGTGAAAGTGTTTTAAAGTACGTAAAATTTACTTTCATTTCAAAAATTCAAAGCGTAAACACGAATACGACACATTCACGAAAATTGCTTTGCACATTTTTTTGTAAATAAAAACTATTACCATATTCTTCTATTTCTATAATAAACCTTATAAAGCAAATTGGCTTTTCGTGACCTCTATTTGCCTTCTATGTTCACTAAGCCACGTGACGACACCATCATGTTGTTTATTTATGCTAGATGGTTTGTGATGTTTTTAGTAATAAATCAATGAAAATAGCGTATTTCTGAACCCGTTAAAATTATCCGTTTTTGGCTTACATAGTCTACACTTACATTGAGTAGTATAAAAGTGATGTAAGAATGAGAAATGCTACAAAATAGTCAGCGATGGCATATCTCTATTTTTTGCGCTTTTCTCACTACATTTACTTGTAATAGAGAAAAGACAATTAAAAAAAAAATTAAGAACTTCTCTGTTTGAAGTCTTTTAAAAATAGCACGTTATTTGCGGCTTTTATTAGGGATTAAATATTAATCTTTATACAAATAAATGTTTAGTTATCAGGTGAATTAAATGTAGATTTAAATTACCTTTTACAGTAAGAATGTGATCACAAACAATAAACGTAATCGAAAGACCAGCTCGCGGGTCGGACGCGGACATTTTTATAACGTAATGTTTTGTTTTTATTGGAGTGATGCCACGTGTGGCTCGCCACGCCGATCTTACTTCTATTTACGAAGAAGTATGTAGGTAACTGTGAACATTCTCTGTTTATTACATTTTATGCGATGTGGATAGTGTATATATAGATACATCCATTTGAATAATGCTGAATTTGGAATAAGCACAGGACGAAGAAAAGAGCCGATGGACCTCTAGATATATGTAAAAGTGTCGCTAATGAGGCCACACTCGACGCGCAACACGAAGCGGAGTGGAGCGCGGGCGCCGGCGACCTCGCAAGGTGAACGTGTCACCGCCGACTGTATCTGTGCTAAACACAGAGTTGCATTGATGGTTCGTAAACATAATTTATCGCTTGCAGTTCAGTTCAATATAAACATATACACATGTGAGTGGATAAAGTAACCTTACAATGTCACCGATGTCTGACTGCCAGATAATTCCTAGAGCGAGAGCGCTACATATCCGCAAACCATAAACTATTCAGTTAATACAAATGTAGTGTCTATGTGTAATAGCATAATATATATTTTATATTTCATATATATGATGTTTTTATCTTATTAAGTGTAGTTCTGTGTTGTGTGTTAGTAGTGCAGTTGTTAAGCGCTCGACTGGACCGAATGATAATCTACACGTCCACGTTCGATCCCCGTAATGTACCAATATGGTGTTCGAATTTCATATGTACATACATATTATTCGACGTTCTTTTTTGTTCATTATACAAGCAGGTAAAGATGTTTCGAGTGCAGATACTCGAGCAGCAGATACATCGGCGCAGGCGGTGGTTAATGACGCCGATGGCGCTCAATCGACAAACGGTCGATATGGAATCGCGGGTTATTTTCATCGTCGCGGCCGTGCCCGGTGTGCAAAAATGTTATCAAGGTCGCATCGCATTGTCACGTCTTTTGTGTCATTCTACGTTTTCAGAAATGTATGAATTGTGGGCAGCAGCCTCCAGTCTGACCTCGCAACAATAACATCGAGAGTGTCGCCGGCGCGCGTTCACAAACACTCCATATTGATCTCTGAGGATTATTTAAAGCGATGATAACTCGGCGACCGATACCTACTACACCAAATGATATAAATATTTTAGTAATTTCATAAGAGTAGGTGCGTGAAGGTGAAGATAACAAATGAAAACAAATCACGTCAGTGCGGCTGCAGATAACGCGCGTCTTCTGCGTAATCACTCGTCCACGTACAAATGAACGCAGTGATCTGTTTCCAATACACAAGAGACAGCAGCACTCAGCAGCACTCAGCAGCAGGCAGCAGCAGACAGCCGCGCATGGCCGGCATCATAGATGTCAGTAGACAAGCGGCAGTCCTTACTTCTTACTAATATAATAAATGCGAATGTTGGACGGATGGATGTTTTTTTTTCTAACAGAAGGGGGCAAGCGAGCAGCGGGAACGCCGAGGTGTTCAACGACGCTCATGGACATCAGCAATATCAGAGGAACCGCACACATACGGTGTTTATTTGAAGGTATCTCTGAAACTGCTGAACGGTTCTCGATTAAATTTAGCACATATAGAAGATGGCCTGGCACAGAAGCTAGTACAGTACTAGTAATGTTTATCTTATTCCGCGCGGACAACAACTACACCACAGTGAAAGTATTTATTAAGGAACAGATTTCAAATTAATAATGTTCAAACAACTCGATCAAAAATCATTATTACTTATATTTATTACGCTGCAACATTCAATCAATAAACTCGTTTCACATAGATTCAATGATTGATCACAAGCTATCCAGACGTGAGTGTGAGGCACCCCCCGCCGGGCACCCCCCGTCGCGCCCCCCACTAGAAGCGCGCGGCGAGCCCCCCCCCGCGGCTGTCGGCGTGCGCCGCGAGCGCGTCCCCGCGCTGCCGCACCAGGTTGACGGCCGCCTCGGCCGCGCCCCCCGCGCCCCCCGGCGGGCCTCTGGCGGCCTCGACGGCGGCGGCGGGGGGCGCGCCGGCTGCGAGCGCGCGCGCAGTGGCCGCGAGCGCAGCGGTGGAGCCCGCGCCGATCACGTACCGCGACCCTGCACACGGCACGCGCATCTCACATCACGGACTGAACCTTTATTTAATATAATATATCAATTAATTTAATAAATAATCATACAATTTAATACATTTAAATATGTCAATAAATTATTTAATCGACTTTGTCTGTTTCATAGCGTCGAGAGCGTCAGCGGTTAAGCACTCGACTTGCAATCCGCAGGTTCTGGGTTCCGCCATGTACCACTGTGTTTTTCGATTTCCGATTTTCATAATATGCACATCGGAGGTAGGTAACGTGCACTTATCTAAGAAGAAATTCAAAAGATATGTGTGAAGTCAACCCGCAGTGGTTGAGTATGGCCTTGTCGTCTGTAACTTAGGGTAGTCTCGGATCCCCTCAGTGGGGACATGTAGTGAGCTGATGTCGATCTGTTTTATACAAAGTATTCATGATTTAATCAACCGATGACATTATAGTAAACGTTTCGTCGGCTCACCGCACACGTGCTGGTCTGCGATGAGCGCGGGCGCCAGGTCCAGCGGCGGGCCCGGCGGGTCGCGCCGCCAGCCCCCCGCAACCCCCGCGACCGCCGCGCCCCCCGTGACCGCCGCACTCGCCGCCGTATCCGTAGACACCCCGCTACTCATTAATTAATTAATTCAATACTAAAATGAGAAAAATACCTAAAATAAAAAATTGTAAAATAGCGAGACGCCAGAGGCGATGAGCTGAGTACTCACGTGACGAGCGCGACGTATGCGCCGAGCGGGTCGGCCACCGCCAGTCCGGCGGCTACGGCGGCCCGCGC
>NW_013532897.1:1264605-1270456 GCF_000836235.2 Papilio xuthus | reverse complement strand
CCCCCCGCCGCCACACCCACCGCGCCCCCCGCCGCCTCACCCACGCTGACACGTAAATTTGGTTTACATTATTTTATTCCAGCGATCTAATTAATTGCTGGATTCAAATTGAATTGAAAATATTTACTGACAATCTTCACTGGAAACAACCACATTGTGGAAAAAGAATTCCATGTTGTTAAAATAAAATTAATTTAAAATTAAAATTCTTAAAAACAAAAATTATTTTGATTTGAAACGGCCAGTGATGCAAAAAGGCAATTTCATAGGTAAACAACTACATATTATTAGTTCTCGTTAGTTTTATTTAAAAGCTGCATGATGCAGTGCAGTGCAGTACCTGTCTGGTGTGCGGTGGGTGCGGGGGGCGAGCGCGGCGAGCAGCGCGGGCGCGGCGGCGGCGCCGGAGTACACGCGCCACCCCCCGCCCGGCAGCGGCGGCGCGGGGCGCGCACGCAGCAGCGCCGCACAGCGCCACGCCGCGCACAGATCTGCGCACACGCACACGCACACCCGCCCGCTCGTACACAGCGCAGACGCAGCGCAGACGCAGCGCAGACACAGCGCAGACGCAGCGCAGACGCAGCGCAGCGCAGACACAGCGCAGACGCAGCGCAGACGCAGCACAGACACAGCGCAGACACAGCGCAGCACGACTGCTCTCACTCGGACTGACTAAATACTACTTTGCAGGTGATATAACTGCACCCGCCTGCCGGACTGCAACGTGCATTCGTGTCGTTCTGCGCACGCGTCTCCCCTCGCTACAAATTAATTCTCCCGAATAATATCTCAGGCAGCACACACCTCTACTGCTGTTGTACTGCACGGAGCGCAATAGTTGCGCCACTACAGCCGCGCCTGGGGCCGCACCGCCGCCTGGTGCCGCCCCTGCGGCCTCTGTCGTCGCGGCCGGTTCATCTGTTGCCAAGCTCCTGTATAACATAATTTAAGTCGTCGAATGAGTGTCCCGAGCGGTAGAGCGCTGCGCCGCGCACCGGGCGCCGTGTCTTTGTAAAAACAGCAGCGTCGCGTCTCAAAAGTTTAAATATATCGGGGAGAAAAAAATGATAAGCACTCGGCGTAGTCTATCGCGGGCTGCAGCAGCCGCGACCAGGGCAGGCGGCCCAGCTGCGCGTGCAGGGCCGCCAGCGCCGCCAGCAGGCGCGGCGGGCGGGCCGGCTGCGCGTCCCAGGCGCGAGCCGCCGCGCCCCCCGCACCCACCGCGCCCGCCGCGCCCCACTCGGCCAGCGTGGGCGCCGCCTCGTGCTGGCGCCGGTAGTCCCAGTACAGCAACGACCCGCTCCTGTAACGTACGGACTTCGCTGTCACTTTCCATAACGCATTACTAATATACAAAACTATATTTTCAAATAATCTAATATACAAAGTTATATAAAATGTATTCTGGAGATACGGACGCGTCGAGCGCGGCGAGGCGGTGCGGCGCGGCAGCGGCGAGGCAGAGCGCGGCGGCGGCGGCGGCGTCCAGCGCGCCCCCGCCCGCGCGCAGCAGCCGCGCTCCGCCCGCAGAGCACGCCGGCACCGAGGCCGACACCGAGCCGTGCGGCACCACCTGCCGCACCACACACATATACACATCATTACTTTGTATAATTGGCACTAATATCTTGACTAAATAGTAAGCAACTGCTGGTACCGAAAGCATCAATCGGCCAATATTCCCGGTTCGAAAAGCTGCAGTTCATAAAGGGATGCAAGAAATAAAAAGTATACTCACTGTACTGTAGTTCATACTCTTTTGCCATGAAGAAAAGGAGCAAGAAATGCAAAAGAACAGTTTATTTAAAGGGACACAAAAGTTCATGTGGACCGTCAGAGGTGAAATGGGATAAGCGTGAGGTGAGATATAATCGGATATTATTTCACTGAGAATTTGAATGACACATATAAGTATGAAGGAATACATTAATTGGGAGCCTTCTGTGTTTCCGAGCCTAAGCTGGACTGGCCGGGCGGGACGAGCCACAACACTCTTTAGATATTTGTGGTGTTGGTTTGAGGCTCACCTCATAGTCTCCATAGTATATCTGGGTGAGCAAAGCCAGTGTGACGGCGGCAGAAAGTGCAGCGAAGGCGGCGGCGATAAGACGGGGCCCCGCGCAGCCCGGGCGCGCCTCGCCACCGCCCTGCAGTGGTACGTCCTCGCGCAGCTCCACCGCACCTGTATCACAGTGCACAACCGTCTCTCTAAACTGTTCCAGCTCGTGAGCCGCTGCCCCACCAGAGGAATATAGTGCTGCACTGCTAGTATTCACATAAATGCACATAATTCCTAACAAGTATTGTAAATACCGAGATTTAAATCTAAGAATTATACGATGACCATTTTCACATTGACGTTGTGCTTTATATTTAATGACATTATGAGGCCTACAATTATATGATGATTTATAACTGTTTTGAAGTCACATTATATGAAAGAGATTCATATAAGTTTTTTTAATAAATTAAGTCCCCAGTAAAACTTAAAAACAATTAAACCCGACCGTTTCCTATAGTTTAAAACAATTTAATGTAAACTCTTACCAATACCTCAAAAGAACCTTACGATTAATTTATAATTGGATAATGTTCATTTCTCTCAATTCGCAATCTAATTCCTGTATTAAAATAAAAAAAGAAACACAAACCAGCCGACAAAAATCACATTTCACATTTGATTGATGTGTCAAATTGACATTGACGTTAGTAATTTGAGTTTGAAGGATGTTCTGCAAAGAGCTATTAAAGATGCTCTGTTTGTTTTCGGTCTGGCTTGGTGAGAGGCGCTGCTGTAGCGGTTAGTTCTGTCAAAAATTGCATAAGTCTAAGAGAAAGACGTGAACATAGGAATACACCCTGTGGTACACGAAGTGCATTTTGTCTAACTTTTCAGTTCCATACATTTTTGAAGCTGGCTATGAATTCTGTTCGAATCGAATGCATTTTGTCTAACTCCTACGAAAATATGGCCCAAAAAAACCTGCGGAACTTTTTTTTATAAGATTAGGGGGCAAACGAGCAGCGGGAACACCGAGGTGTTCATGGAAGCCCATGGATATCAACAAGATCAGAAGAACCGCAGATGCGTTACCGGCCTTTGAGATGGTAATACGCTCGCTGCTTAAAGGACCCGTAACCCGGACCTAAGTCATAGCGGTTTGGAAATACCGCAAAGGACAGACCATTCCACAACGCGGCTTTGCGAAGGAAATTCGTAGGTAGAAGGTAGAAAATTCCGCGAGAACCGCACGGTTTTGGATCGTCAGCCATCGAGATGGTGTGGATGGAACCTGGCGGTCTGTCGTGTCGTCCAATGACGGAACTCGGCGGCAGGAATCGTTCCAAACAATTCTTTAGAGCACTCCCCGTGGTAGATACGGTATAAAATGCAGTGAGATGCAATGCAGAGAGAACTAACGACCCTCCACAAGGCCAGACTGTCGAGCCGATCAGTAAGAGCTCGGTCGTTGACGATTCGAATCGAGTAGCGAATTTGTTATAGATTGAAAAATCATACCAGGCGGAGGGTTATCGATACGTTCTGAGAGAGCTGCGGCCGCCAGTGCCATAGTGCGTTGCTTAATGTTCTATGGCAGCAGTAACTGAAATTGGAACATAATATAAAGCTTATCGTTATGACACACGTCGAACCTAATGTTTCACATTCTGTCTATGGTAGTAATGCTAATATCTAACGGAACGGTTGTGCAACGCAAAAAACCGTTACCGTAAGAGCGAGCGAGATAGGTGTATATGTTACTTAGGAAGCATCAACAACGGCGAATACTAAGATTTATCGATAAACATAAGATCTACCGATCGGTTATTAAATCCGAAAAGATATGTATATTTTGAGCTTTTAATGATACCTAGATATGTTTCTTACTCAAATTAAATTGCTCAATTCTTCATATTTAAATGATGATAGACATCATGATAGTCGTCTTGGTTTTAATCAATTTAGTCTTCGTTTAAACAATTTTGTATATCTTACCTTCTTGTGCCCGTCACTTCACTTTACCCAAAAACGGTTAGATAAATAACGGTAACTATTGCATAGTGTGTAAAATTAAATTAATTTACACAGTGAACCAGTTGGGGGCACCGCTCGTGTCGCGTGCTGAAATAATACCGTCACTCGGCGCTCAGAAACCGTAACCATAAACAAAAACAATCGCAGATCAAATAATAACAAATAACTAGAGGCGCCCGCGCCGGCGCGGAGCAAGATGTGCGGGGACACGGGGGCGGCCAGCCGAGCCGCCAACCGCCACGCCACTGGCTGCGGCCCCGCGCTGTCGTCACGCGCCGAGCGCCGCACCGAGCTAGCTACCTAGCTATAGCTAGTTTGGTCTGCATATGACTTTCACTCGTTAATCCTCGCAATAACGATTCATTCCGTGAAGTTATCCATTCATGATTTTTTTTAATACGTGTCTTTGGTGCAGTGGGTTAACTACTGGACTCCAACTGGACCGTCTTCGATTCTGTGGTGTTAACCAATTCTACGGCTTTTCCGAATTTGCATTTGTAAAATGAATTTATTTTTATGTATTAAAAGAAATCTCTTTTAGCGTAGGACTGTCTTAACGATCCCAAAAATAGCAATGCTACTTCGCCATTTGGGGGCCTCGTGAAAGAGAACTTGCCGACATCAAATTTTGCTCTTGCTCCGCTACTGTTTTATTTATAATGCATTTTTTTTCTAAAATTGAGGAAAATGCAGTGTATTAAAATCATCCAAAAATCACTTATTACTCGATTTATTTATCATAGGTATTCTTAATGTCATACATTTTATATATATATAATAATAAGAACAATTATTTTTATATATTATAAATGAAAATGTTTAGATAAGAATGGATGGATGAATGGATCTTTGTTTGAAGGTATCTCTAGAACGGCTGGACGGATGTCGATGAAATTTGCCATACATATAGAACGTAGTCTGGAAGAACACATAGGCTATAATTTTTTTTTAATTCCGCGCGGACGGAGCCGCGGGCCACAGCTGGTATAGTATAAACGCACAGTGGATCAGTGCGCGCACACACAAAGATAACGCTAAATTCATCAAAAACAAACGTCTAAAATATTTTTAACAAACACATTGTGTTTGTGAAAATTACAGTCGAAGCTGAATAAGCGCGACCCCATAGGACCGCGAAATTTTTCTCGCTTATAGAATTTTCACTGTGACCCGAGTTTCTTGCTATGGTTTTTACTAGATAATTCAAAGTTATGGTAAAACGTAAGTCAACAATACAATCAAGAGTTACTTAAACGTAGAAAGTGCGAGACAACGGCAGGCGAATTGCTCTTCATCAATTCACAACGTCAACTATGACTCAAAAGATATTCTTAGGCTTCATGAATTCAAGCCAAGCTTGTAATCCTCCAAATCCTTCAGCCTACACTTAGCCTTGAATTGTGGCTTAGGTTGTACAGTGTTAGGTGGGAAGCCTCGCGTCACGTGGAGCGTCTTAGCGCTAACAGGATGACAGGTGACGCGGGCGCGGGAAGCCCCGCAGCCGAGTAATCCTGTATATATGGCGAAGCGCGCGCCGACAGGCACAGTACATCACCGGCCCCAACATGGTGTACAACTTTAAGGTGTTCAAGAAGTGCTCGCCCAACGGCAAGCTCACACTCTACATGCCCAAGCGGGAGTTCGTCGATCATATATCTTTCGTGGAGCCCATAGGTTGGTTTCGCGTATGGACTTCTCTTTGGGAAACATAGGAGGCCGAGGAGTCCGAGTTTCATAATATAAAGTAACCGCTCAACCCCTAAACTTTTCGTTCATTTATGTAGAAAAAAGAAAGAACATGACCACTGGGGG
>NW_013532897.1:1240471-1264581 GCF_000836235.2 Papilio xuthus | reverse complement strand
GGGGGGGTAAAAAGAATAAATGAAAGTTGTGCGATGAACGATTAAGAATGGTATTTGTATTTAGTGAAATTGTCCGAGCGAGTGAAGTTAGTGAGGGGCGATTGTGTAATCGTAGATGGCGTGGTTGCGGTGGACGAGGAGTACGCGCGCGGGCGGCGCGTGTTTGCGCAGGTGGTGTGCACGTTCCGCTACGGACGCGAGGAGGACGAGGTGATGGGCCTCAACTTCTACAAAGAGTTGTACCTCGCCTCCGAGCAGGTGTACCCTCCGCCCGAGAAGCTGCCTTACGAACCGTCCCGCACACAGGTACCCCGTCCGCCGCCGTCCTACCTTACACATTTGTAAGCGGGTCACAGAGTTTTATATGTAAAATTGATAACGTGCGGTAGGATCGTCTGCTGCGCAAACTGGGGCCGAGCGCGGTACCGTTCCGGTTGTCCGTGCCGGCGGGCGCGCCCGGCTCCGTCACTCTGCAGAACGCGCTCGAGGACGAGGGCGAGCCCTGCGGCGTGCACTACTACCTCAAGCTGTTCGTGGGTGACAGCGAGATCGACCGCTCGCACAGAAGGTACGAACTCAACCGACGAATAGATATTATCACTAAATTGATAAAGAAAGTATGGTATACAAAAAAAAACATTTTTAAGGGATAATTCCGACAATTTTGAACAATCTGTGTGGAGATCACGTACAAAGCATATTTACTGTCAAACAAGTGAGCGAGGGTTATGTAAGGTAGATGCTTGGAAGGTTCCTGTCGTATTTTCATGTGAGGTGTTCATGTTAAAATGCTTGGAAGAAAAAGAATGAAGGATTGAAGTGTAAGTTCTTAAACTGCATATACATAAGTAGTGTCTTGGCCGTATAATAAACATTCAAGTCCAATAATACAATATGATGCAGCAAATCATCCAGGAAAAGATTGAGGCAAAGAGTTGCACAGAGCACAGAGGATTTAGAGCTGCCGTGTAGACAGTAGAAACGGGCACAATGGCCGCCATAGTTAGGCCAAGTTAGGGGATGGCGCAAGAAACAGAAGAAATGATTGCATTGGTTGCGGTGTATTGTGGTACCGACAGGAGCACTGTGGCGCTGGGCATCCGCAAGGTGCAGTTTGCGCCGAGCAAGCCTGGTCCGCAGCCCTGCACCGTCGTGCGCAAGGACTTCGTGCTCTCGCCTGGACAGCTAGAGCTCGAGCTGACGCTGGACAAGCAGGTGCCACACTACCACTGCCGCTTTCACTGCCACTACTGCGGCCGCTGCATGTCATGCATAGTTGACAAGGGACGACAACTCACTTTTACACATTACATTTAATGTTTACTTTTATATGTCGCAATTTGCGAAAAATTACGCATTTTAAAAAGCTTGTTAATTTCTTAACTTTGATGCGGTGGCCTCTCTATACGAATAGCGTTCCATTTTCAAGTCTGTCTCCAGAACGATGTGACAATTGTGTGTATACCCTTTGGTGGAGGCACAACGCGACGGCGAGCCTGCGGATACAATGATAATGTTGGCATGTCTGGCCCACTACAGCTGTACATGCACGGCGAGACGATCGCGGTGAATATCTGCGTGCGCAACCACAGTAACAAGGTGGTGAAGAAGATCAAGGCGTGCGTGCAGCAGGCTGTGGACGTGCTGCTGCTGCAGAACGGCCAGTACCGCAACGTCGTCTGCAGCGTCGAGACGCAGTGAGTGCCAAGCCTCTCGCCCCAGCCGCTCCTCACTCACCCCCGCTCCTGCGCCGCGGAGTAACGCGCATTTGTGCCGCAGGGACGGGTGCCCGCTGCAGCCGGGCGCTAGTCTGCAGAAGGTGCTGGCGCTGACGCCAGCGCTGGGCACGCTGCGCGACCGCCGCGGCATCGCGCTCGATGCCCAGCTCAAGCGACACGACGCCACGCTGGCCTCCACCACACTGTCAGTGTCCACACCGCACACCGCACACCGCAAGATGCACGTTTTAGCGCACTACAAACGCATGTCGTTTTTTATCCCAACATTATTTTATATAATACCTAATAATCTCTATACAATATCATTGTATTCATTTTGTTCGACTCGAATGTATGACGCATATTTTATTAAACATTTTACAGTTATTTATTAACATGACAGATTTCCAGTTAATAAGTAACAATAATAGAAATAAGTACAGCCATTCATTAGTTTACTCTTATAACGTTATTTTTACATTACACCGACCTGAATCAAATTGTTTTTCTGTGTGTGCGGGCGTGGACGTGGACGTGGGCGCGGACACAGGCTGCTGGAGCCTGAGCAACGCGACGCGTTCGGCATCGTGGTGAGCTACAGTGTGAAGGCCAAGCTGTACCTCGGTGCGCTGGGCGGCGAGCTGAGTGCAGAGCTGCCCTTCATCCTCATGCACCCTAAGGTATAAAGAATGTACATAGTACAGTTGGTAAACGAGCGAGTGGTCGTCCAAATTAGCGATGGGACCATTGCCTGTAGACATCTGCAGTGGATTAAAAGAAAGGTTAGCAGATGCACTCATGAGTTATTCTTAAACGACAGAGAGGACGTTCAGCTCCCCCTCCCATCATTTCCTTTTTAAAAAGGGGTGGGAGGGATAAAAGAACTAGAATTGTGACGCGCACTCATCAGAAGAAACGTATAATTACTTTTGTTTCACGCGTGTGTTCCGTATGGTCGCGGAATTGCATTCGATCGGGCGAGCCATTGCTTGTGCGTGTTTCCCTGGGCACTAGTATTGTGTGAGGTGGAGGCGGTGCACACGAGGCACAGGCGATACATGACACTGTGGCGGTTGCTGGTCCGCAGGAGGGGCGCGCGCAGTTGGTGCAGGCGGACAGCCAGGCGGACGTTGAGCTGTTCCGCCAGGACACCGTGCACCACCAGGAGAGCGTCGAGGTGTACTAGACGCCGCGCCGCGCCTCCAACCTTGCGTTCCTCTGGCCGACTTTTTGCGTCTTTTAAACATTTTCAGGGTCGCCACAGGCCACTTTTACAATTTAAAAGTAATTCTTTTCACTACAAGTATGACAATATTACTAATCAAATTAATCTATTATAGGTTTATATACTTATTGTGCTAACTAACCGACATGTCAATTTTCTAGTAATTCTACCCAAGAAAAGTATTTCTACATGCAAACTTTCACCCTTGGAGACTATTAGGGGATGAATTTATAAAATAAATATTTTCTTTGTATTCGCCTTTGTAGTAAAAATATCCGTGTCCCTATGAAGTGTCTGGGCCCCAGCAGTTTAGAGTGCGTTGATAAATCAGTGAATGTGAGACCGGCAGCGCGGCCCTCTTGCTGCTTCCTGCTTCTAGTCGCTCGTGTTAACTTGCTTTTTCAAAGTACATACACGTAGTGAATACAACAATGTTACAACATCTAGAGAGATGCGTTTTTAAGAACTTTTTATTGTATCTAATAATCAGAAAAAAAAATAATAATCGAGCTTGAAGACAGAATAAAAATGCATTTTACGTAGTTCTGGGCGAAGGTATTACTTTATTATGGTACATGTAAAATATATTGTTTGGCAAGATTTGATGATTTTGTATGTATTTATATGATCTTTATTAATTTTAGTAAATAGCGAATTACTTGTTTATAAATTGAGTGTACATATTGAAAACTTTTCAATAACAGCCTTACATTTTATAATTTGTTTCTTATTAAAAATGCCAGAAATTTAAATTACCTACGTATGTATATTGGTTTATTCTTGAGCAAAAGTAAAGCGAGTTGCGCCCTATGTCTAATATTTTATCTCGTTGACTTTCGAGGCAAACTGGTGGTATGCGTTACCTCACAAACGGTTGCCTTTTATCCAAATAATATTAAAGTTATAATAAAATAAAGCAGTCTCGGCCTAAGGTTCGTGTCGGTATACGACATAGGCTGCATCGATACTACGGAATGTAGCTGAATGAGTGAGGAGTTGTGCCGACTGCTGGCAGACGTCGGCGTCTCACCCGCAGCCTCAGGAGCCGCCACTCTACACCAGCCTCGGCCGCGCCGTGTCATCATATACAGAAATGTGACCGTTTATATGCTATTTATATAATATAATATATGACTAAGATGTTTATCAATGTATTATGTACTCATAAAGCATAAAATTGTATCGCATTTGTTGTTTTATTTTGTGACTTAAAAATGTTAAAGTCGCGCTGCCGCATACACATACATATACCCATACATACAAATGGAAAAATAAAAATAATACAATATGTAGAAATACATAATAATGCAAAGAAAAAACACATCAGCTTGACGATTTCCAATTCAACGCATAGTAATTAGCGCTCCTCGCCTCGCCACATCCACCCCCGCCCCCTGCCCCCGCCCCCGCCGCACACTCCGTGTCCCCCATGCGTCCCCTTTGCGTCACGAGTTCCAATAATTTAACGAAAACAGATGAAAAATTAATTGGGCCATCGCCAGTTTGCCAAACTGAAGGATTCATAGAGTACGGAGTGAGCACAACAAAAATTGAGTAAAACAAAATAATACTGCGGCTATTTGTTCGGGAACAGAACTGTGCGCGTGTGCGTGTGTGTGTGCGTGTGCGTGTGTGTGTGGGTGTGTGTGTGGGTGTGTGATGGCGATGAGCGGCTAGAGATGTTCAGATTTTGCTAGCAAAAAGATTGTTAGGAGAAGGAAGTAGGAGAAACATCGGACAAATTAATTTGGATAAGAAAGCTGAACTTGACGATGTGTGACGCTGGGGAAGCGGACGCGTCGCTCCGCTCGGCAACTCTATCTCCGGGTCTATACTAATATTAAAACAATTATGATGATAACGTCTATTTATTGTGGTCGCGGCTGAAAATCGATTAGAGAATCGCTTAGAATAATTTTACTTTCACAGAGCGGTGTGCAGATAAAATATAATTGCATTCATTATCCCTCTCTCCGGTTGATCCCGGAGACGTCGGATCAATTAGGCTTTAGCTGTAATGCCTATTCAATTAAAGAATATTGCGTAATCGGCGAATTGTGTGCACTTTGTGGTCATTAGTTGTTACTTCATTTTCACAAGTTATGAATAATGAACATGTAGAAATATTTATTTATTTATTTATTTATTTATTTATTTATTTAAAAACTGCATAGCATCATTACAGTACACAACCAATTTGACACTATACACACTTTACATAACAGTTTACACGATAACATATTTTATAATAACAGTAAATAACATATAACAATGATAAATAAAAAGAAAAAAAATACATATAATACAGTGCAAGAATATATAAACGCGTAACTAAACTGATGTTTATATATTGATATATTCAAACGTCTTCCACACATCTGTACGCAGCCTCTGTGAATTTCGACTCGCTGCAACTAAATAGATCTATATCTCTAGATATGATATTGAGAAGCCGTATAGCCCGCACTATAGAAGCATTTTCCAATAACTTCGTCCTAGCGGTGGGCTCGAGAAACAATGGCGGGCGGCGGCGCACCTGAACCACGCAGCCGCAGCGCTGCAAGCACGGCTGGCTGGCACACCGCGCCGCGCAGGACGCGCCATACGCCGCGCACGAGGGCCACTTCCCTACGCACTCGCAACGTGCTGTATCCGACCATGCCATTCACAAATAAACTCGGGTACATTAACGGGAAGCTAGGATAAACTCCGTACTGTTTGTAATACAGGAACCGCGTAAACTTATTTTGAATTCTTTCTACCATCAGACTATATTTTTTTTCATGGGGACTCCAAATGGAACTACTCGTTTCTAGATGACTCCTAACTAATGCGTTATATAAAACTTTTATTACCAGCGCATTTTCAAAATTCTTACATTGCCTAATAATAAAACCGAGATTTCTAAACGATTTCCTACAGATATTCGCAATGTGGTTTCGGAAGTTCAATTCCTCGACCATCTCGACTCCCAAATCACGGACGTGAGATACGCGCGGGACGAGGGTCGTATCCAGCACGTAGGGATGGTGCAGTGGCGCGCGCGCTCGACTATACGACATCACACAGCACTTGTTCACGTTGAAGAACAACTTGTTGTTGTCCTTACTCCACTGCAACACGCTGTTAATGTCCCGCTGCAATCGCAAGCAGTCGTCACCATTTTTTATAACTAAAAAAAGTTTTAAATCGTCCGCATACAATAAACACTGTGCGTGATTTACTATTGACGGAAGGTCATTAATCATTAAAATAAACTCTAACGGACCGAGATTACTGCCTTGACTTATTCCGGAATAAGTATAATATGGCGCAGAAAAGTAACCCTCGTACTCGACGTACTGTCTGCGCTCTTTTAGGTAATTAGCAAAAAAGTTTAGTAAACTGGGAGTGAACCCAAACGCAGCAAATTTAATTAATAATATATCGTAAATATCTTTATTACAGTCCCGCACCCCCCTCTTCCAACTCAATATATAACATTATAGTATTATGTTCGCGATTGATAACGCAAATAGATAGTTTCGCTGAAGGCCGAAAGACGTTTGGCTGATATTTTGTAAAGGCCGATTCTGGCGAACAATGTACATATATATGAGTATAAAAAGTAATATGAGTGAGTGGGCGACATTTTGCGGCCGTGGCCGGAATGTGTAATCCAAACCTGGTGACCATTTGTTACCGTCCCGGCGAGTCCCGCGGAGCCGGCCCTGGCACGGCAGCTCTCCCGCCGCCACGGACACCATCTACCTCGTTTATCAAATAAATACCTGATTAATTATTAAAAGGGATTGTTTTTTCGTTTGAAAATTCTACTCTGAAATAAACTTTGGAAAGTAGCATAGAGAGAGAGAATAAAGGTTTGTGTTTTTAGACAAAAGGGCCGCGCCGCAGATTTCGTGTTAATTAGTGAAGATCGAGCGAAATGTTTACCTTACCTTGTTAAGGGCGTTTGTTAGAGTTCAGTGAAATAATTAACCCAAGCCATTAATAAATCGAATATAATACGAAACTCATTCGCGACCAAAGTCAATTCCAATGAGGTGGCAGCCCTTGATGTCATCGTAGATCTCACTCGTAGTCCCGCGCCCCATGCCCCGCGCCCCGCGTTTCGCGCCCCTCGGCCTGCGCACAAGCAATACAACTTAAATCATCGGATTGTATGATTGAATAGAACATTACGCTGGTATACCGTAACTTCGTATTAGTTGTTGCACTTCATGTGTCACGGGAATGTGGCACTTGTGTCGGTGGGTCAGGGCTCACGTTGGTTCGCGCGGCGTCGCGCCTGTCCCGCAATCAAGATGTATTGAGAGTCGATTTAGGGACGCCTCTGTTTGCTTGTGTAGGTCGGACGTCCGCTTGCGCTTTGGAGCTGATCAATGCTTTATTGAGCATTGATCACTATTGCTGTTAAATAAGTGTCGCAGATTGTGCGATCGCTTTCTGGAACATATTAATTGATATTAAGAGATTAGTTAACTTATGAAATACACAACAAAATTTCTTTTGAAACTAGTTTAGTGTGTTTGGTGGTTCGAGTCGCTTTGTTGCAAAATGAGTCAGGAGCCGGCGCAAGCTGACAGCCTTCCTGTTCTCCTGGACGTTTGTTTGAGTCCGCGTCCCTCACCAGGAGACATCGACATCTCGACACATTTGATCATTGTGTTTTTCGTTCCCTATTTTTACTTGTAAAATGAAATTTTGTTTGCTCGTTTCTTTTTGTTTCACATAGTCTGGCAACCTGACTGACCAGCTCACGGACAGCTCGCTCGCTCAGTCACGTTGCTGCTACGTGTTATCTCATCTGAAATTATTCTTGGCCATAAGGAGTTACTTTCCAATTAGCCAATATTTAATTTTAGTTTTTAAAAAATAGTTTAAATGTGCTTTTAATTGATGCGAATTTGTTACGTTATTCTATTTTGTCTAGTCCAACACTCAAAATAACCATAAGGAGAATTGCAACAAAATACAAAAAAAAAGCCGCTTGCAGTACAATAAAATAAGCAAGTGAAATAAAACGCTTTGCATACTGTGCAGCGCTACAAATTAATTGGATCGGTTTCCTTTAAATTACAGAGATTTACTGAGCACAGCGCTTCAAGCCGCTTTATTGAATATCTGCTAACTGTAACAATACTTACCTTAAACCGTCATGTGAAAATGAATTTAAAGGTTGACGCTTTCCATGCCGCGGCACGAACACGGCACGAACATTGCTAAATTAATGATAGTTACAATCTGATCGAAGTTCAAATTCGTATGCATATTTTTCGACTCTCATTGAACTTAAGTAGTTAAAACATAACAAAGTACTAAATTGATTTTTACGTTGATTCCGGTAATACTAAAATTTGTGAGTTAAAATATAGCTCTGATTTCAGCGGAGGGCATCCGACAATGAGCAGCCTGCAAAGTAGTACATAACTGACAGCGGCGCGCAGGTGACTTAGGGTTTATCCAATCTATAGGTAGGTATAGGACCCCACCATGTAACAGTGAACATTTTTGGAACTTTGGAATTTCATATGTAGGTACATATGTAATATAATGTTATTACGGTGAAGGAAAATAGACATTAGCTCAATAGTAGAGAACGAAAGACAATTATAAATTATTCATCTTGAATTAATTAGATTAATAGTTTTCACAGCGCGGTTGCAGATAAAAGATAATTGTGTTCATTATCCTGTCTCCGGTTGAGCTCGGAGGCTTCGGATCCCAATTACAGTCCCGCTGTAATGCCCATTCAATTAAATGCTATCTGTCACTAGCGAAACAATGTATCCGCAACACACACATCTTAAGGATTCCTAATTTTAGACCTCAATCCCTTCTTCTTCATCTTTTGTCTTATAAGAAATGGATGAGAAGGAAGATGGTGTTAACGTACTTCACTTTATATGTGTCCCCTTCTCCGTCGATTACAGGTAAGAATAGCATTTGCAATTGCGGATATCTGTTTATAGAGGTATTCATTAGTAATACATCATCTCAAGTTCAAATTAAAAGTTTCCACTTGTCTCGCACACGCGCTGAAAACATAATTTTAGTTTTGTTCTTCATAAACTTAGTAAATAGCTCTTGGTTAGATATAATTGCTAGATCTAAAGTTTGCGAATGATTCCCGGCGCAGTTTGCACAACTTTCACAAAACACGTTCAGATTTTGGGGTCGATAATTCGTTATATTACTATCGGATGCTTCTAAATAATAATTTGAGCTAAATTTATTTTTTTTAACAACTTTTAGATAAAATAGTAATCGTGATGTTCTGTGTCACGTTGAACCTTTATATAACTAACTTAGATATGTACTCGGTGCACCGGAGGATAGCATCAAAGAACGTGAATGACGCGTGAAATATCGTGACAATTAAGGAAGAGATGCGGCGCAGCTGCGCCCGACTCAGTGGCACACTCGCTGAACACCCCTTATTAATTAGTAGGATTCAAATCAAATCTATTTTATTTAAGCTCACGGCTAAATTGCTATTTTGGTCAATAGAAGTGTCTTATATTTCGCAATGACAACTATTCTAGATCACACGTACCTTTTTTATATACAAGTATACCTGAAGTTAGTGATACTTTGTCTCAGTGTTGGAAACATAACTTCAGAAAGGAATAGACCAAGCAATGATCAAAGAGAACGTTTTGCTATATGTTGTTATATTGTACATTTGCTTGGTTGAGCAAACTGTGGGTATCGATACAGATATTTAGAGTGCAGGATACGGGGGGATCCGGCACCTGAGGCTAAATTTAGGCCCTCCCCTATAGTGGGAGCTGCTTCGGCTGCTCACGCAGGCGAGGTCGTGGACGAAAGCGCAAGCGTATCCGTGACCTCGCAGCCTTGCGTAGGAGGAACAGAGAGCTTTAGTGGGTATGTTTCCCATCGCGAAGAGAATTCCACATCACTACCGCGTACCCTCCCGTCCCCTCCGGGGCGCGGAGTATGCATAAAGCATTTCTCTTTAGAAAAAAAGGATATCGACACAGTAGTAGCACACGTACATGCAGTAGCACTTGCATGTAGGTATTTATAGTAATTTTTTAATATTATTATTAGTAAGTATATGTTGCATATTATTTTGATTGCATAGCTCGAGGGCGCGGCTGGTCGTCGCCCGTCGTTATCAAAATTATCCATTAGCGCGAGCTCTATAAATATGATATATTAGTACATTAATATTACGATACGGTCGTTAAATATTTAACGACATGTTTATACAGTTCCGACACGATTATAAATGTTTTTATTTTGTTCACCGATACGATACGATATTTATCATAAAATCATTAACATTTAATAGTTGTCATTGAACATCGGAACCGACAGTAATTTAAATACTTCAAAATATTTCAGTATTTTCTCAAACAGTGTTAAGTATTAAAGTATTGTTGGCAATGAAAATATATTGTTGTTGTGAGAATGTTTATAGGCAAGTGCTGTCGCCACAAATTGTTCTCAGTCAAAAGTTTCCAATTACTGAGTGAGTAAAAGCGCGCGGCGGCGGGACCGGCACAATGGCTGCACTAGTGGCCGCGCTAGTGCCTGATGCCTTCTTGGATTTAGTGCTGCGAATTATAATAAAGCAGTGTTACGAAGTCTTGGTAGTACTGCCTCACGATATATTCACAAGTAAAGTTAAACTTGATGCTACACTACGAATTTATGCTTGACATAATGGATAAAATCATAATAAAATAACTACATGTGGTTCTAAAAACTAATTTATTCGGTATTAGATATCTGAAAGTGTCATTAGTTATATTTAAACATTACGTTTAACTTTAACAGCTGCTACGTAGCTCATATGCTGGTAAAGACCAGGAGAGGCAATTAATATTAACGCCAGATTATCAAAGATCGCTTCTGTACGAGTATGTCCGACAGCCTATGTGAGAGAGTGTGAGAGGACGCGTGTAAGATATTGCCAAAGTTTGCGCGTTCTACATTCCACTCCGTTCGAAGTAATTTCAAAACGTATGAGCGAGCTACTACACTCTGCTACTATACTACACTGCATACTATTCGCCCTCACGTGCATTGCATCCTCGTCTGCTTGTGTTGTGAGATGGGATATCGATTTATACGTACAATCGGGTTAGTCGAGTCGGCATTTACTCAAAGGTAGTAATTAATAGGTTATTATAATCCTCGTAAATCATACCTTCCTTGATTCCGTGTACATGATGACTTTCTTCTTTAATCATACCTTGGGAATACGTAATTATAATAACCATCGATATGTGTTCTCTTTATTCCTAAAGTCTGTATGTAACTAGATAGGATACATATGTACATATATGTAATAAGTGAATTACGTGCATCAGTAGAAATCATTGCCCACCAGATGGAGATTCGCGCAGTGGGTTTAATTAACAAAAGGGTCGCATCGCAAAGTTCCCGGCCGGCCGCTTCTCCGCGCGCCGATATTAGTTTTAGAACTCGCTTTCCAATTTAGTAAACTAACTTGTAATTAACTGAATGAGTATCCGAATCGAGTGAGCAAAAGTCTGCAGATATTTAGAATTAAAGCGGATAGATACGAACTATAAGCCGTTAAACATTTTCCATATCGATATTGTTAATTATCATTATATTCATATTTTGTCAGATGTGAGAGCATGCAGCACGCAGCACGCAGCACGTAGCGCGCGTAGCACGCAACATGCAGCACGTAGCGCGCGTAGCACGCAACATGCAGCACGTAGCGCGCGTAGCACGCAGCACGCAGCACGTAGCGCGCGTAGCACGAAACATGCAGCACGTAGCGCGCGTAGCACGAAACATGCAGCACGTAGCGCGCGTAGCACGTAACACGCAACACGCAGCACGCTGCTGCTCATACATTTGATATCGGCAGATAAACAAGAACAAATACTGCGGTTTCCGAATTTGTTCAGCGCAAGTTGGCTCAATAAAATTTTATCGTAAAGCTGTACGATATGAACAGGCGGTGCGATACATTATCTGAATGACTGCGGTCGTCTCACACGCGCAACATGTTGTACGTCGTTGCATACACATACATTCGATTTCGTCTGCATATTGCCTCGAGTCGGAAATCTATAAAAAACTAATACCAAAATGAAAAATCTCCAATCGAACGCTGACAACGATTTGGTCAATAGAGACGTAAATTGGAAAAGGAATTTTTCTTTCATTTTACTTGACTGCCCCCTATAAACAGAGTAATAGTGGTATTTTTGGCAGGAGATTTCCCGCCGAAACAAACGACGTCACTACATTATGAATTTATAAATACCTTCAACTTCTTGTCAGAACACTAGAGAACGTTCTTCAGAATGCCTACATTTACATCTGTGTGCGACTTCAAAAAGATGAAAGATCTACAGATACGTTGATGCGATTCTTTAAACTTTCATGATAAGAAACTAGCAAAACTATTAAAATTAATTGCTATTAAAATTGTAAATTTACAGAAATAAACAAACATAATGAATATATAAAAAGAAAATGGCCTAAAAGTCGCAGTCCAGGATCAGATCATCATCATGATAAAGTTGAGATTTATTTTATTAAAAGCTTTTACGTAACAGGGTTTGGGTTAAATCTAGTGTAAAGGTAAAAGGTCGAGACGTAATGCGGGGAATAAATCTAATCCTCTCTCTTATTTGCCGGATTTGTTAAAAGGTTTTGCTACTAATCATTTATCAATTACCGCGCCTCATATACAGATGTGATTCAGTTATAGGGATGAGCTATGGCCAAAGTGGCTATGGCCACGCGACGCTGGCGCGAGCCGCGTCCAGCTCAGCGCAGTGGGCTCACTAGCATTTCTTTGGACTTTGGGGAGGCATTTAGGCATTGTTAATTGCAACATGATTTCGAATGTAAGCCTTTATTTATTTCCTTCCATATATCCAGTCTGCAGTATCAATGTGCACCGCTTTTGTGCCTTATAATAAAGTAAGGAGCACATCTTATACAAAAGTTGTCATAGCTTGCTAGAGTCGTGAGTGGAAACGCTCGTTTAATGTTAAAAAGAAACGAGGCGTGAGGACGCTGTAAATAGTTTTATGCGATCGACGGCCACTTCGGCTTTACGGCGATTTCATTACTAGCCTCAAAAGAAATCTGTCCTTGGGGGAGCGAGTTTCTTTCGATGTCCCCGCTCTGGGCGATCACTTTTTCAAACCGTAAAGTGCGATAGCATTTACGATAATGGCTTTCCGCTAGGGGCAATCGTTAATATTCTTACGGCAGCACTTTGCGGCCGCCCAGCTCCCAGCACCCGGCGTCCAGCCCTCACCTTGTTCATTGAATTGTTGAAGAAACGCACAAATAGTACTGAGTAATGTAGTTGGTAGATAACAATTAGCGGAATTTCCTGTGCCATATTTAATCACCCTTCACCGTAGACGCTTTAAAACTCCTGTCGTAAGTAAAAATAATACAAAAGTTTATTTTTATCTTATATAGCGTGATTATTTTGCCTGCATGAAGCTATGTCAAAGGCTCAATAGCTAACTTAAATCGAGATAAGAGCTTCTCGGTGCCGTGGCTCGCACAGCTGACAACTCACACATACAGCTCGTACAGTCCGGCGATGCTGGCGCCGCTTGTGGTCAATTGTCTCATTGCTACCCTCAAAGCTTCAATTTGGATTAGCGCCGTCACCTTAGTTCCAATCTCGTTCGATCATTTGCTGCTTTGACTACTTTACGTACGAAGGATACTGTTAATTTATCCATGAAGGCAGACACTATACTCTATTTTATGTCTTCTGATAATATGTCACAGTCTAGCTTAATTCAACTGATTAAAGACAATCACCATTGCCTGTGTCAAAGCGGAAATATGTCAACTCCCCGTTCATTTCTTACATGCGAACCTCGCCATCCTGTCACAGCTGTAGCGCCAGACTGTAGCGAGCCACGACGCCGAGGAGCTCTTATCTCGATTTAAGTTAGCTATTGACACTTACCTAAAACATTAAAGCAATAAAATACTTATATCGTGCGTCTGAGTCGCGTTACGTTCGTAGAGCGCAACGCAATCATCTCCCACGGCGGGAAGGCGTCAGTTTGTCGTCACGTCGTTGTCACGTCGTCAGTCGAATGCCACTCGCATTTGTTTCTGCCTCAACTCATTCACAATTGTTTTTTGATAAATGTCATTATGTGTGCACGGCGCGTCGGTCCGCGGTCTGCGCTCATGTGCCAATGACATTTATCTTGTCTACGAGCAAATTAAAATTATATTTCAGGTTTTACGTGGGTACTGTGCTGTGTGGAGGGAAGCGTACATTTCCATATTACCAAATTATAAACAATTCAATAACATTAATCGAATGCATACGATAAAAGCAAATTCTATAATATTATTATGAGCTCATTACAGTAACAAGCAAAATTGTCGTATCAATGTTGTTGCCGTAATTTAGTTAATGTAAGAACTGTAAACATTAGAAATGTTACCACAACTTTCTGAGTGCAGAGCTGGTGGGTCAAATGAAAAATAAAACTTTGAACCAACTGTTAAAGACACACAAAAAAGGGTATATATGATATTTTTTAAATTAATAGTGTGTGAGTAAGTTGTGAAATTAATCAGGTCTCCAGCGGTCTGCCAGCCGCCGATTATATACGCACAGCTTCTTACCTAACTTTGCGAACAACATGATTGTCATCCTGGAAAACTAAAGCTGCACTGTACATGAGTTTATATTTAGCGGAATAAAAAGTATAATATACTTAAACACGGTTGGAGTATGGACGAGCAATAATAATCATTTGTTTAATTATCATTTAGAAATGTGGTCGTCAGGCGACAGGTCGTTTCGGACCGCGGCTGTGAGGGCAGCGGCACGGGCCTTCATCACGGGCCCAATAAATGTAAAATATTAGCTCATTAATACTACGGCGCCCTTATTTATTATTTAATGTTCTTATAATGCTTGTTTAAATGCTCCGGCAAGTATATTTTTGTAAGTACGTATAAATATAGTACGTTTACGATTCGTTTGTCATTCAGATTGATCCTAAAATCTGCATCTGCAGTTTTATTTTGAACGACAATATGTCAGGCAATGAGTTGGAATCAGTGTGAGCTGCGAGCTGCGCGGCCGGCAATCCCACCACTTTGAGAGATTGGCTCGGCGACAGCGCTCCATGTACATATATTGAATAGTATCCAATCACTTAAAGCGCCGCACCGTTTCCGCAATCTGAGTGGGCCGGAGCTAAATGAACTATGAAACAAACAGCAGGTTGCGCAAAGAAGAGCAGCTCCACTGGTCGACCTTCCCATTCATCATCTTCAAATCCTTTCTTTTGAAACACAGGGGCATTCTTTGGCTGTCAACATCCTTTGGAAGTTGTTAGTATATTCGGAATTTTAATTTCTACACCACCTTTTATATAAGAAATATTTTTAAACTCCGCAAAAGTTCGTCAGGCGACCGAATCTTATTGACGTCGTAATAAAAGGCTAAAATACGTAGCGCCATGTTCCGCGCCGCTGAGCAGAATTAAAATGCAATTTTGTTATTTTGCGGTCTCGCTCGGCTTTCCGGCGTCCCCTCGTCCAGGCGCGGGGTCCCGGCGTCGACTCCCGGCTTGTTCCACTCCACTGGCAGCTCTGTGTTATGTCAACCCTAATGATATAAGGCATGCCTACAAAAAAGTTACAAATTACAAATACATGTGTATTTGTTAGTAAGTGAAAAAATTAAAGTAGTAAATCCGTATTCTATTTTATGTTGATAAAGTGAACACGGCCTGTAACTTTAAATGTATGTGTATCTTTAAGGTGCATTGGTATTCTTGCAGTGAACGGAGGTCGGCGATAGAATCTTACTGAATGAAACAAACGCAATCTGTGCAATAAACCAATTGCGACGAACTCGCGGCTACGAGTCTTCAACGCTCCTTTGTAAATTGTGCAGCCAGTCTTCCTTATCTTATATTGAGGATAAAGAAATATGAATTTAAAATCAACTTATGTTCGTCAAGATTTACATTTATATTTTTAAATTTGCAAGTTAGTAGCAATGGCAAAACTAAATATTGCGCTGTTAATGTAAACAAAATGCACTCTCTCAGATGTATGAACGTTCCGATGTCATTGAGCAGAAGGCGAGGCGCCGCGAGGCTTCAGGTCAACCGTGAAACTAGAATATGATTTTTTCTGTGAACCCAATTTGAGCAGTTTCATACTCAGATGGACACTGATCGATGTTTTTCTGAAAATATAAATAGTTTCAATTTCAGATATATACACACTTTGGCTCAACGAAAAGTATAATTTCATAAACAAATTAATTTTGTTATAGATATTTATAGAAAGATCGTATTATTGTATGTGATATTCAATGACAAAATTTAAGCATAAACAAACCACGCGACCAAAAAATCTTCTACCGAAGTACATGTGCTAACTAAATACGAAAAGCGATGTAAAATAACAGAAATACTGTGTGCTCGGATAATATTGTATCAGAGGAGAGGAATATCATTAGAAAAGCAATTTGCTACATTAGCCCGCGCCCGTGTTCTACATTCAAACGTCCACCTAAAATAATACATTGCACGAAAGCAAATAACAATAAATGTGTGCTAATTCTCTGTGTATTTGTTCTCAACATTATTATTGTTTCTCCGCAACTCACGTCTGTGTCCCGGTGGCGGCGGGCCGACTTGTCTACATATAATACATACAAATACATCGACAAATATTACGAGATTTCTTTATAACTAAAATATTTATATAAACAGGTTAATTATTGAATATGTAGGAGTCGTTCGTCGTTAATACCGACGAAGTACGGAGAAAGAACAAGTGTGTTAAACTGCGCGTTAAATCGGCTCAATATCCTAAAAGTTAACGTGCCGGAGTCCCAACGGGACCCTCGTCTCGCCTCGCATTCGGGCTCCGGACCCGAGGACCTTGCAATAAACAAACAGATCGCTACAGAAGCGAATCGCAAAAGAAAAAACATGATTTTGAACAGAAATTAACTGCACTCGTTCTGAAACCAGTAAATATATTACATCTTCGTTGCGAAAACAAAGAGAAAAGTACTATTATTCTAACCCAACTTCTACTTGAGGGCTTTTAGCGTGGGTAAGTGTGTCAGGGCACCTGTGCAAGTTATATAGTTTTCAAGTGTTTATATATCCTTGTAATATTTCCAGCCGCTGCGTTTGCTCAGCGTCCTCAAAGCGCACCTTGATTAAACTCTCGCCGCTAATGGTCGCACCATCTTTCAAAATTGTTTCATTTTCTTGTCGGATATCATTCTGACGCTCGGCTGGACGCGCCGATTATATTTTGTTACTGCAAAGGGTGACGCCTCTTTTTGCATTAACTTCTAACATCAACAGTGACGTTACAACATCCTCTGAAAAATATAAGCTTAAAATATGAACGTGTTTCGATAAAATGTATGTCAAGGGTTACTGTTTTTAATAAAATCTTAAGCATAAACTACTCGAAACCTCAGCTCTCTGCCGCTTCACAACTCTCATGCATCACACGAATTGGCGATTGAATACACTCATTTTATTGCTAAATATTGCATCGTGTCAGAACTTTAATTATTTCTCAAACACCATCCTCTATGTTGTGTGTGTACTTTATTATTTATTTAATGGTATGAAGGATCCTAACGTTCTTAAACGACTCATAAGAGTGTGAAGTCTTTTGCATACTTATGTCTCTGGAAAACAACGACAACTGAACAATCACCTAATATTAATAAATCTGTATATTCACCAAATAACACTTTAAGGTCTGTAGAGATTTCATTGTTTTATACGTTGGAAATGGTTAAATAGGATAAAGTATTGAACTTCTATGTGGAAGTCTGACCAAAACAAGCGAACCAAGTTGTGAATCGGCGTCCAATACGTCTTGATTGCAGAATTCAAAGGTCGGCTGCGAGCAAAACTGAACTATATTGCACTAGAATAGAAGCGAAACTTTCGTATCAACAGCAAACGCAATAACTAATACGAAGTTACGATATTGCAGCGTAATGTTCTATTGAATGATACGATCCAATGATTTTACGTACATATATTGCTTCATCTAGCTTAAATCCGACGTCTGCATTATAACTCTGTGATTAGGTTTTGTAATCAAACCGACTATAATATGTACGTACGTACACTGGAAGCTATTTTTTGTTGTTGGCATATAACATCGATTATAAAAAGACTTGCGAATTAGAGTTTACAGTATTTATACAAGAAATAAATTGTTATGATAGTGTAAAAATAGCAGAGCGCAGGTTTTCGTCAATTTCTATTGACACAGTGACACCGCGCGGCTGCTTACAAGAAGATTAATGAGGTTAGCGAACAAAACCTCTGAACAACATGAGTATAATTTGATAAAGCAGGAAATGGGGCGTGAAAGGCTCGCCTTGACGTCCAGCGCCGTCCGCGCTTATCGTCCACTCGCCTCGCCTCATGGTGATTAATGAACGGACTCGCACTGCGCTGGATCATTCAACTAGCCCAAAACTTCATTCTCCGCCTGTAATCTACAGCTTTATTGACGATTATTGACTTAGATAATAATTTTGCAACTGTGTTTAACTGCGAACTTACTATATGCGTAGGCAATTTGAAAAGTTGCCTTAAATTTATTTTGTATTATAATACGCGTTTTAATTGTATATGTTTAACGTATTTACTAGGTGTTATAATGTTAAATAAATATTTGTACTTAAAGTACTTGCCCCGTTGTCTTTTTATGCTCTAACATATTATGGGCCGAATGTGTTCCATTTGTCAAAGAAGTTCGCCGCGTGCGCGCGACGCCGACTAACGACCATATGCTAATACAACACGGGGACCACGTTTACGTGTAAATAGACCTATCATTCGCCATGTTCTCCTCACACTACTTTTTTTAAAGTTTTTGCATGTAAATAGTACATCTTTACCATTACTTAAATTGTTTATATTACTGAGATTAGTTACAAAATCTTTTTTTTTTCTTGCAATAGCAACTACCACGTAGCATTCTGCTAAAGTCCAGTTTTTGGAGGTTACCAACCAAAAGTTGACAGACAAAACGATATCCAACTTCATTTAGTGTTTCATAATGATACTTTTCTATCTCCAGATTATATCGGGTTCTGCTTTACCCATCATCTCGTTTCGGGCCCAGAATTGTCCGAATAATATTTTGTTTTGCATTCAGAAGTTCCATTCTTCATGTAGCGACCAACATAATTGTCAGAGCAAAGCCCAGTGACATGTCTGCGCAGGATTATTATACATACGTTATTCATTTGTTTCTGTAAGCTGAAGTACAACTTGTACTTTGAAAAAGTAAAATAAATACTGGAAAATCAAAGGATATTATTTTACATAAACGAATTTCCTTAGCAAAATATTGTGGCGCCATGTAAAAGCATCCTAACTGTGGTCGCCAGGCGCGGGTGCTTTCGCAAGTGAACTCAGATCCCGTCACCCAGTCTGACAGAGGACGTGCGGGCGCGTGGTGCGGCACACACGCGCGGGGGGGATTGTAAGATCAAGCATTCAACGCAAAGTATTAAGAATTTAATAAAAGCAAGTCGGCCACGCGGAACATTTTCTTTTCATCCCTTACAGCGGGAAATGCCTTAGCGTCAAATTGGAGCCATGTTAATGCACGCGGGCCCTTTTCTCAATAAACACCAATGTAATAAGATCCAAATAAAATTTAAATAAAAATGGGAAAAGGAAGTCATTATTTAAGGGTTACAAATAGGCCTGATTTTGCTTGCAGTTGCTGACACACCTACTGCAGCTACACCTACTGTAGATTTTAAACATTTTTTTTTACTTAAAACTCGAATAGTATTTGAGACAAAAGCAACGCGGGATATTCCGTGCACATTTCACTACCTAAATGTGATGATGTCGAATGGGCCCGATCGCTCGCCGCTCGATGTCGGGTGTGTCGATGTCGGGTGTTCGTGCGTACAATTGTGTGTCACTATAATTGGCATTTGATATTTCAACCTGAACCGACAGAGCGGCCCATATCCGTTAAATGTCACCTCACACGTAAAATTACAGTTAGAAGCCAAATTAGACTTTATTGCTAGGTTGAAAAAGTTTCTAATTGAATGTAAGCAAGTCACGCATACTCCAATGGAACGCCCATAGAATTGTAAAATGACCCCTCCCGTTGTTGTTCGGCACTCGCTATGTTGATGACACCTCGCTGAATTTAAACTTTTTATGCAACGCTTTTACATCCGACCATATTTCCATTTAAATAGTTTTTCATAGATTCATTCATATGAGATGACTGTGTCTGCAAGAGACGAGACACGCTGCGGGCACGTGTCTCCGGTCTCGAGCCAGAGCGGAGGCATCTTATCGTTAGCCTCGTAAATTGTTTCCACTTTTTCAGAGACATTGCGAAGGCTCCAGTGTCGGAGGAGCTTACGTCGGGTTATTTCACAAGGGAAAAAATTTACGAGGGTTCGCTCGTGAAATTTTTAGTTAATATTGCGCCAAAGGTAATTCCACCTTAATTATCATTTTGTGCAGTTTCTTTTATGTGTTTATGATGTAAGTTAGGTAACACACATACAGTTACTGCCACTCGGTACTCACATTTTACTAACGTAAAGTGAGGATAATTTAGTTGTGTAATATGAAGCACGTGTGCAATGAAGGCGAAGTTTTTTCATATCGTTGGGGGCGCCACCTGCGACGTGTCTCCTGACTCAGAGGGCGCGTCACGTCAACACACGCGCCGCGACCCCACTGACACTGTCGCAATCGACACCCACAATACTCTTTGCCTTTGCCCAACAACATTATATAAACTGCTGGTTATTATTGACTTCACTTTTGTAAGAAAGCTATTCTGAACAATACAGTTTTTATGCAAAATATATATTTGCTTAATTTGAGAATTCCTCTTGACATAATGTGGATTCCATGATTTCACTCATCCAATGTTCACGGTCCACTTTGTCGCGGTCGCATCAAAAAAACTTTTTATATGAAATTCGTTAAGTGTAATTTCAATAATCGATATTCAATAAAGCGACTCGAGCGCTGCTCTCACTAAATCACAATGTTTTAAAGGAAACCGATCCAATTATTATGTAGCGCTACACCGCGCCGCCGCGCTGCACATCGCCGAAAGCGGATTGCGGATAAAAAGCTTCTTTCTTTTTGTTATGATTTAGCTTAAACATGTGCATTCAATATAATAAATATGAGCTGTGTGCGGCAGAGGGCGCCTACTGAGCGCTGAGTGCGCCGCTCTCACGTGATTTGTACAACTTAGACAAGTTGAGTGCGCTTGTTAAGTTGGCACTACCGCCGGAACTGCTCTCCTAAAGCATTTAAATGCCATGTTCACTATTATTCTTCATTGAAAAATATGACTTTTAAAGTCGGCCCGCTGCTGCTACGGACCCGAATTGTTTGCTCGAATTATGCTAACGAGCCTCACAGAGATAATAAAATGCCGATACAGGAAAAGCATGTTACGTTTACCTCCAAAGTATTACATTTTCCAAAGTTGCAATGGGGTCAGTTTTATAATACCAGGTTGATTCTAAGACTACTTAAAATTTCTTACTTCAAAGTTGAATGATGACGTCTTACATCCGTTGTTAACAACAATATATATTGTGTAACGTTCAGTTCTGTAAGCGGTTTTATTTGAAGCAATAATTCAGGGGAATAAAAACACCAAATACGTATTTTAAAATAACGCTGAATAAGGATTTAATAGTGTAATAACACCGCGGTCAGGTCTGGCCAAAAATATTGGCTCACTTCCAAGTGAACCGCGCAAATAAACGTATCCGTAGCGAGGGCGAGGGGGCGCCACCGTGCCTCTACCGCACATGCTAAAAGTATAATATAATATACAAATTGCCTACAATAACTTAAGTCTCAAATCATGTATGTAAATGTAAGTCGGTGGAGTGTTCGAAAGCTAAATCAGTAGTTAGCCCGTGTTGTTAAAAAAAAAAACATTAATTTTAAATAGAGTGTTTCGTTAGAAGCCGCACAATTTATATACAGATACTGCTTAGTTAATATATTAAGTCATAAATTAGATAATAATTGATAAACAATTTAAACGATTTGTTTCCCTCGCTAGGTCGCTACGTCGTTACGTCGTTACGTCTGAGGCCGCGTGCCCAGCGGCAGTGATATAAGTCTGATTACAATCCGCGCGGAAGACAAAAGTAATGGCCGCTCCTTTTTTCCATCTCGCCTTTCTGATCGAGCGATTCCCCGGGCGTTTCAACTTCGAAGTTGTTAGCTCGCTACTTTTATCATTTTCACAATTTGCTTATTAACAATTCCAGTCCAATAATGTCAATTACTTCGAAGGTTTACCTATTTTTTGCATTTTAACATGCGTACTTAAATATCAGTACTCGTGTATATACACCAAAGATTGATTTCAATTTAAAGCTGTCCTTTAAATGTTTCATTAGCACGTGTTTAATCGCAGACGGAATTAGTTACTTCTTTTGCAGACGAAGTTGAAAGGCTATGGCGACTCTCTTATTGCTTGCTCACATAAGTATCATGAGGAATGTCGAGGAACAGAGAGAGAATCGCAAATGTAAAATATTGTAATGCATAATATCGACTTGCTTTGCTTAATGAAACAATTTATCAAAAAGAAACTTCAATAAGTCATATAAGTTAGCATCAGAGTGGAGTAATGTCACATAATATTGTACGCAAAATATGTTAAGGTTTTTTTGAGCAAAATTTGTATAAAGTCAGGGCAAGTGTCATAAATCCTTCATTTTTTCAGAGCAAAAACGCTGTTCGACCTTGATCGTACTCAAGAGACTTAAGTCTCAGTTTTTTTCTGCTTTAATAAATGACAACCGTAGTAGATGTACATTTATTCTTTAAAAGCGTTGATGGCTACTATCGCTGTTGTGTTGATTATTGCTAAACTGATCCACTCGTGTTAATTAAAAATTATTGACTAAACTATACATTGAATAAAGCAACGAAATGAAAACAACAGCCGGCAATGTATGTCTCTCTGGAGAAAAGCTTTTGTGAGACAAAATGAGGCGTCAGCCGTTACAAGGTTACAAAGAATTTAAGGCTGTCTATAAGAGATAAAGAAAGCTCTTACATTTTTAGGTCATGTTTAATTAGCGTTTATTATATATTTACGTATTTTAGTTGTAAATTATCTGTATCTATATTATTATTATTTTACAAGGAAAAGATTTGATTTTTCGTTTGATAGCATTGAATAGTCTCCGAAACCACTGAACCGATTTGAAAATTTCTTTCACTGCTGAGAAGCTACACTTTTTTAATATGTATATATATATATATATATATATATATATATATATATATAGAATGAAAATACCTCCAAAGTATTTTTGCTACTATGTAGGTAAAGTACACAAGCATGAAGAGCTCCGCGTAAATAGAGTCGCTCGGCGTTTTGCCAACAAATCTAAGTCTGTCGGCATTCGTTTAGCCGATAACGCTTGCATAGTTATCAAACTTTGATTTATACCTAACCGAAAATACTTCTATTAAAAGTATTTCACCAGCTCCACGTATAACGCGCGGCCGGACCTTATTTTTTCTTAAGGTCGTAAAAACGTTTGGATTTTTTTAAAGTGTTTTACTGATTACTTCGTCAACATGAGCGATTCTAAAGTCTAATATACATGTAGTTATTCTTAACTAGAAAATCGGTAGTATAGTGGAATATACGGTTGGTTTTAGGTGCCGTAGTAGTGTATTTGCTGTCTACTAGATGGCGCTGTTACGAAGTTAAAATACTGATTCAATTTTATCTAAAAAACTTCATTTTACATGATAATACAACTTGGATAAGTTGTGATATTTTACTTTATGCAAACACTTTATTTCTAGGCGTGAGAAAAGAAAGATTAGTGGGAAGAAAGAAGGAATGCTTAATCTATGGCGGGATGTTCTGTGGACGTGCCAGAAGTTCACCTAGTGCCTTTTAAAAACTTAAATTTAATATTGTTTAACGAAATATCTTCCTAAACGTTTTTATCGTAACATAATGATAAATTTTAATTCAACATTGAACGATTCCCTGAATGTAACTGATCTACTACTTTGTAAGCTGTTTGTAAAGTTGTTAAGAGGCCGCGCCGCGCCGCGCCTGGGGCCGGCCCCCGCCCCCGC
>NW_013532897.1:1240313-1240457 GCF_000836235.2 Papilio xuthus | reverse complement strand
CCCCCGCCCCGCCGCACTGAAAGTTAGGAATATCAACAAGAGAGTTACGAAGCTGATTTGACCGACCTTATTATAACTTCATCGAATAACTTTCGAACCGACTCAGCAACATTGACCTGCATTAATTCATGTATAAGCAAAGCA
>NW_013532897.1:1229769-1239681 GCF_000836235.2 Papilio xuthus | reverse complement strand
GATACGATTCTTTTCAACAGTACGACGCAACGGCTAACGACTCGGCGGGGGGGTCAGTTACTCTGTGGATGCGCGTCAGTAAGGTGGTTAGCAAATTTGAGAGACAGTTTTTAACCTAACAATATATATATATATATTAGCTATAATGAGGCAGACTTTGTAAAGATGTAACGTAAAATTGTCCTGGCGGCGGCGTAAGATGTCGTTTATCTTGCCTTTGACTAAGATCATTTTAAATTACAGCAGCGTTTTGTTTATATTCTGAAATTAAAAAGTGCGCCGAGCGCGGTACGCCTGACGCCTGACGCCGGACGCCTCACAAGAGCATCAATCGCGCTCAAAGATGAGGCATTAACCAGGAGATCTCCAAGACGAGCTCTTGATTAATCTGATGGCGGGCGGCGGGCGGGCTGTTAATTAAAATGGGATCATCTTAAGGCTGCAGCCGGGAGAGAGAGCTTAAGCTGAATTCTGTCTACGTAATCTATCGCCTCGTCCTAACGAAAGTCTAAAATGATCCTAAATTAATAGTGGGATTATTTGGTAAATGACGCTACGTTTTTTTCTTGCAACTAATATAAAGAAAACCGCATGGAATAGATATTCCGACTTTCAATCGATCATTGATAACGGAACGTTTTACTTCAAGTGTGTGTGCGTTTCGTAAGTGGAGAAGAGCGTCAGAGCGGCGGTGGCGGTGGCGGTGTCTTATCAAAACAAAAAGTTGTAACAATTTAGAGCGGCGCAGATAAGACACGTTGAGCAACACGCGCGCCGCAAACTTTGTGCCGATACCTGATACCTGATACAACTTATTCCGCCGTCTAGTTCTAGTTCTAGTTATTTTTCTTACATAAATTAAAGCAGTCAAAATGAATGATAAATAGCTAAAAGTGCAAAAATAAAAAAAAAGTATTATTAGGGAAAACAGTCCTAGCTCGAATGATGAACCATCCAAAGGAATTGGAACTATCAACTAACCAGAACCAAATAAATACACAAACAAAAGAATTTTCGCAAAAGAAGCTCGACTCGACATGTGAAGTCATCCTTTGATTTACTCAGAGTAGACAACTATCGTATCGTATCGTATACTATAATTAGTAGCGTGAAATAAATTAAACAGTAAAGTGAATGCTCATTGCTTTATGGCAGAAAGTGTTGACATTGACCATGATGGGGCGGCTTGACGAACCTTGGATATCATTACAATTCATTGCCTACAATTTAAGGCAATTGCCGTTTCACAATTACAAACCCTTAGGCAACTTATCCATATCAACTTATCAATATTTATTATAGATATAATATATTGAGATCTAAATGTCTTAAGTAACCATATAAATGTATCGAACTGTATAAGATGTCCATTAAATTTAAATTGTGCAAAGAGTGAATCGACAACCGACAGCCGTCAGCCGACAGCCGACAGCCGAGCGTCGCACACAGCAGAGCGACCTTCCGAGCATGTCCCAGCTTACTATTACAATAAGTTTAATTGAGCGCTCTTCTGATATTATGAGTACCTATAATAATTCAATTTGATTTGGGAGAAGTTCCCGCGGCACCAAACTCAACACGCTGAAATAAGTCCATAGTAAACAGATAAAGTTTATGTGGACCATAAAAGATGTCGTGAGGCGAGAGAGCGATCCAGTTTTACTGAAAGCATCAATATTTGGAATGTGCGTTACCGGATCAACGGAGAGATAACTTCCTCTCGGGGCCGGGGCTCGGGGGAGACATACTTTAAGGTCCCTGTAACGACGCATTCGCAATATTTTTATATTCGAAATGCTCAAGCGATTTACTGCTTTAACGACAGGCTCAACGTGTGTGGCTCAAACGAGCTATAGAGACTCGTAGTCGATTGAACACGTTTATAAAAGATAAGTTTCTAATATTGATAGAGCATTGCTTGTTGTCGTCGTCACTTAGCACCGATAAAAAAAAATCCTATAATATGATACAGATTAAAGTGTTTGACTTGATTTTATTGTAGGTTGCTTAAGCAAATGTATTCAGTATGCGCTCTAGTTGCTCGTGACGCACTGAGCACTGAGCACTAAGTGCTGGTCATCAATCGCCGATTTTAAAGCGTATAAACTGATATAAACACGGCTAAACACTCACGTATATACGTCCGGTGGCGGCACCGACTAGTTTCGAGCCCATCGGGGCTCACTTGAGCGACGGGCCGCGTCCGCGAAATAATACCAGTACCCTGATGAAGGGCCCCCGATGGGCTCGAAACTAGTCGGTGCCGCCACCGGACGTATATACGTGAGTGTTTAGCCGTGTTTATATATCAGTTTAGTATAATGTCTCACGAAAGTTTGAATAATTTAAAGCGTATATATTGACCCTAAGATTGTAATCACACTGATCCCATTAGAGTAAATGTATTTGTATTAAGCAAATAAATTAAATTAGTTTCTTACTTTAAGAAATTTCATTGACTTATTTTAAACGAAAAAGAAAAAAAAATTCTTATTGTGAAAAAATGGATCGAACAGTTGTAAATAAGTGTAGTTCATTCGAATGTGTAAAGTAGTAATTTGTAAAGTAGCTATGTGGTTTACTTAAGTCATTCGTTTCCACATAAGCGGCGTGTGCTGGTCGCTGGGCCGGCGATATCACGACCACTGCAAAAACATGATGAACAGGCAGGCAGAACAAGCGGCCGACAACGTCCCGCAAGCGGCGGCGCTCCCCCCAACCCACCACCGCGTTTACGATTACTTTGATTTACACAATGTACAATTTTATACATTGTGGTATGTACTGGCTAATAATATGTTTGTGTGTGTTTTAAAGGAGGAATCCGAAATCCGACAAGTAGAGAACATTATTCACCTCTACCTGTCTAGTTTAATAAAGACTGCTTTTAGGGTTCTGTACCACGTCAGGAAAAAAACGGAACCCTTATAGGATCACTCTGTTGTCCGTCCGTGTGTCTGTCAAGACCCTTTTTTTACAGATTACTGTAATCATAAACAATTAATGTGGCCAGCGCTGGTCTGCTGGCGCGCCTCCCTCTTACATAAAAGCGTCCATTCTGCGTTAAGCGTAATGGTAACACAAAAATTTCGTCACTCGATAAAAATAAAGTAGAGAATGTAAGATTCCTCGCTTCATTGCCGACATAAAGTGAATCGTGGAGCTTCGGCAGAAAGACTCGTTAAAAATTCAAGCTAAGATTGCTTAAACGTCCCTTTTATTATACCTTAATGTTTGCCGGCAACAGCACAAACAAGCAACGCGGACGATGTTTTACGACGACTATTGACTTTCAACAGAAATTAATATTTTCGTTAAGCTTTTTAGAATTCTTTTCTTGTTTACAACATTTTTAACGAAGATTATAAAATATGTAACGACACAATATAAATATTTTTAATATATAAATTGAGAGCACCTGTCTTAAGAAATTGTTTATTCAAAATGTGAATAAGTACAATAATACGTAAGTGAAGAGATTTTAAAAATGCAGAATCGCTGTTGTACTGCACTCTCAAAGCGAAGATCTTGTATAATATAAGAGAATACGAAGATCGGATTGGACGGGGCCACGCGTTGCTACAAGTGGATTTAAATCAGACAACTTGCAACTGTGCTCCGCGAGGCGAGGCGAGGCGAGGCAAGGCGGCGGCGCCAAGGTGCGCAAGGCGATCGGGTCCATCTGCGATCATCCCTTCTCTGGATTTCTAAAAGGAAAATAAAAAGAACTATTTAAATATTTGCAACTTCTACATAACTTAGAAAACTTTTCAGTGATTGAATTGAAACCGCTGTTCATAGACATAACTAAAAAGTTGTCCATGCGTTTTCTGTTCGATAGAGAAGTGGACGTACGGAAATTTGATTGGATAGGGGAGGAAATTTTTAGGAAGGGGAAAGATCCTTCCCTCCCTTTAAGTCTGTCCCTGTCGATTATTTATTTCTTTGAAAGAGTCTTTGTTATGTGAATAAATTTATTAACAAAATTATTTGTTTTTAGGTATGTATAAGTGAGGAAAAAATGATTTTGATTTCTGTCTATGACGGCGGTACCAATGGTTCGAGCTTACGCATCTAAATAAAACTATGTTATATCATTTAGAAATATAGTTGTACATTGCTCGCTACACATTACGTACACAAAGGAGGTTCCAGTATTTTGTCGATCGTTATCATTTAGGGACTGCATTTTTTGTCAGCAATCTGCGAGTATGATCACGTAGCGCATAGTGCGGAGGGAGAGAGTGTTGCGAGGGGCAGGGACCTATTTCCGGCCTCCGCGACTGGTGCTCCGCGGGTGCGCTAGTGCCGCGACCTCTGTTGTAATACCGATCAGCCGGAAGCGGTATTCGCCTATCCCTTTGATCTTAGCGCACCCTCAGTGTTTATTTAAGGGCGGTACTCGACACGGCGACGCACGCGGTGTCTGCGATCACTGGTCACGTTCTAGTACTACACCGCGCAGCGAGCCTCAATGAATGCCGCTTATTTGTTTTTGAACACGCGTTGTAGTAAATTGTCTGTTCGTGTCGGTATTTCGTCAATATGAGCGCGCCTATTTATTGTTACATGTTATATCAAAATTAATTTATTATTAAGGAATTGGTAAGTATGTTCAATGCAAATAATCGAGTCTGAATGTTGACTAAGGACCGCGTGACATTAATGTAACTTCGTAGTTCTGCAGGCAGCTGAGGGCGCCAGCACTCGCGTACTTCAACTGTGCCAGTTGCAGAACTTATGCACAACATACCCCCGCCACCCCGAAGAGAAATAACAATGAATGTTTCGAGCCGGACCATGTATTTACATGGGTATAAGATGATGTTTTAGGATGCTATTTATTCATTTATCTCCCTCTATCTGTATTTCGATAATATTTTTAGAGTTGCATTTACAAAGTCAGTTATTATATAATATATTTTTACATAACTGGAACATATGCAATTATATTTATATATAAATAGAGAGACAGAGAGTAGCACGCACAAACGACGTCACGTGCGACGCATAAAACTAACTGCGAAGCCGCAGTAAATTGTGCCCCGTGCCCCGCCCCGCACCGCCCCGCACCACCCCGCACAAGTCGTACTTATCTCATATCGTTACTGTTACAAAATATATTACACACTGAATACAATAGTCAATAATTTCACTTAAGCCTCAGGTTTTGTTTTTATTTGCTAAGCCAAGATAACTAACAATACGAATATGATGATAGCAGAGTAATATTTAGTTATCTCAGCTGTACATTTATAATACTTGGTAAATGATAAATACAAGTGGAATATCAATTATCAGTCGAAGCTGGAGTCGGTGGAGACGTCGCCGACTGTCACTAGTCAACTGTCAATAATACTCCTTTGCAGCAATTCTCGCTGTAGCTACAATATCAGAGGCTGGAGTGCACGCGTCCACATTGCCTGAGGAGTCCCGGAGCGAGCCGACAGGCGACAGGCGACGGGCGACGAGCGACGGGCGACACAGACCACAACCATTTTACGTGCGTACCAATTATTTAGCTTATCTTACTCTTACTAATGTTATAAATGTGAATGTTTAAATGGATGGATGGATGGGTGGATGTGTGTTTTAAGGTATCTCCGGAGCGGCTCAACGGATCATCATCAAATTTGGCACAGATCTAGATCAAAGTCTGAAAGAACATAAAGGCTACTCATTATGCCAGAAATTGAGTTATATGAGTAAGTTATGTCAGATATTTTAAAAATAGGAAATAAAGGAAAAGCTAATGAAAGTATATGCGGGTTTCCAGCAGTGCAGATGAATTTTTAAATAGTTTAGTTTCGAGTGTTGTCTTAATTAAAAGTCCTTGTCCAGATTCAAGAGAAGAAAGAATTAAAAGACAAAAAGGTACGCCTATAATTTCCGAGCTAATTAAGATTTATTGTAGATCCGGTCGCGCTGGCAGTGCACTGCGCGCTGCATTGCGCTGTTTTAATTTCCTTGAATAAAATAAATTGGATTGCAATAGAGCGGCCGCACTAACGACCATCCAGATCCAGATCTTCATTCGATTTGACTCCACTCGAGACTTCCTGTGCGATTGCTTTCAACCTCATTTTTACAATCGCATTAAACTTAACAACATTGCTAGTTGATTAAGATAATGACTGATTTTATTTGCTATCTATATGTAAACAAACAGTCACAACACATTGTTATGTACTAATATTGGTGTTCCTGCAATGAATCTTCGTGTAATTAAAAGACTGCACCAGTAAACATTTCAAATAAGTATTTATTTTCCTATAATATAATTTGATATTGGACGTATTTAGGTTAGTAGAGATGTAAGTGAAGTCACTGATCAAAAAATACACAAATATTTTAATGACATTTTGGTGGTGAGCAGAGTCCGTAGTGCTCACAGGTCACAGTTGACTGCGCGCAGCGGCACCCCTACACCGCGGCGGAACCGTTCATATTTTAGGCGGGAGAGGCGGCGCGGACGCGGACGTAATACCGGGGTAGAGAGAGAGAGAGAGGGGGGGGGGGGGGGGAGGATGCCATCTCATAAATTAATTTGTATATTGTAGCAATATTATGAATATACCACAAAATGTGTCATCATTTTCGCACAGTTTTAAGATATATTAAAATGAACGATGACGCGTTACAGAAACTACGTAGTCCTCGTAATGAGATATTTTATTGTGTAGTGTTCACATTATTTTCATTGTTAAGGGAAATAGCAAACGAGGAACAGACAACGGGTTTCTTATTGTGAAAAGTCAGTTGTAATCCTAGTCCAGTGGGTATGAATTGACTCTTGTTGACTAAATCTATTTAATTAGGCTGCGACAGATTTATTGGGCCGGGCGTAAAGCCGCGCCCACATGAGCCCACGCGTGCCCACCGCAATCGCACCGTGCGGTTAATGTGTGTAATTACTGCGAATAAAGTTAATTGAGTTATTCATTTGAAATACATATCAGCCAATACAAAATTGCATTAATATTCAAATATAAATGTTATACAAAGAAGTTTATACAAAATAACTAACTCATAAACAAATATATGGCATTCAAACAAAACATTCTCTACACACACAGAATATAAAATTATAAGAAAAGCCAATGAAGACTAAAGTATGAAAACAAGCGGTTTAAAATTTTAACAATTTACTTGTGTTCCTTTTACTAAGTATAAGTTAACAACAGAGAGTTCACGTAATGAGAACTTATTATGTTAATGCACGTGACTTGACAACATAACTTGTATTTTATTTACTTACAACTCTAGTAAACGTCAAACGACTGACGGTGACTTAAAGGTAATAAAAAATTGTATTCAATTTTTCTACTTCATTGTAAAGATACTTCAATGAAGAAATATTACTCCGTTAGTAAAGTTTGCGCAATCTAATGCTAACAAGATTTATATGAAAGGCCTGACGTTATTTCAGCATCTCGAAAGCTAAAATGATCGTATATATACCGCGGAATGCAAATGTCATTAATTTAGATGTGATACGTGAAGCATTGTCCCGCAGAGCGCGCAGTCAACGTGTTCGCCCGCCGCGGCTGCTCGCTGCCAAAAAACCCTCAACATTTTTAAATGCACACAGTGTAAGCGCTGAATTTAATGAATATATCATTATATGTATTTTGATGTCTTCCTGCCCGATGACATCGACGACGAAACAAAATAAAATTGGAACACACTTTTTTATACTTAAGCATTTCCATTCTCATAAAAACATCTGTGGCTTTATCATGTTGTTAAGATCTTCTTTTCATCTACTAATGAGATATAATTTCGTACGATAAGTAAACGTCGCTCGTGATAAAAATATCCTGCATCCGCAGACGCACCTCGCCGCTAATCAAATGTTGCTAATACAAAGCCAAAATGATTCCGCCTAATCTGATAGTCATTAGCCGCTCCACTTGTGCGCAACTTCGGCTGTATTCATTATTGTTATAGGAATGCGATGTTGACATCGCGAGACCCTTGTGCAGATGCACCGCGCAACATGTACACCAAGTGGAAACGTACCGAGAAGTTTAGAATTACTTAGTCTTATTAACTCACAGGAGTATACCGTTAACATATTAAATGGTCTTTGATTTTTATGTGGTACATATTTTTATACAAAATTCATAAACATTTAACACTGTGTTACTAGCTATTCGTTTTGAGCAAACATCTGACATAATTACAAATTGTATGTCAGCAATAAATATCATTGTATAGAGACTACCTCAAGTGGGGTAGATGGGGCGGTACATCGTGAAGCTATTGGTACTTCAGTGACGTTTCTGGCTGCGTAAGGAAACGGCCTAATTTAAAAGTGGATCGTGCTCTATCATCCGCCACAAATAACGCATTTAATGTACTTTACTCCGAGTCCTTCCTCCCGCCAGCTAAAATTATGTCGTACACTGTTTAGGAAAAATAATGAAAAAATATTTAAATAAAATCTAATTGATATTTGTGACGATACTTTACTGATATACATATTTTATTTATGTTTGTCTTAATAATTTTAGCGAATTAAAAAGTAGATAAGTTAATTTTAGTTGTGAGTGTACTTAGCTGTAAACAACATAATAATCAGAAGTGCTGTTTATAACATTAAAGTCCTCCTCCTCCTCCTCGAGTCAAAATGTGTGGGACTGCATTATCGCTACATGTTTTTGTTGTTCCTTATTGACGGCCTAATAGCTGCCAAAGTAGGGGATTTATTTTATGACGGCGGCGGGAAAAGGCAAGCGGACCCTTTCACCGCGGACACTCCGCGCACACCCCGCGCGCCCCCCGCGCGCCCCCCGCGCGCCCCCCGCGCACCCCCCGCGCACCCCCCGCGCGCCCCCGCGCGCCCCCCGCGCACCCCCCGCGCGCCCCCCGCGGCACTCATTACACCTTCATAGCATATAAAAAGGATTTAGTCGGTCACAAATGTCGCTACTAGTGAACTAATGGCCCACTAACTTTGACTTTGTGACATATATCCATCTTAAAGGCCTTCCATTGCGCACTTTTAATATTAATTGTAACTTTTTGTTTCATGAATGCTTTATGTTGATGCATTTCTTCTTATGTGTGACAAGTTTTGTTTCAGCTCATCAACAGGAACTGGCTAGGTATGTACGTCATGAACCATTTGTAGGGGAGTGATTCCCATTGGACCGATCGGAATAAAGATCGGCACACTTTGTCAGTGATATAGGAATTGTTATGCAACAAATTTATCTTTGATATTATAATATTTGTACATAACATATACAACATACTTTAACATTTCACGCAACATCAAGTTCACGTAACATGTGTAAGAAATCGTCAACATTTATAAAGGGCGAACTTTATTCATTACTTCTATTGACAACATTTTAGAAATAACTTCAACTTAAGTCGCGAGTAAAATCCCCCCAAGTGAATCTGTTGTTACCCGCCGCGCCACGCCGCGCCACGCCATATGTGACTTTTAACAAACTGCGCGTCTCATAAAATAACTGTAAAAGGCGGAAGGCTTTTTGCAGCGCCACGCGAGCGAGCCTCCCAGGATCTCTGTTTTCCTCTATTTTCTATCCTAACCTTATAAAAAGGGAAGTTGCTTTGTTGAGATACATAAGTTTTTTCGTCAGACTATTATGGTGGCTCGATTTACTCTTCTTTTATTACATTCGTCTAACTCGAACTTAGGGACAAGACTTTTTGTGTGATGTTTTTCCAAAATATGTGAATATATTCGAAGCAAAAAGATAGGAGTCATCCCATCCACCTTTTGGTAAACCAAAGTGGTTTTTCTTCATTGCGACTTGAGGAAACCATGTTTGGATTTCACAATTATTCACTTTTTTGTCGTCGCTTATTTCTAAGTGTTGTCAAGTAACTTATTTTATATGAAAATAATGTTCTGAAAAAATTCAGTATTGTGTTTTA
>NW_013532897.1:1200703-1229526 GCF_000836235.2 Papilio xuthus | reverse complement strand
AAAGTGGCTTTTCTTCATTGCGACTTGAGGAAACCATGTTTGGATTTCACAATTATTCACTTTTTTGTCGTCGCTTATTTCTAAGTGTTGTCAAGTAACTTATTTTACATGAAAATAATATTCTGAAAAAATTCAGTATTGTATTTTAAAAACATTTCTATAATATTCCTCACATCCTATAATGTCTCGGCAGTCGACATGTTCGCGGCGGCGCGGCGGCGCGGCGCGTCGGTGAGCGGTGTGGCGGTGTGGCGGTGTGACGGCGCGGCTGCGTGCCGGCGCGGCGGGCTCCGGCCGAGGTTCATCATAACGCATTATGTTACATCGTTTAAATATAAAGTACATTTTCGTGTAACGCACATTAACATAACGAATTTTATTTCGCAAAACCTCGATAAAAGCGTTTACGAGGAATGTGGGTCCACTAATTCAATTTGATGGTTAATTTTCTTTGACAAGCCGAGCATTTTATGGTCATTAAGTGATTGTGGAGTAATTTGCAGTACTTAGCGTTTCATTTAACTTTGTGTATATTTGCTGAAATATACACGAGACAGACGCAAGCGTGGCGCGAGATGCACGGGGCAAGACAGAGCCGCTAGTTTACCTACTAAATTATACTTCAAACACGTATCGGTAAAATGAACCCTGCTAAAAATTTTCTGTTGCAAGAATGGCCGAAATTGAGGAGGAAATATACTGTTACCTCTCGTAGTAGCAGACAGAGCAGACGAGCGAGCGAGCGGCGGCCGTCTGAGCGGTCCCTCACAATGCCGACATCAGCAAAGACGCCAAATGAAAAGTAAGATGTGCACTCACTCCGCTGTTTTCTTTTTAAATTTCATTTTGAAGATGAGTCGTGTTGTGCGGCCGCCCTCGCGCCCCTGTGCCCCCGCGTGCTCCCCGCTCCCTGTAGTTCCCAATCTACAGAGCTTCCATTTGTCGATTGATGTTTACGAAGCGAAACAGAATTTCAATTGATTCCGCTTTAACATTTTTTATTTAGCCTCTTTGAAATCATGCTCTTTCTTAGAAGTAAACCAATAAAAATTTCTCGCCGTTGAATCGGGCAGCAAATCATACTTATTATATTAAATTTGTCGTAATGTCACAATAGTAATTCAAGAATTGAGTTGGCTGAAATAAAATACAAACTCAAAGATAAGTTGAAATTGAATGAAATTTTTGAAGTACTTGTTGCAGTGAAAGTGACAAACATAAAAACGTAAGGTAAGAGAAAGTGTGTCACTGCTCGTATACTCGTATGTCAACAGCTCAGTCAAATGTTCCGATAACATTTGCAATAACTTTGTACATAAAACGGCTACCTCTACCTATTATCGCCAGTGCGTGCTGCGGGGTGCGGGGGGTGCTGAGTGCGGGGTGCGCGGGGTGCGCGGGGTGCGGCGATTTACAATTCAGTGCCGGTGCGCGTAACGTCTCGTCTGACCTTTTTCAAACTGCTGACCATAAATTTACGTACGGGATGAAATATCACACGTAAGTTAACGCGGCCCCGAGCGAGCCCACTTTTTCCTTTGTTTTATTATGTTACAATTTATGCGATAATCGGATATTATATTATACATTCCCAAATTTTGCGATTCGGAATATATTTAAAAATGAAATCTAAACAAACAGCAGCCTAGTAATACTATATCTAATCAGGCAGGAATTCATCGTGTTTTGTGACTTGTTTACAAAATGTTTTGAGTCCGACAGAATAAACATTATGTATACATATGTGCCATAGTGGAATTCTATAACTACGCATACATCAGGATGCCGCGAACCCCTCACAATCGTAACGTTACTTTCTGTCTTAGTCAAATCCCCAAACTTTGTTTTCTATTAATAAATCCACCTTATGTATGTACATGTTTCATATTAAACATATTTTAAACAGTTAAAAATGTTATGCGAAAGAATACTAAGACAGTAATCAAATAGCAAAATAATATTAAATACACACATTGATAAAGCATTACCAAACTGCGTATAAATATATTGAAAGTTAATTTACCTTATTCGTTGCCTTCGTATTGAATGTCAGTCCAATTGGGTTTCGATGCTTTAAACGGAACCGGCCAAAATAGCCCATATCCGCTCAATGCTCTCTGGCATTTTCATCCTGCAGCTAAACGAAAATTACCTCTGTTAACTACAGATAAAGTTCACAATGCCATGAAAAAATACGCTCGCGTTTACCAATATAATCAGACGGAACTGGTAATAATCACCTGCGTTTTATCTGGCTGATTTATTGAGTGCGGTGGCTGTTCTCGTATCGTTATTCATTTGGCGCAGTGTCCGTGAAATGTTTTCCTCATTAACTAACTAATGTAAAACGTGGTCGTCACTAATACGAGTAGACACCGGCAAGTGTCTATTACGTGACACGACACATTTCTAATATTATAATTATAATACAAGATTATTTTTATCGTGTAATCTATTTGTGTACTTTGAGTACTTGTGTGTCCTTCATTCAGTTGTGATGAGGTCACCTTTGTTCCTCTTTGAGTAAACATTATTATCCTGCTGAGTGGGCGTAGAAATGCCTACTTATATTTTTGCCAACAGGAAAGGCTTAATTTAAGGAACATTTATTTTTACTCATTGTATGTATCACATTTCATTTTTGTTACAAACAAACCGCCAATTTAAATGGACAATTTAAAGCTGGCTTGAGATACAGAAATATTCATGCTAGTTACGCTATTGAGAAGACAAAACAAATATATAATAACATAACACACACACACATGGATTCGGCGGCGGCGGGTAAGAATTTTGAAATATGCTTGATGGAGGATTGCCGTTTTCAAATTAAAAGCAATAAAACTTCGTGAACGCTAAACAGTTGCGGCGTTAAAGTGAGCGTTCGCACGCCACCCTTGTAGCTGTATGTCTACAAATGTAACACCAACAACCCCAGGAAACTTTGAATTTTAAAATTCTGAGCAAAGTAAAATGTACCTTGTAAGGGACGTGAATAAAAGGCGGGGACTACTGGTGGACTGATTTATTTATAAAGACTTGATCATTAAGTACTCTACGTACCGACACACTTATAATATTATTATCAAATGCTACATATATAATATAATTTTAAGAAAACCTTTCTAATACTAGGACACTTTAGCCTGAAAGTGTAGAGAGGAGAAGTAAATACTTAAGGTACGAGACTAACTTTAGTTGTTTTACCGTTTTATTATTCATGACTGTGTAAGTGTGAAAACTTGCTCGTAATCACAGCACGATCCTTGATATATATGATACAAAACAGTGATATCAGTGAGGCGAGCTATTCATGCCGGTGTGGTAACACTGACCTTACATAAAAATGCCATGAAAATGTTAATGGGCGTCGTTGTTCGCACTCCGCGAGGTCGGGGGAGGGGGAGGGGGGGGATGTGCGATAAGAAATATTGAATGGAAAGTTTTATAACAATCTAAATATATCAGTTCCAATCACATGCGCTCATTTGCAATATGATGATAGAAAACAGTGTTTTTTGTTTACTATATGCAACCAAAACATTTGCTTACATTTTTTTCTATAATATCAAATTTTAAAGTATCTTCGTTTTTATGCTAATAATGTTTTATTCTAATATTAAAACAATACAATACAATACATTAATTAGATAAAATGTTTCCGGTTTGTTAAAACTTCAAAGTTAAAAAAATATTACAGAGGTCTTTGTAGAGAATATATAAAATAAAAGCTATTCTCAACGAGAAGAGGAACAAAATGTCGCCATATTATAGAATATAAAATGATGTTCATAGTCCCGCCCGCCCCGAGGATAATTATGTTTACAAGCAACTGTTTGACGTCGGAATTACGCGAGCCCGCCATACGTACATACACTGACGGTCTTCCTGCATTGCTACTCTCTTGAGGAATCTAGCGCGTGTAATGTCAAATATATTTATAGTTTAAAGTGACAAACGAGCAGCGGCAAATACATTTGCAAAAAAATTGACATCACAATACCAGATACGTTACCTACACAACCTAGACAGAGGAGAAGTGCCACAGGAGGATAGCTCTCCTTCATGTGATTCTCCTTTCCACCTTATCTACTTGTCCTTCCCAAACGTACTTAAAGAGAAAAGGAAGGGAAAGAGGAGGAAGGAGGGGAAAGCAAAAATATGGTTTCCATATTATATCTGTCTTTGTATATGCTTGAGCGCTCTATTCGACCTAATGTTGCACTTTCACAATTTGAGTATTGTAAGAAAGTGCTACATTTAATGAGAGATAATTTTATTGAACAATAAATGTACCAGAGTTGTTTTGCGTTGCGTTGCGATCTGCTGCATGGAGGTGTAGGAGTGCGAGCGCAGTCGGACTTAGAAAACGAAGTTCTCGTTAAGTAGAAAATTTTCAACAAACAGATAAATGGGGTGACCCAGTTTGTGTGGCGGAATTTTCTTCATGTTGTTCGCACTACACTACCTTACACTACCGGGAAGTGACTCGAACAAAGCGCTCTTTATTGTTATTAGTTGCTATGGCAACTTAAACTCATTACAATGAATTTGCCCTTACTTTTATATTTTTGTGGAAATTGTCATTATTGTTTAAATATATGATATTAATACAAATATTATACGATATAGTTGACACATGTTGATGATATCTTTTTGTATTAATAATTTAATATTTGCACTCGAGGAAAAACATTATTAATGCTTAAATAAACCAACTAGTTAAATAAACAAACTTAAAGTAGCAATCAAATTTTGTAACTTTTTAAAAAACTGTATTTTTAATTGTATAGGGTTAATTACAAAATATGAACAAAAATACATTGTGAGGCTGCAATTGAAATTGTAGCGAGTACTTCTCGACCTACTGCGAGGAGCGAACTTATCTACGAAACTAAATTGAGTGTACAGCAAGCGGTTGCAGATGCAGTCGGTCGAGGTGCCTTTGTTGTTAAGGGACGTTTTTCGTCAAAATAGCGAAGCGACTGCTGCCTATAGACATCCGTAAATGCAGATCAGTTGGATACCTTTAATCGACGGAGGAGGGGAAAAAAGAATATTTCCCCTTCTTATGAGGCTCCTTCTCCGTCAAAGCCGCTAAAATTAGAATTAAAATTAGCACGTACATTCATAACATGATACACAGAATCGCTTCCACTTCCACGCCTGTCTTCTGTATGGTGTTGGCAAGTCTAAAAATTTGTACAACAGATGTTGTTGTGGTGACGTCTACCACTGTCGGGACGTTGTTGTGCGCTCGCTGGGTGCTGTGCAATTGTAACTAATGCTTTGTGTACTGATAAATATCAGCAAATAAATTTGGATCTCCGAATTTTTTTTTTTTACAAAGATGAGTGTATGACATGGAGACGGATTATGATAGTAGTAAACGTTACTTCAACAAGATTTATTATATAAAATTATCATTTAAATTCGAATTACATTTTAATCAAAATAATGAAGAAGGAACCTTATTATCTAGTTTATTGTTTGTTATATTGAAGTAGACAAGCATTGTAGGTAGTAGGCATTGATGTGGACAAAAGCGATTATGTGTATTTACATCATGTTAGAGTTGAGGTGTTCTGTTTGTGACGTCAGCCACTGTGTGTAATCTGTCGCCGTGTCGGCGTCGTGTCGGGAGCTATGTCAATGTTGTAAAGAACACCACTCCGCCTGATTGAGTCAACAATTACTCAGTGTAATTTGCTAATGCAACATTGATTTCTCTAGTAGCAAACAAATATAACAAAACGCGTAATAAAACAGTTTTGATACAGCTAGAGAAGTATTAAATAATATCCACCACAAAAAATGCGTCACGACAGTCAGCTTTCCGCCTCCAAGCATTTGCCAAGAACATGCTCGCCGTCTGGCTAAAGAGCGGCTTATATACATTACTATGTCTCGGCGAGTGGCGAGTAGCTCGTTCTGATACTTTTCTATCCATCGCTCGTCGCTTATTCGAGAGTGGATTTGCATTGAAATTGGAGATAATATTTCATTAAAATAAAGTCCCGCTAATAACTTCGGAGAAGGCAACAAAGGATGAACATAGAGCTGGATGTAAATATAATAAGTAGCCGGCCGCGGCGGTTCCGTCCGACATTCATTCAGGCGATCATCAAAGGTTTCAATTAATATCGTATGCAATGAATAATGACAGGGAAAAGGCTCGGCGGCCATTAATCAGTTGATGCAACGCAGGTGATTGCTAACAGCGCCGTTCGATTAACATTAGTTCATCTGTGGAAGCGTTTTCACTTGAATCATGTACAATTTGGAACGTAAACTGGTAACGGGTAAGGTCGAAATCGACTCGGCGGTCAATTTGTGAGGGTAAATTAATAGCTTTAGGCCGATACCGAGTACAGTAGTTGCCTCCGCTTAAAACATCAAAACCCAATCGTGCTTATATTCGATACGGGCTTGTCCAATCTAAATTTAACCCCTTTGTTTGGTGCGCAGTGTTCAGCGCTGCAGCCTCGTTGCTTAATCCGACATCACGGAGCACCAGCTTGATAAATATTTAGTCGACCTATTCAATCTAAAAGTAGACCTTTTTTCTGTTAGTGCCTTAAGTTTTTATGGAACTTTTTCATAATTACCAAATTGAAAATAATAAATGCTGTGTAGTGTTCATGGCGAGGTGTATCAGCCAACGACATGACGTCACGGATAGCACATAAAGCAATCGCTAAGGCCGGCGTAGCCGCGTAGCGGCGTAGCGCGGTTGGCGCGGCGTAGTAGCGTATCTAACCGCTATAAATCTTCACATAATATGACTGCTATTCGCGAACACATCGTATGTTATTTTTATTCGCCATCACGTGTTTTGATACCGAAATATTAAATATCCTGTGCAATGTATCAATGTGTATCATCTTCGCTACTAATATTTTTACTGTACAAACTTTTAGCACAACTATAAATGTATTTCATTACCCGGCCTTAGGTTTCTCCTTGTAAAAACCTAACCATCTTAAACTCTTCATTCAAGTAGTATGCTACATTCATAGCATTTTCACTAGTGATATAAAAAAATCATTTGAGCACATCATCACTTAACATCAGGCGGGATCGTAGTCAAGCGTGCACTTATACAATACAAAAAAAACATCTCCTTCTCCCAAGTTGAAGCAAAACTTGAAGCGTCACAGTTCTGTATACCAATAATAATTCCGGTATCTCCGAAATTTAAGATCGTTCCAAAGAAATAAAATTGGAATTACAATTGCAAAAAGACTTCTTTTATTACAGCCCAGCTGGTTTGCGGCACTCATTTGATCGTTTTACGATATCGCCCTTACTTTTTTATATGCGTACTCTTCCTTGTCGGATTTTTATTGTTATTTTACTTTGTTAAATTAAGTCTCAACCATCATACTTTTTGTCTTTATTTAGTTGTGTTCGCTTGTGAGACATTTATTTTTTACAATTAACAACTTCTACTTATGTATTTACAATAAAAAATTCTTAATGTCGCCTAGAAAATACGCGAAATTTATTTGAAATTAAAAAGTGAATTTTCATCAAGCTAATATAAAATACTGTGACCTTTTACGCCGCTACGACTATAAGTAGGTTACGCGCTACTTCACATATTTTTAATGACGTGGTTTGTACAAAACAAACACGTAACATAACCTTCTCTTTTAATTCGAAAACATTCTAAACCTTGTTAATGTTGCGTCGCATAATTATTGTGAAATGGAACCGGACACATGGCCGCGCGGCCGCGCGGCTGCCTTCTTTGTTCCCGACCGAGTGTAATTGTGTACGCGAGAGTACGATACATTACAACAAGCCCCATACATTACAACAATAATTCTGCTTTGCTAAATAAATTCTATGTATTTTATAAAAAAATTGACTCTATTAAATAAAATCCCGGTATAATACGCAGAGATGTTTGTAGAGACTTTTTAGAATTAGGATAACAGATCATTCTGCTGATACTTTTTGCCTAAAATAAACAAAGACAAACATAATTACGTGACCTATGCTTTCGTTGCACGACTTTATTCATGTGTAGGAATGTCATACTAGGAGTAAGAATTTTGCCTATGTTGTTATTATTTAAATGAGAAAACAATTGGTGACTTAATAAGTATAAATTGAAAGACATATATTTTACTTTAATGTCTTTAATCATTTGAAATTTAGCAAATAAGTTCATTGTAACTTATACAAGTAGGTACGAGTATGATTAGATGGAGAAGGTTCTCATCAACCTGATTATGCGTTGACGTCGCTTTATGAATCGTCTTATGTTAGCCTGATCGCTGCGAGAGACTCTCTGCAACTGGGCTAAGTGATCGCAGACCGCCGCCGGCTCCTGCCCGCCGCCGCCCGCCCCCGCCCGCCCCACGCGCCCCACGCGCCCCCTACTAAGCTAAAGTGCCTCTAGTTTTGGACTTTACCGAACACAGATTTACGTATCAAATATTCATCCCACTAATGAAATGATGATAGCTTTGTTGTGATTATCAACTTTTTGTAGTCGGCTGTCAAAAAATAATACACATCGAAAAAGGTTAATTATGTGGTTAACTTTGTTTCAGTTTTCTTCAGTTTTATTTTAGTTTGATACATGTGATTTTCATTTCGAAGGTCTATGTTAACCACATAAATTTATATGTTAAACATTGACCACTCAGTCTTGTACATCACTAAGTTAATGGTTACCTTTAGTTTAAGGTTGGTATTGCGTTTGGTCATATATAATTTGTTAAATAAATAATGATGAAAAAACAAAGAAACTTGTCAGTTGACCGACCGGCGGTGGGCGGCGGCGGGCGGCGGCGGGCGGATGTCGTCAGTGAGATGTGGCAGGTTTTTGTGCGTGTGTGCGCGCAGATCGACCTGATAACGTTGAAAAGGTCCCGGATTAAAATTATAGCTCCGACGAAAACTTGTGTTGTACAAATTAATATAATAAAAGTGTATAAACATAGATTATGCGGCGATACACAAATGTTGCGCCGGCACGCAAACAACTTGTGTCATTAAAATTGTGACATGATAATTAACAAACCTATGTTACATTATATTGTTGTACATGAAAAGTAGACAGGATGAGGGAAATTCGTTAAAAATTTTCAGATCATTATTGAGTAGGTTTAATTTTCTTTAATAAGATTAGAAAATGTACCTACCGGATTTGAATTCCTATGAGTTAAAGAAAAACCTCTTTTCATAATTATTTCAAATAGGTGGAACATAACAATTTACATAAAAATTAAACTTCAGGTCACGGTAAGAGGTATCAGTTGGGTATGTTAGGTATGGTAGGAGGCGCGAGAGTGGGCAGTAGCTCACTCTTGCGCCTGTAACGGGAACCTTTTCGAATGGCACCTTCCCGGGGGAACGCACCTTTCTGCTTCGATGAATAAGGCCGTCTTGAGATCACAATCACAACCTATCCTTTTACATAATGTATTCTGTGAAATCCTTCTATATAAATCTAAAGTTCAATTTGCATTTTATAAATTTCGTATAGAAAAAAATTCAGTAAAACTAAGTATCAAGAGTAGACAGATGAAATGACTGCAATCAAATAATTGTCGGCGGCGGCGGCGGCGGCGGCAGTTTACTTGGCGATCGCCCTCATTAACTAAATCGTTCAATAAATTTGAAAGAGGCCGTTACTCTTAATCTACTCTGCCCAGAGCCGGCGCCGACGTATACCAACAATTTTAACAAATCTTTAAATAGAATTTGTCATCTTTGTTACTGAGGAGCGGAACTTCTAATCATGACTATCTAGCAGATGCTTAAATGGAAATCCCGACATAAGTTTAATTTTGTTACATCTCTCGTTAAAGCAACAAAAATGTTTTTTTTCATTCATTTTCATTTTTAAATTAAAATGTGTTTGAATAAAAATTAATCCCGTGCAAATATGTTGTATTTCGAGTTTCATTTTTAACTGTATCGACGTATAAATCTCGTTACGTTTCGAGTTGTTCCATTTCCTCGTTAAATGTTCACGGTTCATACGACAGCGTCAGCGCCATGCCTGCCGCCGCCGCCGCCACAGCCGTGGCCGCCGCCGTCCGCCCGCGCTTTATTTGAGCAGATACAGGGACAGGTAAGATTTTTCAAAAATTTTATGTTAATGTTTCTAATAACGCACTAAGTTGTTGAAGACATATTGTAAATACTATGCGAATATGAAAAAAAACCGTTGGTTTCATTTTTGGTCAATAAAAACTTGACCACAGATTTACTTTGAAAAAAGTATAAGGAAATATAGGATTTGTAATGCGCACTACAAAACCACCGACGGAGCGAGATTATTTTGACAATGAGCAATGGCGAACGTTACTGCTGCCAAGGGCCGCAGAGGAAATTAAATGTCCGTAAAAGAAATTACGTGTCCCGAGGATGCAGGCGCTAGTATATTACATTTAGTTCAAATATCGTGTGTTTACTCAGAGTTTTATTAAAAGTAAATGCATGTGTTGTGCAAAACTTCTACCAAGAAAATGTATTTATATAATTAATAATATCTTACACAAATATAAAAACGAGGGACGACGAGAAGATTTTGATTTTGTGTTGATAACAGTTCGAGCATGAAATCCGTAAAAGTGGGGACATATGTAAATCTAATCTTTTAAGATTTCGGATTTGTACATGAACATGTGTAAAAAGTTAACACAGATTTCTGACTTAATGAACCTCTTAACATATGTGACGTGAACATAACTTTGTATAAGCGAGGCGATGTAATCAAGTGCGGGGCGACGCAAAGCGAATGGTAAATATTTCTTCTTGGTTCAATAAACGAAATCAATCATAAGTATGTTTGCGAGGGCGAGGGGATCGAGGGGCGCGGGTCTCTCGTGCTCGCGTGGAGTTCTCATTTGACGATTCGTTTTCCATAAGCTTAATAAATTAACGTCTATTTAAAAAGAATTCTCCGAGTGTACGCGTCTTAAATTTGTCTTAAATAAACGTCGTAGATCAGAGTCAAACACACATAATTTTGAAGTAAAGCTTAGTTATGTTTCGAAAGAATGACATAATGAGTTAATTGCACACTATAGTATATATTTACATAGGATACATATATGTATGGCAGTAGGTATGTGCGGCCTACATGTGATGACGTCGCCTTAGCCGCCACTGGCGCAATCACTTGCCCCACTCGTGGAGAGCTTCTCGAAACCATCGAGGGAACGCGCTCTGCTTCAGTCACTGCCGCTTATACGAATCACCACATAATACTTATGCATTATATATATATTCACTGGCATACGTTCTATTATATATGTACAAATTACGGTGTATTTTTTAATATTTTTTTGTGGGAAATTGTACTGGTAAATTTTCTGAATTTCTGAGTATTTTCTTTTCGTGTTCAAAAGTGAAATTTGAATGTATTCGCTGCCAACGTACATTTTTTGATAATCAGGGTAAACATTATAGTAAGTATACAAGTTCTAAGTTTTCTTGGTGGGCATTAGGTCAACTGGTTCTGATAACCAATGTGTGAAGGCATACGAAAATATAGATACGAAAAGAAAACAACACATAGGGCAGAATAAATCAAGTTTCACCTGTTCTCCGACATACCTACGTATATTCATTGTACAATTTGTCGATATTCATAACGAAATATAAAAAACATGAACATATCAAACAGCTTGCTTGTTACTACACCATTTCATACTTTCAGTCGTAGTACTATAATTTTAAGCGCTAATTCAATTTTTAGAGTTATCGTTGCGCTGTTTAGCTAAATTTATTGCAAAACATAAAACTTGTTTTTATTGTTTTGAATTTAAAAAAAGACAAGAAGTCGATGTTGGTACTAACATTAAATATACAATCGTTCTCATTTCGTATTTTCACTGAAGTCTGTAAAAATGTACAGATTATTGTCTTTTTTATTTTGCCATAAAATTTGATGACAGCACCGTATTTTGTTAGCAAAATTTTACGCTCTTGTTCAGAAACTTTTCTTCAATAGTCTGCAATACGTAAAGAAAGCAGCTCTCACAAACTCCTGTTTAAAAATGATGTTTTAATATTTTTTATATGTGCATAAAGCTTTGCTCAAATAAAGAAAAGAAAGAAATGAAAAATAAAATCGTAAATACTATTTAAGTAGCTATGTATATGTTGTAAATAAATGGATATAAGAATCAGCAATCATTGTATGTTGAATTAAGTATGCGGCATGTTCTCATGTTGAGTGACATGACATATTAATTTGTAACATTGTGGGATTGCGACGTGACGTGACGTGACGTGCGTCGTGACTTGTCAGTCGTCGCGCAGGAGTGCGAGGTTTCGTGTCGTGTCGTGTGTGTCGGGTACTGCCGCAGGAGCCCGGGCACGAGCGGGACGTGTCGTGTCGTACGAACTCGGTCCTGCGTTGCACTCGAGCGCGATCTGCGACTGACACATAATTTCCTTCACGTTCGCCGTCTGATGTACGTGGGCGAATAATTTCTCGTCGGGGACTCGCTTACGTTGTAAAAATGTTATTTGTATGTTAAATTAATTTGGGAATTACACTTAAACATAAACGGTTCGTTGGTCGCAAGCATCACGCGCGACTTTTGCTTTTCACTGATTTACGTCACGAGTTTACATTGAGTTTTCACCGCTGAAACATGTGTACAAAAACTTAGTACACAACAGTAACGGCTATTATAAACTTAATTAATATGAGCCGTCACTGTTCGTAACACCAAATCTCTGTAACAGTCTCATGATTATGTACATTCAAACTTGTTTTATATATTATATATGTAATTCAAATAACACTACATAAATGCATAATACAGACGAAGTTTCAAGAATACATCTGTTATATCCACACAACTTTAAGAACCACCAATAAGAACGTTCTTACTTGAAACAAATTTGCACAAATCCGCGGCTGAGGCGTGCCCCCCCCCCCGCCCTCTTGCTCCCGCTCCGGCCGGCGCAAAACTTTTGATGGTCTGATCGAGATTTTTCATCTCGGTATAATTTGAAATTAAAATTTTGCCGTAAAGAAATCAAATCAAAATTCCATTTAAACTCGGAATTTCAATATTTGTTTTGTACACAGCTGTTCGTTATGGTAATCCCGCGTCCACTTGCCCTCTTTGATGCGATGCGTTTCATTGTTCCAACTATGTATATACGCACTCTTGTCGTCTTAACTATTGATGAAAGCGGAATTGACCGAGTAATATGTTTACTACTACTATTTATTATTCTATCTGACATACCCTGATGTGTTCAATCGTTCTTAGCGTCAACTTAAGAATACGATGGCTGTAAACATTAGTTTACGCACCAAAATAATTGTAGGATACATTTTGACTTCTACAGCTATGCGATATTACAACGTTGAACAAATTATGATGTCATCGATGGCAAACACTTACGCACGTACTTTTGCACTTTCTTGTACTTACTTAGTATTATAAGTAAACTTATTTAAATGTAAAAGGGTAGTTGTCTGGTGTGGTGTGGGCTTAGCGTAGTAATAATAAGTCGAGGCAGTGAGCCGCGTGTATCCCCTGCCCGCCTGCCCGCCTGCCCTCCTGCCCTCCTGCCCGCCAGCTTGGCCGCGCTCCACTGGGTTATCGAAACCGTATTTTAGCCCAAATCCATTAGACTGGCCCTCGTTGTGTTCAATGGCAAATAAAGATACTAAAACGCCTTTTTTGGATCGGATTTTGCGAATGGGATTAAATAAATGTTCGGACAATTTATTTACGATTATGAGGCGAAAGAGAAATGCGGTCACAGATAAATAGAATACGACATAAAGATTTTTCTCACGCACACGCCTCTTCTGTCCTCCCAGACAAATTAACGCCAATTTCAAAGTGAAATTCTAAAAATAAACAATTTTATATTGTGTTTTCTTAGTAATGGTGTATTTGTTAAATTCTAACTAAAAATATTTGCTTCAATCGACCCTTCGAAGAAACATACTCGTACTTCGGTGAAACGTCCGGTGGGAGTTGACCTGAGTCTGGATTAAATATAATATAAACTTAGACGCTGATCGCTAATCGATCTTTTCAATTTTTATTTAATTAAAATTAAAGTAGGGTTATGTATAAAGTAAAAAGAGGATATTTTAATAAATTAACTTAGCTATACTTATTTGTTATTATTGTGCAATATCTAAATAAGTAGCTGCTTATTATATTCAAAGTTTTCCGAAAATACCACGTCACCGCAACTGCTCCTTATATTGTTTTTTATACAACACGTGAATAAATGATTTCTCTAGCAATATTTAGCACATATGGTAAGTTGTCACTTTCCTTGTTCATTAAGAATTAGACAGAGTTAACGAGCAACATTACGAGTAATATTATAAAACAACAGCACAAATGTTTCACTTGTACAAAACAGAACATGACTTAGTTACATAATGTTGTCTCGCGAGCATTGCGTAAGTATATATTACGTTTATTTACCAAACCGTATCATCTTTTACCGCATACTTGTTAAGGAAAAAGGGCTAAAATAAATTTAAGCTCACTATGAAGAAAAAAGTTTTTCCCGCACAAAAATGACAGCGCATTTTTACATCTTATAGCCGTTTACATTATTTAAGGTTTGCGCGCAGGCCGCTATCCGCGGGGGCTATTATGATTCATTTCAGCGGCGCCGCCCTAACGACTCTCCTCGTGTCCCTTCCTATTATTATCCACTTACCCTCAAAACAAAGCAATAGCACCAAGCCAAACTAGACCTTATTGCTTTGAAGAATCTTTCTTGTCTTTGCTACTTTTTTATAAAGATTTATCCTCCTTGGATCTAATGCTAGTTGTGTAATTTATGGCTGGAAAGCTAAAATATTAAATGATGTACCGTATAAAATGGATTCAGGAGCCGCAGCACAAGTTCGTGTTCCCATCCACTTCAACTGGATGGCTGGCAAATCACAACCGTGAGGTTTGCGAGAAACTTCCTGCCTCGCACAGCTGCGTTGTGGAATGATCTGTCCTCGGCGGTATTTTCAAACCACTATGAATTTGTGCCCCTTAAGAAGCGAGTCTATCTCTTTTTCAAAGACGGGCAAAGCTTTTGCAGTTGCTCTATTATTGTAGATTTCTATGGGAGTCTACGATCACCTCGGTATTGCTGACGTTTGCCCCCTTCTTTTATAAAATAAATTAACGTTCTCTTATTTTTTTGGGGCGAAAACAGTTTTTCTGATAATTAAAAGTTAACTCTCTTCTTACAGAAGAAAATATTATTGTAACCTTAAATTATATTTTAACAGAAGCAAAAGCAAAGTGAATTTATTTCATTTAAAGCAGTATTGTAGGTCGTTTACATATTCTGTAAATTGGTTATAAAAACACACATTCTCTTCCAAGACAACCTTTATTCTCTTCAAAAATAAATAAGTCAACAGTAGGGCGAACTCTTTGAGTTTGTTTAAACTTTATAATAACAAATCACTTATTACTTACAAATTAAATTACCTAAAGGATAGTTTTAATTCGCTATTCCCACCAAGATCAGTCGGTCGACATCGATCGTGCCTCGAGAGCGCCTTCGCCTTCGCCTGCTCCTGCGCCTACGTCTTGATATGATTGACAACGATATGTGTGTCTGCGGTCTGCGTGAAAAAACGCAGCCACTTCAATATTCAACGTATGGAAACAACATGATATGTCAAACAAATTCATATTTAATCTGAATACTTTGGACAACTTTAACATGTTACTGCTCGAGTCTGAGTGTTGGACACCATTGTAAAGCCAACACTTTGTCTCCATACTTGACACGATATGTATGTACACATAGCTATATACTAATATGTATAAGTCTGTATGAGGTCAAGGTAAATATTTGATTTTTGTACATAGTTAACACAGTCGCCTTGTGCAACATAACGAAACGGGTGTAGTTGTAACATGACCCCCAGCCATTAACGTTTGCGGTGAAAGGAAAGAATTTCTTACTTCTTTAGCTGAAGACAAATTGTAAGGAGAGCTGTCTGTCTGCGCCTCTACCGACATCACTTTGTCTATTGGCGACTTTCTCGAGCCGACTTAAACTATCAAAGTCAAGTACAAACTCTATTTACAAAAAAAAAATATTAAATATTTATACAGATCACGACGATTCCATTCACATGATGTTTCATTAATTAACTAATAATATTATCTAGAGTTCTTAGACATGTAAAAAAGTGGCAAAGAATCAGTCGCTTACAACCTATTATTTACATCACAAAGAGTTTTTAAAACAAAATTACAGTTTAAAGTCTTCGATTTTTACAAAATCACGTCGAGAGTATCCAATTCCGCAACAACAGCTTCATTTAATCAAAAAGATTTACTTCAGGGATGGATCGAATTGGAGAATTTGGCAAAATCGGATACTCGGTAGTGTAAGGGGGGAGGAAGAGTCGTGACGAATAACCTCATCGGTAAAGGGCTCTATCTACATGTAATTTACATAGGACAGTGTTTTGGATACAAAACAAGCCGAATTCCGCGACATTCACGCGACGTAGAAGCGATGTGATCGCGATGTGCCCGCGGCGTTCCACCGGCGGCGCGCGCACTAGACGCAGGATTCAGGGATCCGATTGTCCAGCAGCTTCTCCTTGATGGCGTCTACGTTGAGGTCCGCGGCGCGCAGCGAGCCCGACGCGCTGCGCGGCGCCCACGTGCTCACCTGACACACAACACTCACATTCTAAGCGTCTATTATATTAAAACTTATAATGCTAATCACCTTTATATATATTTTTACTTCTTCGTATCAAACAAATAAGTTATTGTTTGTACGAAATATTAAGTGGCACAGTGCACGATATTTATAGACACAATATAAGTGTGTCAATGGCTCAAATGTATCCATCCAATCAGTCGGCAAAGCGTTTCCAGTTTATTTTAGTGTGGGAGTGGCGGGAGTGGCCGCGGTGTCCGCACGATACTGCCTCGGTATCGGAATATCGGCGCATCTCTTATTCTAGCGCTGATATCAAATTGAAACTAACTTTAGATAGACACGCTAAAGGAGTGTCAATGGGCAGTTTCCAAGAACATATGTAACAGCGGAAAAGGATAAAATATGAATTTTTTCTCTGCTCGCTGTGTGTAAGCCGTCACTTGGCGCTTCTTTTTACGCATTGCGTATAGAATTATAGTGCCATTATCTGCCGGCATGACTAAACAAAAATATTGAAAATACGAAAGCTATCGCGTAAATGGCGACCTCATTTTGGAGAATGCCTTCACTGTGTCCTTGAAAAGAATAACGTTTTGAGTTCTTTGACGAAACAATTTAAATTAAAACTATTTAGAACATGTAATTATATTTTTAGTTATTACATAACTGTACGAGGTAAATAACATATAGTAAGGACTTTATATTACTTTGTGCTTTGCCAACTCGGTGTACTATCATATAATGTAATTAAAAATATTAAGTACACGTTATAAATAAATACATTTTATAAAGGAATATAGTGAAACTTATTCAAATAGAGAATACGTGAAAGAATAACAGTTTATGAAAAGACAAGCTCAGCCGTCGTCGCATTATTCGGGAGGTGGCTATTTTATTTCCTTTTTATAAGAGTCTTAAGAAGAAGGAAATCTTTTCTTCCCGCGAACAACAACCATTCGAGGACAACAAAAATAACATCAACGGAGTATAAATAAGGAAAGTAAAAAGGTTCTTAAGAGTTGGAAAGACGTTCGTATACAAAAAGGTTGACATTTTGTAAAGTGAATATTACCAAATATTGAGACGAATGAAATACTGGTTGATGTAAACTCCACTAAAACATAGAGCAGACATTCCACCACTTTAAGGGAGCAGTGTAAATTGTGAATTTGTACGTACGGGCGTAGCAAGCGGCGTGGCGAGCGGCACGACGAGCGGCGCGGCGAGCGGTGCTGACAGCGAGGAGGGCGTGTTGCGAGCCGGCGCGCTCGATGATTCACCTGCCAAAATTGAATTGACATTATTAGTTTAACATCCTGTATATCCTGATATTATTAGCTCATAACTTGTACACTATTCAATGTTTTCTTCTTTCTTTCTTTGTTTTTCATTTCTCATATAATTTCATATTTTATACAGGTTTATTTTATATTACCAGATCAAAAAGTAATGTAGTGTACTCATTCGATCTTTAATGCATGATAATTATGATGTAAAAAGTTACACTCAACAATGATAAAGTTATTAACAAATTATAAAACACTGTAAAAACATGGACACAATCATTTTTACAAACAAAATACTAGGAGTCATTTTATAAATGAAAATGTCCGCACGCAGCGACGTGAAGGAGAGGAGTGCGCGGAGAGTATGTACGTACAAATATCATTGTGATTGTGGTGAATATAAATACGGTAGCGTTATGTTTGTGTGTGCGCGCACGCACACTTGTCTGTATTGCGATCAAGAAATAAGTCGTTTTTGTAGTTTTTTTTTAATCAATCATAAACATGAACAGTATCCATATTATTATAACTCTATATATCCTTTCTAGTAATTAAAAGATAACCTTAAAGTAATTGAAACACCATAATTATATTACATCTGCTTCGTCTATATTAATCTAGATACTTTTATGATAGATATATGAGAAATGCGGGCCCCGGCTTAGTTTATAAGTTTTCAATACAGCATAAGGAAATTGTGAGATTGGAAAGATAGGGAGAGATCAATACGATTAATCCGTCGCCGCGAGGCTTCCGTTATCTGGTGCGTAGAGCGGAGATGCTGCTCGTATATTATATCATATCGTAAGTTAAAATAAACTTTATTATGCCAAAGCAGTCGAGACTTTTTTTTGTTCTTTACCCCCAATTTAATTAAATCACGTCGAGTCGAATATTTCACAAATCACTTAGTAGACATTATCTCCATGCCGCAGAGTAAACCTCTGCAATTTATATTAATCTATGCTCTGGCGTATTTGCTATTAAAAGCTCAAGTACTTCAGGGAAACACTTTCGGCCGGCTTAAATTTTGACGTTATTTAAACGTCGGACAAGTGTTGCGCTTTATCTTATTCATGGGTCGGTGTCCGTCGCCGCAGCAGCGCCGGCCGGCTTCGTGGAGCGCAGCCTGCTCTCCACTACACACTGCATACTAACGGGGATTAATTATAATTTAATCTAATTTAAAAAACATAAAACAATATGCAGTTGACGTGATGTTAATTATTTTTAATTGAAAAAGTAGATTTATATTGTAGCAATAAAATAAAACGTATCAAATAATTTACTTTGTGTTATATGTTTTATGGAAAAATGACAAACTTCTAACGGACCAACATAAGTTTGTTGAATTGCTTTGAACAGAGAATACAGCGGTTTCCATTCTGTTTATAATATTAAGTGAAGCGATCATTATTTTTTTTTACTACAAGGTGCTCCATTACAAGCTTTCAGAACAATATTTGGCGAGGGCTAAATTATGCGTCTCACATACACCCCCGCTGCCCGCGCTGCCCCGCAGGCGCCCCTCTCCATTCGGGTGCGATATCTAATAAGTTTTATTTGAGGAAAATTGCTTCCATTCCGCTAATAACACCTTGTGTTTTAACCAGAAAATATTTGCTCGCGAAGATATCGCGTTCAAATGATACATCACTTTCTCACAATATTGTTTTTCAAATCCCAATACACTTTATTATAAAATTTTATTGTGAGAAATAAATGTCTTGTCTATATAGACAAAGAGAGAGTTTTCTGAAAGCGAAGAAATGACACATAAAGTGTTGTGTTTGTAATACTTAGTTATTGTGACTTGTAAATGTAACGATGATACATTTTTACAAAAGAAGGAAAGTAAACTGTAGCTGTAGTGTTTGGACGTTTGTTGCAATATGCGTTTAGTTCTCAGTTCAGCCTTCTATGTTCCACGTTCATTATAAAACAATAATTTCAAAAGGCTTGTTAGAAATCTATATTATCTCTTCATATTCGAAGTATGTACAATATCAATACTTGCAAATCATTCATAACACAAAACATGGAATAATGGAAGAAGCAAACAATAGCGCAAGAATGTGTATCGCAGCTGCTGCACTGTTTTCAAATTGTAAAGCAAAAACTGCTCATTTTGGGCTTTAATTAAAATTAGGAGAAGTCAGTAGATATTTTTTTACAAAATTGGCGAAGCTCGATTTAATAACAACGCTGTAGTGTGCACTATGATTACCTTTTCAATTGATCAAGAATGTTGCCATCTTTAAGACTTACTTCTTATATTCGTCATTTTCCCTATAGTTACTTTCTAAATAGCTATCGAAAAAGAATCTATTAATATTACTAATCCAAACAAGAATACGTGATACAGTGACATATTGGCTATTGTACCAATGTTGGAACATCTCCATCGCTGGGAAGAAAGTGAGAGAGACAGATCGCGGCAAAATCAATATGGTGTGTGTGCGCGATGAAATAGGAAGGAAGGAGTAATGCGCGCTGTCTTCGACGAGATGAAGTCTATTCCAGTTCCAGTAAAAAGTTTCATGTTAGCGAAGTAGCGCTCTCGAGAGCGCCTGCAACCTTTTATTTACTTTGTATCTTTGAAACGTGCGGGTAACGAGAGAAACTTTTTAAAAGTATGCTCCGATTTTAAGTTGACGTATGTGAGAGTAAGTTGCACTGAATTAGAGATTTCACTCAGTTTTATTTTAATATTTTACATTTGATCCTCTAATTTTGATTTAAACAACGGTCTGAAATAATATTATGTTAGTGTTGATGGGGGGTAGATGGATAAAACTGAAAATTTCCTTTCTTTAATATATAGTTTTGATGAAAGGTTCAGTTTATCTCTTTGCGTTCATTTTATAGGATAGTAGATAGTTAATAAAAGTACCGACATTTGCTTTACATTTTTTATTAAGTTCTCACATTAAAAGTTGCTTTTGAATTTTTCAAACGTTAAATACAGTCATAACTTGATGCTGCGCTATAATGTCGGCAGACTAGACTACTGACGCCTTTATGCGGAGTTATTTTCAACTACAATCTTAATCTTTTTCTGAGCAGACTCGAGCGTTTTAATCTCAAATCCTTACTGTAGAATTCCAACGCCGAAATTCTGACTTCTTTGGCAAAGTACATATTTTTAATATATTCATAGAGTTATACAAGAACACAGAAAAGGTGGAAGTGAGCTTTTTTAAGCAAACCATGTATTGGTGGATATGAAGTTTCCATTAGAAATTTCTATTAATATTAAGTAGCGATAGTAAATAATATCAGTGAACTCAGGTAGAAATATAATGCATGATATATACCACGGCACATGAGGCGAACAGCTGAACTAAACTAGACAAAAGTATGAATCGTATCTAAATTGAATATTTTTGATGGGAATCTAAGAAACATTCCAATTTAAAAAATGATTTCTTAAAAGGAGTTGTATTTGAGTATAGTTGAAGTGCGGAGATGCAGTCGGCTCGCCGCGCGCTCTACTCCACTACACCACTTACGTTTTATCATGAACATTTCTATTTTATTACGACCTCAGATAATATTAAATAAATAAAGCAAAAACTTAATCAAAATATTATTATGACAATAAAAAGAGAAGTCTAAAGTATGTATGTTTAAATCATTGGTCGGCGGAGGAGCAGACCTCAATTTGTTGAGGTCGGCGATCTCACGATGTGATACGAAGCCGGACTCTCGTAACCTTTCTTTGTTCTCTTACACTACACGATACACATAATTATATTACAAAACGTCCTGTCATTTCTACGCCACAAGCAAATAAGATTTTTTTGTTTTTTTGTATGTCATAATACCTACGAAATATATCATATATAATAAATTCACAAAATTGTATCAGAAAAAAATTGTTATCGCCCGATGTTTATAATGAAAACCGTTATTCCTTTAAAAAGATAAATTGGAGACGCAAGCTTCGTAGTTGAGTTGTAACCGCCTCACTTATAGACTTGGTGCTTGTCCAAAAATGTGTCGCGCCGGAGAGCGCTAGATACACATACTGTCCATTACATTATTTGTCACATAAACGTTTGTATAAAATATTCGTAGACTGTTGTAAATTGTATAATAATGCAGCAATGTCTTATGCAATCGAAATAAACATTATATTTCATTAAAAATAGCAATCGATACCGTAGTAAAAAACTAGTCGCAATAAATATATAAACACGTATTACTTCTACGTGAACTGATCAATATGATTAGAGCGGGAGAGGCGCGCTCTGATGCGACTCAAGTGACACGGACTGTGACGAAATTAAGTCAGGTGAAGAGAGCGAGAGGGCGCTGTTATCTCACAGGTCGCGATCGCCTGACGTTGTCTCAGTGGCGGTGGCGGTGCCAGGGTCGGCATTGGCGCGGGACTTAATCACTACTTATTTCATAAAATTAGTACTTATGTTAGCCATTACACGACACGCTCGCATAATACAAGATTACATATACAATGTTTCAATAAGAGAATCGTGGATATTAAAGAGTTGTAAAAATATTTTTTCCATAATTAAGATGATAAATAAAAAAAAGTGAATCGTTTAAATTGATTTAACATAACGCGTGTCGTCGTTTGTACAAAAGGCAACTGTAGGCGTCTTCCATCTCGTAGTAAAAAGGTAAAGAATATTGTAATGTTAATCCTCGGGCTCCGGCGTAGCGGCGGAGCCTCCGAGCCTTAACAGCTTAAGTACTTTTGGGAAGCATTTCTATTCGCGTGAAAATCTCAGCGTTAAGCGGAACATCTGTGAGACGTCTTTAACGAAATCGCCTTTTCGCCGATCTCCCGGTAGCCGACAATGCTCTCATACTTACTTACTGTTAAGAAATTAATTTTAAAATAAATATAAAAATTTATGCATTACTAAAATTGTCTACTATTGTCTTTGAGTGTCAAAGTATAATAAAAAATAAGTCGTAACCGTTAATATCCCTGGGAAATTACCATTTAAAAATTATTTTAAGAATTAGACCGAAACCATATTGTTATATCAGAAGAAAGTTCTAAGAAGACTGTAACAGTATAATCAAAAATAGATTGCTTATTTCAAACAAACCATCGTATTATCTCCCAAATGTTGTCGTAATACAAAATAAGAGTAAATATAAGAAATGTATGGCACAGAGGAGGTGGTTATGTTCAATAATCGCCCTCTACAAGAGAGCTCTGGTAGCGCTACACAACTCGCACAAATAGCTCACATTAAACAAATGCCGCCTCCGCCTCGCGATGCGCACTACATCACTAATACATAACAATGAGATGAAGTAGATTGTTGGTTACATTCGCTAACACATCGCTTTATGATCTCAAGTGTAATCGTATGGACGTAATCTAAGCTCTACATTACGAAGTTGTTTCATGACTTAAATATGATCAGTCAAATAAGTTATCGTATAATAATGGTCTACAACGCAAACCTGGAAAGACATGTCAAGTTTGAAAAATAAGTTTTGAAAAGGTCTAAAATGTGAACTGCTTTCGACTCAGGTGACTTGCAGTCATGGCGGTCAAGTTGAAGCTTTATTAGAGCGGACGAAGGCCGTCAGCACCAGAAATGTTCGCTTCCATACGTCACTTGACATGACTGTCAGAAAATGGACCGGGAAATTCGAAAACTGTCAGAAGATTTGAAACAGAAAGCATTCGATTGCGAGCGACTGCCCGCAGCGCGCCGCTCGCCCCGCGCGAACCTGCACGCTGCCGTCGCGGCTGATTCGCTCGCTCGCGTGACGCACGCCACTGCGACGTTTCTATTAACTTAATAGCCTGATTGTAGGGAATTGAATCTCGGTTAAAAATTATATAGCACTGGCGCTACCGCTGCCGGCACTGGCGGCGCACTCAGCCTGCAGGCGAATTCACTCTGCATACTGCCACGTACATTTTATAAAAGATGCAATTCATATGTTTTTATTTTAAAATATCCACTAAGAAAGCACGACACTTACTGGATTACGTCCTTTCCCCGAGTACGAATAAAAGAGTGCCAACTGAGAAGTAGACAAGCAGAAACTTGTAAATGTATTCGTAACTTAAATGCATGTGTGTTTGTAGTCGCAATTGATATGTTAGCCATAAACGTATGTGTATATAACTTCATACAACATTACGATATGAACATGTTAAATATTTCACATAGGACAAAAAGCACGGGTAAATGATTAAATTGCATCAAAGTAAATTCTAATCGTAATCTTTGCAGCTGACGTTTTATTGAAGTCCAAGCTAGTCATCGGTTACGCAAAGCGAGAAGCAAGCGGTTGCCTAGCGACGGGGACGGTGATTCGCCGGGAGATCCCGGGATTCGCTAAGAGAGAGCGGATGTGCCAGGGAGTTGTGCTTATAGTTGTGCAGGCGGTAAACATCCGCGCGGCAGTTACCCTTCACTAAGTACCGCTTACGTTCGTTCCTTGATACTTAAACTTGATTTAAAACGGATAGATTCTCTAATGCCATTTTGGCTACGAAACTAACGACGGATTTACGTAGCGCCCGATCATAAGGCGTGCATTCTACGGAGCTACAGAGATTACGTAGCTTAACAATTAAATGAATAAGTACTAATTATAATTGTATGCATTCGGTCCGAGTCGTTTCCATTTTTCTTTACAAAATGACCCTTAAATTAAGAGTTATAAAGTATTAAAATAAAACTTATCAATCCAGTAAATTACATGATAATAATAACACGAAGTAGTAAAACATATAAAAATAGGAGAACGAAGACTTTTTATTATTAATAACGGTTTAATTAAAAACGAGTTGTACATACAAAGAGAACGAAACGCGCGTGTAATTAAATGTGACGAAAATTTCATTTTAATGTGAATACTAATTACATATTCTCGGAAAGAACAATAATTTTTGTATTTCAATTCATATAATACTAATATTTTTTGTAATTTGTATACGGATCATGTTATATATTGTATACTAGCTTTTTATACATACATGGACATTAAGTACGCGCGTGGCTGTTGCACGTGACTTCATAATACATTCCTAGCGTTACGTTGATTAATGTTTTAAGGCCAAACAAAAACTGTAACTTGTACAAAATCAGACATCGCCTCACTGAAATAATGTAATTAAAGTTGTAAAAAATGTTTTTAAAAGAGGTGCATGTTAAAAAATTCAATTAATTTTTGCTATCCTTGGCCGAGTCACGTAGCGAGAACAGGTCCTGACCTGTTCGGTGAAGGTAAATGGTAAATTCCATTGTGAATAGGTAAGTGTACAGTCTGCAATGTTCAGATTTAACCAAAAAACAGATGTAACTGCGCATTGAATGCACCAGTTAAAATGATTGTGTTGTGAGAACGAGGTCGTTAATGCAATCAAAGCCGCGATTGGGGAGCGTTATCCGACAAATATATTTAAAGGGCAATGAAGATAGCGCGCGCGTAATGCAGCGAACGAACGTGTTAACTATTACAGCAAAAACTGACTCGGTAACGCGCGAAACGTTTACCCTCGGAATTGCTGCATTTAACACATCCTTCGCTTTCTACACGATATTTGCAATTTGCAGTTAATCTGTTTTCGATCGGCGGCCGGCACGCCAGCGCCAGCGCCAGCGCCAGCGCCAGCGCTAGCGCTAGCGCCGCCGCTCATGTTATTGGCGATTTCATTTTAATTTTATTCACGTTTGAAAAACGCATTATCATTTAGTTTGGGTGATATTTCATCGGCACAAAGCGCGCCGCAAACATTATATGTTAATTATGACGCTCGAATCACATTTATGCAACACAGACTGATTGCGCTTTGAATTTTAAGCTTCATGAAATATTTACATAATATCTTTACATAACAAACCTTTTTAATCTCTTTTTTCATTTTATTTTTATTACAGCGCCTATATAACTTATAATTATGGTTATATCGTTTTAAACAATAGTAGACAAAAAGTTGTTAAAACTTACAGTAATTATTGGGTATTAGGTCTGGCTCGGCGTCGTCGTGGTCGCTGGGCTTGTGTGTGCGGGCGGCATGCGCGGCGTGCGCTGTGTGCGCGGGCGGTGCGGCAGGCTTGGCCGGAGGTGCGCGCCGGCGGCGAGCGGCGCGGCACGCACATGCCAGCAGAGCGAGCGCGGCGCCAGCTCCCGCCGCACCGGCGCTCGCCGCGCCCGCTGCGCCCGCGCCTAGCCCGCTCTCCGATGCTGCCGATAGGACTCTATTACTTCTTCTACTTCAAGTTTTATCTATTAACATCATGCCACACAAATAAACACTTACTGGCGCCAGTGAGCCAAAACAGTCCGTAATAAGCCAGTGCTATTAGTCCTACTGTACTGGCATAATGTATACCAGTTACATACACAAGAAGGAAGAGGTAGTGGATAAAATAAAGGAAGGCTAATTTTACTTTTCGTCGCAACCCTGCAAGAGTCAGGATTGAGATGTAAAGAAGCAAGAAGCAGCCAACAGCCTTGCACTTCTGGACAATAGTGTTCGCATCAATCTGGTGTCGGCCGATAATAATTTAATTAGATCGGGCGTCCAGCCTTTGAGCGCCGCCGGCCCAGTTCACGCAGCCTGGGCCGGGCTTGAGCACACATTTTATTAATATTAATATCGGCTACAAATTTCATCATGGTATTATATTTGAGAGTGGAACCATTACATAGTAAATGTGTATGAAATGTATATAATAAGGCATGTATGTACACATACATTGAACATGTGTTAAAATATTTTTATGATAAAATTTAAAAAATACTATTCAGAAATTATCATACTTTAATAAACATTTCTCGCTCTGTACAATAGAAGTACATAAAAAATGTATTTATTGTCATCTATACTCGAAATTGGACACCGCTAGGCGTTAGGTGCTAGGCGCTAGGCGCTTGGCGCTAGACGCTTGGCGCTAGACGCTTGGCGCTAGGCGCTTGGCGCTAGGCACTTGGCGCTAGGCGCTTGGCGTTAGGCGCTTGGCGCTAGGCGCTTGGCGCGAGGCGCTGGGCATTGGGCGTAGGGCGAGATGTCGTGGGACATTATTGAAATTTTTATTTGAATGGAGGAACCCGAGTCATAAAACGATCCGTTTATTTGATTTGTAGCGAGCGACCTTCATAATATATTTTGACAGCCGACTTGCGGCGCGACGCCTTTTATGTTTTATTACATTTCTCTAAATGGATATTGTATTAAAGTGATGAAAATGAAAGGGTTCCTTACTTATTTTAAAAAATGTGCAAAGGGATCAGCGTTTATAAATTAAAATATGTGTTAAATTTCACTTTAAAACGAATACGGTCAAAAATAAAATGTACTGTTAAAACTTCAAATACAACGTAATCCTTGTCATACTATATATGTTAAGCATCGAATGCAAAATATATGAACCCAAATATACCTCGTGATCAGTACAATAGCTTGTATAGAAGAGGGCACTGGGCTGCGCGGGGCCTGGAAGGTGGGCGGGAGGGGGGGAGGCTTGGCGGCGCGACTCAAGCTCAAAGAAATCATTGAATCGTTGCAAATTCCGTGTACACAGGTACGAGTGCGATTTATGTTTATTGTCGAGATAAACTCAGATTTTTATCCTGAAATATATGCAAATTTAATTGAAATAATAATATTGATCATATAATGACGTCACATAATATTATTGTTTATTAGTTTAAAGTATTACGACAGTGAACAATCCACCTGTAGGAATTTATTTCTCTTATTTAAGAACAGGTTTAGAAAAATAACTATACTACAGCAACTTTAGGAAAAACATCAAAGGCTACGAGATGAGGATGATTTTGTAAGACATTAATTAACGGTAACAGGACTTTTATAGTTTAAAAAGTAGCAATAGATCACTGTCAGCTGGGATACGATGACGTCAGCTAACGCACACAACGCCCGCCGATACATCAACGCTATCGTAGTTAACGAAAAATTCACAAATTCCCATATATATATACAAATATCCATGAATACGATAAGATATAACTTAAAATAAACTAGGAACACTTCACTAAATATTTCTTTTGAACTACCAATTTTTATTAAATCTTCTATTATAATACAATTATTAAAATGTTGTGTACATAACGTAATGTCCTTATTAAATACGGACATTGCTATTTACGTCATGTTGCTGAAAAGTTCTGAAATGGTCATTATGTGACGCAAAGACTCGGCTCACCTGTTCGTTTCTCGGGATCCCTGAAGAGCACATCATCGAGCAGCGCGGGCGGCGACCGGCCCTTGGCGTTGACGGCCACGGCGGCCAGCCGGAAGCGCACATCCCACTCCAGGCCGCGCACCGTCCACACGGGCTCCGACGACGACAGGTTCACTCTGCGTTACAATGTGGAGCTTTTTATATAGTTGTTGATACGGTATCGATTAACAAAACTGGAATATCTTTCCTTAAATCTAGATCATGTGTGCGTCTTCGAGTAGAACACTCCTTAATTTTGTTTCCAAAGAAACTTTCCACAAAAAAGTGTCTAAAATAATACGACTGAGGTTCTTACCGGATCGCATTTGCCATCTCAAATAAAAGGTTCTACTAATTTTCAGTAAGTGTATCTCATTATGAAGAAAGAGAAGTCATTTTTGATAAAGTTTAATGCTAGTGTTGCTGCATACATACTAAATATATTTAACTTATAAGCAGTAGCAGATGGTCACATTACGAGCACGACACTGCTGTCTATTTGTTTTATATAATATATAATAAAGCTTAAAAACTAACTTTTTTCAGTTTCTTATTTTATAGCTCCTTAACAAGAAATACGATATTTTTTGTTAAATCATGAAAAATCTTCACAAACATTTTCGTTTCAGCAGGAGGTGATACAAATGGTAGAAGAATCCCGCGCCCCCGCCCCCGCCCCCGC
>NW_013532897.1:1156760-1200682 GCF_000836235.2 Papilio xuthus | reverse complement strand
CGCCCCCGCCCCCGCCCAGGCCCCCTCTCGTAGCGCATTCTCCGGCAGCTGGTGCACGAGCATCGTTACAACTTTATCTCAGTGGTGGCGCGTAATTACTACAATACTCATTTTTAAACTTAAGCTTGCTATAAAATGGTAAAAGAATAAGGAGCCTTCACGACCGTGTACTAAAGGAAGTTAATACAGGTACAGGTAGGTGGAACGTTCCGATTTCAAGAAAAGCTAAACAAGAGTAATAAATTATGAAGGGCGTGTGTTTAGCGCGGAGGGCCATTCCGGAGTCGGATCATTATGACGAACAAATTCTCCACAAAGGATCGTCGTTAATAAAAATTACACGACAGAATTTCTTTCGTTGACAAATTTGTACGGAGCTCGCGTCGAAGGACAAAATAAAACTTTTGCCATTTTTATTCTTCAGAAGAATGAAGGTCGAAATTCCTGAACACATCTAAATTCTCGTTAGGAGCCATTGTCCGTTGATGTACCACCGTCATCGCCGTATTTATCCCGTGTGCCCCGCCCGGCGCCCACCGTCCCCCGCCCGGCGCCTCCCGAGGACCCCCGTTATAACGCTTAATATTAGATGGAACCCTTTTTTCATCTCAACACCTCCGACGAGACTCGTAACTCACGTTTATTTTGCAAGTTTCCTTCGCGCGGACCAATTTGTGAGCTCTGCGATTCGAGCGGGGAATTATTTTTAAATTAAGCTGCTCTTTTGAGATTACTAATCTTCTTTGCATGTTGTTTCGACGCAAATAATTTAAGGCAAAATGGAAACAACATTTTCCTGCAAATTTTTCGTATATTATTTTTTCATGAATAAAGAACATGGTTAACCTAATGTTTGTGCAAACAATGTGAAATAAAAGGGTGTTGGGATAAGTGCTCGATAGAATTGACATGTGCTTCGTACTGGGGGCTTGGCTAGTGCGCCGGCGTGCGGTTACCTGGGCACGGTGTCGTCCCCGGAATAAAGCTCGAGTAGAAAGCGCTGCGGCAGACCACCGTCGAAGCCCGGGGCACAAGACACCTCCACTGAGTCCGCCGTCTGGTTCCACAGCGAGCAGTTGCGCGGCGCGTGCGGCTTGCCTGCACATCGCGCACAACAAACAATTAAGGAAACCCCGATAATAAAATTTAGCTATCTGTAAAAAGGCGATTAATATGTACTTCTACAAATATTTCAAAGCGTATCAAAAGCATTTTTTTACTTTTTTTGTGTTGATCTCACCTGCAGCCACCATTTGAAAGACGCAGGGGGCGAGTTGGCTGCCGACTTCATTGGATGCGGAACATGACAGCGTGCCGTAGTCCAGGTCCGCTACTGGGGTGTACCTGGTTATGGAATCATTATTTACTAGAGATATTTCTATATTTTTATTTAAGACTCGGTATGATCGTGTGGTTGTACGTATATTTAGTATTTCTGAGTTGAGGAGCGCCGCGCCGTCTCGCAATAACCCGCACGTACAATCTCGTACAAATATAAACATCAAATACCCAGAAGCGGATGGCACTCGACTAGAAAATACGGACCAATTTTAAATTCTGCATTTCCTATTCAGCGGAGAAATATTGCTTTTTTAACATGGATTAAATTTGAGTTTTCAAAAAACGGTAGCTATATGCTAGTACATACATGTACGTATTAGCAAATTATGTAATTTTATTAAATAATTGTTCTCTTAAATATATATCATTAGAAGCAGTTGATTTGAGGGGAGTCGTTATATATACTTATCTTCAGGTTTAGATCACCTAAGTTTTCATATTACTTATTTGGAAATCAGGATAACCATTTGCTTATTATCACAAACACATAACGGAAACGGAAAACATGACATTGTGGGTTCAGTATTAACAAATTTCAAAGGATTGTATTGTAAGAGGAAGCATTATTACATAAGGCTCCCATCTCCGCAAAACTCGTTACAACTCTATACACATTCCAAATCCTAAATTCAAAGGAGCGCGCGTGTAAGAAGCCGCGAGCCACAGAGCGCCGCGCCGCGAGCACAAGGTCGTCTCCCTACTGAACCTATAGCTCGTTGTACACGTTTCAAATTGCGGATGCCACGATTGCGGACTTTTATTCTGCCAGGGTCGGAGCACACGTAATTGACGGAATAAAATTACGTCTCCATTTCAAATCGTCCTCGAAAATAAGACTGGAATGAAAAGTAGAAGGAACTAGTCATTATTTGTGAATCAAACAGTATTGAGATCTTGGTACTTCTGTTCCTCTGATTTAATGCAAATTAAAATTTTAAGATTAAACATAAGTGGAGCAATCACTTACTTGAGGCTGGAGGCGCTTCCGTTGGAGGTGTATCTGTCGGCGGCGACGTCCAGCGTTTCTCCGGAGTTGTTGAACTTCCACTTGAAGACGGCTGCGGGCGGGTCGGCGTCCACCTCGCACACGATCACCACGGACTCACCGCGCGCCGCGCCAACCACCGCAACGCCACCGCTGCGGCACGACGGCGCGTCTGCAAACACACACGCACACACACGTACAGCAAAACACAACAACTTTTGACAATAAGATGTATTCGATTAATTCTTTTTGGCTATTAAGATGAAATTGTTTGAAAAAATCGAGAATCGACAATTTTTACTTGTGATGAAACTGTGGATGATACCCGCTGTAAATATTTAAATTACGGTTAGAATTTCCAAAATATAGCTTCCTTGTATTGGCATCTAACAAGCAATCTAGATCCACTTTGTAAGCGTTTAACGCCTTTGTGGAGCAAACTCGCCGTGTAGGTAACACCAATAAAGCTATACATTTCTAGGAGGAACCTCAAAATGATTATTTAAAATGGAATGAGGTGTTTGCAGTGTGATGTGGTGAGGTTGTGGTGTCGTGGCGCAGCTGTTTGCTAGCCTCGTGGCACAAAGGTATGGCAAAGGTAAAGCAGTAAAGTACATAAAAATGCTCGTGTTTTTATAACACAGAAGTACACGTCGAGAGTTTTTGCCTTCGCATAAAAAACAAGATCTAGGTTATTCAAACATCATGCCGCAAAAATATTCCAGTCACAATATTCTGGAGTGGATTGGGATATTTGAATTTTGGTGACTACTGAAATATGTGTCTGTTACATAACTTTACTGTTTTTGTAAATTCTGCACACGTTTAAGTTCTTTGATAACGACCTAGCAAAGTGTCTATGTGAAACATAAATAGCCAGCAGTAAATAAATAATTGAAGTAATATGTTATGCTTGAGATAATCATCATGATAAAGTGTTGAACGTGCCGAGGATCAAACATTACTTATATCTGTCAATGTTACTACACTTACGGATATTATTGTATATCACTGTATTTTGAGCTGGCCAATACAAAAAAAATAGGAATTTGATGTCCGAGGTGCGGGCCGCTGGGTTTGAGAAGGCTATGACGATATGGACACGTGACGCGATATTGTCTTTTTGGCAAGTTGCGAGCTGGTGCTGATTGTCTGCTTGTCGAAACATGTCACGTGCGCGCCGCCCGTATCCGCCCGCAGCTTCTCGCCCGCCCAAAAGTTTGAAGACAAAAATTGCTTATGATATATCGTTGGCGGCTTGACAGACATTGACAGCGCTTTCACGATAGTTCGTTGCATTACGTTTGTAAAATAACCGAAGCGAGTTATTGCATTTTAACTTGTCATAACCTGACCTTTTTATACTGACATCGAAGTAAAGAAACACGTTTTTTTTTTCCATAATATTTGAAGTCTAATATTTTTTTTTATTCCATTAGTTTTTTATTTAAAAACTAGATACACTTCTATAATTAGTTCACTGACAGACAATAAAGCGCTGTGTTTCTAATTACAAACATGAACCATCTTTAAAAAATATTCTTATAGCATCGAGTGGTCATTGATCCAGTTCTTTTTTGGACCAGCTCGTTTATATCTATGCATAGAATATTCTGGTCGCTACAGTTGTTTTTGAACAATAAACGATGATCTAATATTGCAGCGAGGCTTGCTGCTGATGTTCCTCGTCCTCCACAAGGCACAACATTCACCTGGATATTGATCACTCGTGCGCTCACGCTTCTTAAGTCTCCTTCAATTCATGTAAATGTATTCAAGCTCCGGCAATCTTCATAGGCGCGTTCTCGCCGGCCATTGTTTGGTCCTCTTTTGTTCGTTAATTTAAGGCGGGAAAAATTATCTTTTCAAATTAGGTCATTGTGACGCCGACGCGGTGATTTCATTGTTTAATGACACAATTTTCCTGAACAAAATTTTAAACGTGTTTGCACTTTTACTTTGTTTGTTGTTTAATTTAAAAAAGTTAAATAATTGAATTACGATTGTTTTTGCACAAAATAATTGAAATATTAAACAATTTTTCGAAACTCTCGATTTTTTAATAGATGGCATGTCATGAGACGTGGGTGGTGAGCGAAAGGGGCACAGGACTTACACTTAACTCTGAAGTATAGCTCGTTGGAGACTGTCTCGCCTTCAGCGTTGAGCGCGGAACAGGCGTAGCGGCCGCTGCTCCGGCGCGTCACCTTCTGCAGCACGAGGCTCTGGTTGCTGTGGAATACACGTGCGGACGCGTTGTGCACCAGCGGCAGGTCCTACACCAAACATAACTACACTATCAACAACTTGTAAAGTTACTAAGATACAAATTATATTTTTGTATTTAATAATAGTGATAACTGATGACAGAAATGTAAGAAAGTTAAAAAGTAATTACCATCGACAATGTTGATTAGTAATATCGTGATAAATATGGAAGTTTTGAATTAAAAAAAAACATCTAATACACCAAAAGTAAAACGACATACAAATACTTAGATATTAATGAAACCGGACATATTGAAATATATAATAGTTTTGTGTGCTGACAAAGGAGGCTATTGTGTGTTGAAGGACTTACTATTCCCAGTACGGAATCAAGTAAGAGGATTAATATTGTTGGAGCAGTTGCAAGTTGTCCAGATATAGAGATTCGCGGAGCGCGGTGTGGGGCGGTGCGGTGCGGTATGCGGTATATGTTTTATTTTACAGTTAAATTATATTTTTGTGATTATAATGCAATGAAAAAGTTCTCATCGCAACATACAGCCTCAACATATGTATGCTTGCTATGAGCTGGTTAGTACATATTAACCCTTATGGTGGCAAGATTTCTTATTTGAAGAAAAGCGAAAAACAAGGTTAAAAAAATAAGTTAAAACTATTTTATAGTGATCGTATATTTTTATAAAGTTCTATGTTGTAATACGCGCTATATTTGCTGTAAGACAAACAGTACAGTTTACATTTATAAAAAGTTAACAATAATATCGTTATGAAAAATGTAACTTTATTGATTTATTGTCAAGTGTAAATTGGATTCGTTAGAGAATAGTGCACCGCCTAGCGCCAAGTGCGATGCGACGGCATTAAATGTAGTCGAGCGCATCAAACTTGAACGTCCATTAAAACCGCTAGAAGGTCTATATCTCGGCACTACATCTGCCAGACATTCGTGCTGCCGGCGGAGGAGTGGCGGGGGGNGGGGGGGGGGGGTCAACAGTGACGCGTGACGTCACTACATCATGCTTATAAATATTGTGACTGCAACATCGTTAGCGTTCAATTAAAAAAGTTTTCTCGTCTCGTGCAATCGAACAGTAGATATAACTTCCATGTGTATTTCTAACGGTCTGGAATAGCTTACTTAAAATGCAAAAAATACAGTAACACATCTATCACGGCTAGTTTCAAACTACTCTATTCATTATTTGAACTTTTTGTACAAGCTTCAGAATTGCTCAAAAATCTATACATTCGTTAGACCGCTCTGCTCTTGTTTTCGTCAGTTGTACCGAAACTGAAATATCAAAAATACTCCAATTGTCTGTGTATCCATTTCTAATACAAAGCTTTATGAAGCCAAGGTAGAAAGTTACGTCCAATTTTGCTATCATTTCAAATATATACTGTTGCTGGTTTTTGTTACTAAATAAAGTATTGTTTGATATTGAGTTAAATGAAATTAAACCGAGTGTAGAGGAAAAAATGCAAAGGGTATTCAATTATGACGAGCACTTAGTTTAACAAGGGATGAAATTGTTCATTGACAGAAGAACTACTAGACAGCCTGGACCCGACAATATACAAACTACGTATACAATGTAAAAGGAAAGGGAATAAGTTCCTATTTACGAGGGAAATGTTTACCACCCCACGACATTGATATGAGCGAAATTTTCGTACGGTTCAGTGTCATTAAAAAAAGCCGCTTCGGTGTATTCGCGGCCGCAACCTGCACGAGGCGCCGGCCGACGAGGGCGATACAAAAGAATTTAAATGTTTGGTAATTAGTGCGCGAGCGAGGCGAGGTGAGGCGGCACAAAGAGTTTGCGACAAGTTTCTCCTCTACTCCGCTTTGTTTTCCGGCCTATTATCGTTCATTCTCGCTTAACACATCAACGTAGGAATTTCCGCTTCAACCCAACGTGACGTGTTTCTTGTTGCCATAATGGAATATTAATTGAGATTCATAGAGGACGTATCATCACCTTTCTTTACTTGCCCCACTATGTGGTAGCGCACCAGAATTTCTTCCTTCAGATCGTACTATCTCCAGTCATATCAATCGTTACTACCTTCTATTTCCTTCTCTCTCACATCAACTTTAATTTCAGAATTAATCATTTATTATCTAAAATTAGTCAGTATCCATACAAACCCTAGTTAACAAGAAATATTGTGCCACATTTATACGTATACTACATACGTATATTCTTATGAACACATAACCAAATATAAACTTATGCAATTGTATTCATCTAAAATTAAATTTACAAAAATATATAGCGCTAAAGAAATGGGAACTGAGACATGTGTCTAGCGAGAGACACCCGCACCCGCTGCGACTGCGACTGCGACTGCGACATCAACTACAATTGCGACTGCAACTGTGCAATCTATTTTTCATGCTGGAGAACGTCAAGTAGGTGAGAAGGTGGCTAAAATATGTATCGCCCGCTGCCGCCCCGGCACCCTACACAAAGGATCACCTTGCAAGACTCCAGTCGTTTCTATTTCTACAATTTTGTATTTTTCACTGTCTTGTTCCATTATAACAAAAGTTTTAAATTACACCTATTCTTATTTCGCCTTTCAAATTTCTAGATAGAAAATTCTAAGGACACCACTACATTTATCGGATCATTAAGCTAATGCGTCTAAGTGCCTCCTTACCATTAACTTGAATTGGGTGTAAATTTATGAAATATTACTTCATACATTTTGAATATAAAATAATTGAATGGTGACATTATAAATTGCATATTCAATACGACGGAAGGTAGAAAATCAAAACAGTTTCACGTAGCCTTATTGAGAGCTACGTGTGCTCAGCTCTCGCAAAGTGCTTTCTCGGATAAATCATTTACAATTGACCACGAAATTGAACATCGCTCGACATGTCGCACTCCAGTGTTTCCATACCGGCCGCTTTGTTCAGCGCTCATCGATAGCCTCTTTGCTTACCTACGAATACCTAGAGCTGCCTTTCTCTATTGTCTGATGTTTCTTTACTTATGTCGTCATTGATATTTACTGTGAATGCATTTACTATTCTTCTGTATACCATTATTTTTCATTTAATGATGCATTTATAAATGTAAAATTGTGGTAAATTCTTCACTTCATCTTACAATCATTTCACTAATAAACTTATAGAGAGGTTTATTGATATTATCAATTAATAAATAGATGTCTTTTTGAATTTGCTACTTTAAAGATACGATAAATTGATGCTCGTTAAAATATTTCCACTTTTCCCATCAATTTTAATTTGGGGTCCAATTTGTGGACTCCGGAGAAATATATAAAGATATTTCTTATTTAAATCCAACAGTAACCCTAAATCCGTTGGATTGTAGAGCGGGGGTCGGGGCGGAGCGGGGCGGGGCAGGCCGAGGGGCGCGGGGCGGGGCAGGCGGCGGTAACGAGGCCACCTAATCCAATTTGCATTTCTTTTCATTTTCACAATCTTCAGAATTCACTCGACATCTGCGACATCAATTTTATAAGACATTTTATCTCGTTAGAACACTATAAAGTTACTCCATACTAGGCATCAAAACAATGTAGCATAGTGTAAAAACAGGAACATCTTTTAAACTACTTTTGAAATAAATATAAGGGCGTAACGTGTAGTTAAATAATTTTAAAAATGAAACTACGACTTTAAAAACTTTATTCAGATGCATCATTTTCATCCGTATTTTTATATTAACTTAATATGTTTATACATTATCTAAAAAACAGTTATAAAAATATATTATAGTTTAAAGGGGGATTTTTGTGTCAGAAAGTAACGATTACTCTTCTATCAATTGAGTTCTAATTGTTCGTCTACTATTTGTCATTTATATCATTAATGTTAAAAATATTTGTTTCTAACATTGACATAAATAAGAATATACAAATATAATCTTTGACAATTAATTAAAATTATGTTGTTGGTCATTGAAGTACATGAGGAGTGGTGTGCGTTGGCGCGCGGCAGAGTGCTACTAATTGCCCCAAACACCGCCCCCGAGCTCGCGCCACGCGCCGGCTCCAAAAGCGAAAAAAATACCTTGATAATTAAAATAAGTATGATTATTTGCAGAATATTTAATGTGGGTCTTTCATCCTCCTTGTTACATTACTTTTTGTCGTCGAGGACCTATTTTCTTATTTAATTTACTCATCTCTTCTTTAAGTTCCGTAACTCCCTGTACCTACCCCAATATAGTTTGATACATACATAATTAAAAGTTAAGCTTAGCGAGTGTTCGAGCACAGCCGAGCAGTTCATTCCTTAAAACTACTATCGGTTTTTACACAACTTATTGTTGGTTCTTGAGACCAAAATCTTTTTATGAAACATAAAGTCATCCCTGTCATAATCTTAACAAAAAAAGAACAAAATAATAATATGTTTTAAACGGATATATTGGTGTCAGAAACCCACGGTTAGTTGATAAAACTAAAAATTGTAAATACAAAGGACGGCAAGCGACAACAACTCTCTCCAAACTTCGTGCAGACATCTATTTCAATTACTGAGGAAAACATACTGCACCTACCGTATGAACTTCAAGTTTGGGGAGACTATATTATGTGGGGACGAGTTTTGTACATCCCTTAGCCACTTCAAATTTGGGAAAGTGGCAGTGTGTGACGACTTACGTACTATGTAGTGCTACTCAAATGAACTTGATATTTGGCATGTAGTTTGTTTGAGGGATGAGAGATGAGGGATGACTCACGTCGTGCAGCCAGGAGAGTTTGCGCGCGGGGGGGTTGGCACGCACGTGGCACTCGAAGTACACGTCGTCACCCTCTTTGATGTCGCCCGCCGCCAGCGAGCTGCCCAACCGCAAGCGCACCACCGGAGGGTCTGTGAGATGTCCCGGACATTAGTTTATAACAAATATAAGTTGCACTCGACCGTGTTAATCCACTGCTGGAACAGTTATACATAAATAATATCAATATGTTTTGGCTGTGAAAATCCACGACGATTTGTAAGGTTTAAGTTTAACAAAAGATAAATCACATATAAATTAATTGTACCGCCTATAGTCTGTCATACAGTTTGCTATCGATTAATGGTTTCCCTATCTAAAGTGTATAAATGTAGTGCTACACGATCAGTTAGTATTAAGGTGTGGTACTGACAAACGACGCTGATTAGCCAGGAGGTCTCGAGGAAGAGCGCGGAGACGTTTGGGTTCTGCGCGCGGCACACGAGCGGCTTGCCGTCGTCGTCCAGCGTCGGCACGAAGCTCATCACGCTCACGGTCAGGTTGTCCCGCAGCTCCTCCTGCACACAACATACTCTTCAGATCGTCACTGCAAACACAACTAACAGAGATGGTAAAACTTTAACTTTTCCTTCCACTGAAAGTTTTTCACATTCAAATAACTGTTAATATCAAAGTATTCTTAGCTATTCAATTTGAAGCAGTTGAATGCACGTATTCACAGAATCCGTACACACAAAGTTGTATTCAATGATTTAGTTTGCAACTCGGCCGCGGCTGCATCATACAATAACCATACAAACAAACCTGCGCTGAACGATTTGGAACAAAGGAAACTTGGCGCCGAGGCGATATTGAAAGTTTAGTGAGCCGAGTAAACGCTCGCTGTACATACATACACACACACACACACACACACAGACATACAATGGTGTTATGAGCGTATATCACATGCAGAGCTTTATCGAATTCTCTTCAACATTTCCTTTTAATCTTTATATTGACTTCGGGATTGGTGAAACAATGAATACTGAAAATTGACAACAGATAGCGGTAAAGAGATATGAATAGAAATAAAGTAATGTAGAAGTAGCGGGGGAAATGTGCCAGAACCGTGCCATAAATTTGGGCTAATATCGCAAGTGCTTTTTTAAACATTTTATATTGTATACGATTACTTTCTACGCTTCATATTTTAAAGCATCACTTCATTGGGGTGTCTCTAAACGGCACTGTTGTTTATTATAGTTTCAATTATCTGATCGAAATTATATCTACATCCGCATGGCATGCGTTTATTAGTGCCTCGTGTATGAATGATGTTGGGCGCGGGGCGTGGGGCGTGAGGTGCGGGGTGCGGTGATTCTATTAACTTTGCTCCATCAGTACTCTCACGTAATTGATTACCCGGCTCCAGCCGTAGCCGGCCCGCGCTTTACTATTTGTAGTATTTTTATTTCACTACTCTATGGAAAAATACGGATGAAAATGATGCATCTGATTGCACAACGTATTGCTGCTGTAAAATCTGATTTCCACTGATTCCACACGTATTTAATCACGTACAACTACCATCTTTTCAATTTATGTTTCTATTTAAATCTGAATTGTCTGTGTTTTGCTGAAAAAAAAAACAATTACTTTTTGTGTTAAATGTAAAATGTAGTGTGTTCAGAAAAATTAAAAAAAGTGATTAGTGTCGGGCTGGTAGTGCTCTGCGCCGGGTCACGACTCGCTACATTTATAATAATCGATAATTTTACTAAAATGTTGCTTTCACGTTAACAGAAATATACAAATCATGATAACACCAACATAAATAGAAGTTTATTTATAGAGTTGTGGGCTCACAAATATATGAATGGTGTATTATTATGTATATAGATGATGGATAAGATGAAGTCTGGTATAAGTTGTTGGTCCGCGGCTCCGCGCGACTCCGCTCCGGCTCGCCGTCACGTTCCAATGTGAACGTAGACGTACACTTGTCGCTTCCCAACTCGACGACGAAATCTGATTTGAATTTTACTACACCAATTCAAAGATAATTTTACAGAAGTAATGTTATGAATTTTAAGTTAATAAAAATGAGTTGTTTTTAAAACGACATTATCTACAAATTGTTATAAAACTCGCCCTTTTGAAGGAAATGTAATGAAGTGGACGGACCAGTCGTTAAAAAATGTTAGGGTTGTTGGAATTGCAGGGGCTGGAGGAGGATCGTCAAAACAACCTCCTCGACCGCATATCGACATAAGTGATGGATTGTTTAGTCGACCGTCTCCTCGCGGCTGCGACGACGACGACGACGTGCCATTATATTTCACGGATTGTTTACGAAAGAGGCAAACATTGTTATGCCCGAAGTCTGTACGTTGACGATAAAACTGACGGACAGTGCACTGTCTTACATATATGTATAACTAGTTTTTATTTTTACACAAATAACCTGAAACATAAATATTGTTTATCTATATAATATGTTTTTAAAACAATAATCTTCAACTTCGATACTAAAACTGATATGATACAAATGGCAAATATATTTAGTATGTTATTGTTATCAAAACCCGATTCCAATAACACAGTTGGTATGCAATGTTCAAATCGCGACGTCCTATCATCAGTGCGAGGGCGCGAGGAGCGCGGCACGCGGCACGCGGTACGCGGGGAGGATCACACGCGCGCGCGATAAATTGCCTCTTGTGCGAGTGCGTGCTTCATTGGCACGTACAGAAGTTCAATGGGACCTCCACGTCATTATGTTATAATATTACAATATATTCTAACCTGATATAAGGTTTTACAGTTATGTGCAAATATTTTGCATTAAAATTCAGACATTTTTTTCAGAGACACAAAGATTTTTACACTATAGCTTTCTCAAATTATTATGTTACCTATTTCATTGCTACAAAATGGGATGTCACTTTGTAACAAAACGGCGACTTGTGAATGCGTATAATGAAAGTATACTCGAGATAAAGTGTTACATGTTAATTAGATGAAATAAATACTTGTACATGTTATAAATGTATAAATACACTTAGATGAGAAGAGAAAGTGGTCTCCATTAAAAATTAAATAAGGAGGAATATTTTGGCATAGCAACGCTCACTAGGCGCCGGGTTCGGAGCGGGCGGACCCTCAAGCCTCTCTGAGAGGCTTCTTTCTTTGGTTATAATCCTATCTCAGATGAGTAAATATATTTACGAAATTAGAAATAATTTAATTGTTATTTACTTAACGGCGAAATTTAATAAGTTTATTTAAGTATTCATATGACATTGAATCATTGTGTTAGTTATACTATTATATTATTGTATAAACTTTTTTACTGAATTAATATACGAAACTAACAAAGCACACAAACAAGTAGCTTTTATTAATTAGTGCGCGGCGGCAAATGGATTGATCTGTATGATGATAGTGTGTGTGTGTGTGTGTGAGTGTGTAAGTGTGTGTGTTGTATGTTTCAATAACATTTGAATTGCAAATGGAAGTTGATTGTGGCCGCTACAGCCGACGCCAACGGCTACTTACTCTATTTTATGTAATTACTTTTTGTAATGGCTTTACTTTATATCGATATAATCGATTAATCAACATGTGTATTGAACTCCGGAAAACGAATCCGGAATGTTTACCCGTTCTATGTTATCTTGTATATCTTTGCTAGGGTAATATTTATTCATAAAAGCTTTAATTTAATTGTGTACTTAAAGAAACAAATAAAACTTTTACAAAGTTAAAATACTCTGTAATCAACATCTGCTCCTGTCGTAACGACATCTAAAGAAAATATTATGTTACCTTACACTTTAGAGCTGCTATCAGTTACTAGAGAGAGGCAAATACAAAATAATTAATGCGAATTTCAGCAACAATTTAATTTCGATTGTCGTTGTACCCGGCACGGTTGTCTCGAATTGTTTTACACGACAATGGAGTGTCTTGCATTCCGATAGAGGGCGCCGCGCTATGTCGCAGGATGCTCTGAGCAGGGGCAGGGGCAGTAAATAGCAGGGAGAGAGGTGACCGGCCGGCAGCGCTCCGCCCGGAGCCGGGCACGTGTTAGTTAATCAGTGCTCGAGGACAGCTCCCGTAATATACAGACTGCCACCATATACTGTCCGATGTAATCAATTGAAAGTAATAGAGCGAATTGGAAAATAAAGGAAAACGAAATTACTTTGTCATTGACTACCAAGAAAATATTAAAATAGCAAGAAAATTTACACTAAGCGCCCGTGGTGTACAAGATGATAAAAATGATTATCCGTCGTCTCAACTGATGATATTTCTTTCTGATAATCTAAGTTGAAGTGAATAATATTTGTTAACATTAGATGTATACGTGCAAAGATAGAACAGATGAAATCTGTTAGAGCACGTGTTGAGAGTTTTGTGCTATTATTTCTAAGCGCGGACAATAATTCAGCTGCTTGCGAAGCACAAGACACCAGCACAAGGCACATGGCACATGGCGCGCGGCGTATTGTGGCTGTACGTGTCTCCATGTTCACTTCACCAGCGCGCCGTTACACAGAATTTTACAACAAAATTGTTGTGTAGAGATGCAGTTAGGGAGGGGATAAGCGTATCCTATTTGTCCATTCTCTCTGCTTTTATTCGGCTGAAACATTAAAGCGCAGAGGTTCACTTGGCAAATTCGCTTTTATCCCTCGGGCGGTGTAATGTTGGATTTCATGTGAGAGTGATAAATGGGCATGTTGTTTGTAGACACGATCCTCGGCGAAGAATTGCGATGCAACTGAATTTGAAATGTGTTTTATTTTAATAACATTTTTCATTGCAACCTAAAGTATTTACGTTTTTGTCATTTTGCTCATCGGTATTGTAATAAATATATATAGATATCATAAATGTGTTAACAATTAGAGATAGCTAAATATGCATTTCATATAAATATATAAATACACAAATTCCTCCATCATGTTACAATTAATAAAAAGACGCTTAAAAAGTATGTATAACTGCTGATTAGCATTTTCAAGACGCGTCATAATCATAATTTTCCATTGGTTATGCAAATTTGTTGAGCAAACCTTAACAGAATATCCCGCTTTTCTGTCAGTTATTGTTAGTTCGCTTCGTTTGTTAGCAAAAAGATATATGAAAGATATACGTGCCTCAAGTACCAATATACATACTCTACAGATTTATTTAAAAATTGCAAATATACTCGTAATAAACTTTCTCTTATAAAATTCACATTGAAATATAATTTTAAAATAAATTCGCTGAAATAAATTCGATTAAATCATTGATTTATATATATATATATATATATATATATATATATAGTAATAATTATAATCATCATGTTAATGGGGTCAATAAACACTAATTAGCTTCAATTATGTGTGATAACGTGTGAGAGGAGGTGAGGAAGTGAGGTGAGGAGGTGAGGCGAGGAGATGATATCATCAATATAGCGCGTATTGATTGCGCCGGACATGTTTGTGTCGGTGCTATCTCTGACAAACTGCGCCTCTGCCCTCTGTAAACACACTCTGTGTTTGCTTGTTTGCGATCTGACTGAATTATTAGTGCAATTCTAACACCTCCAGATTGTAATGTAGTCATTGATATAATAGATTCCCATTAAATCTGCCACACGTTCGTGAATTTCTATTTGCAAATAGGCAAATGTTGCTTTAACAGGTTATGGAAAGTCTTTGAAATATTGTGTACTTAAACTACATTTTGAACTTTAGCGAACATTTTCTGCTAAATTGCAAAACGTTTCGAGATCAGGTTCCAGTGCATACTTGACTGTTTGTACTCATTCGGATGCAGTGGTACTAGACGAGCTATTTGAGATCGTACTGTTATTGGAATAGAATTGTAAATCCGTTGCATTGAGCAGTGGCGGTATTCTCCCGTCGGCCGCTCCAGTAGCGAGGTGTCAGTTAATCAGGAGAACACAAGCTTTGTAACATTCAACCTGCAGCAGACGTGGCTGCGATACACAAGCAATCGACACCATTTAATAGGAGATGAAAATAGAATTATTCGCCTGTTCCTGGAAGATGTTAATCTTAGATCATAAAAACAATTTCCACGTGGTGACATCTACACGATAAGCATTGTCATTTTTCAGAAAATAGATTCCTTCATCCGTCAACTCCACGATATATAACTAATGAGGTTGCAAATAATTGTCATAATTATAACAAGGATTCAGATCCTTTATTTGTAATTTTTATACTCTGTAGCCTTTGCTATAATATTAACATTAAATGAACAACGAAGAGGCTGAACAAGTAAGCAGTGAGCTGTATAAATTCGGTTTATGTGAAGCAGCAAGTTAATTGCATCGAACGTACACATAACACACGTGTGAGAGTTCTTAAACAAAAATATGTATGCGTAGAAAATTTATTAGTCTTTAAAATTAGAGAATTTCAGCCAAAGAAGTATATTATTCATAATTTATCATGAGCGAAATCGAAAAATGACAGATAAAGCATGAAAATAGCTTTTTTAGTCTAATTTGTTGGGAATTATCAAAATATAACAATAATTATTTAATGACATAATACAAAACTAAATTTCGTAATCCTATCTATCTCAGATACGTTATTACGAGATATTCTAAAAGTGTTGTATAAAGTCTTCTCAAACATCTTTGTAAAACATGTTTCCCATCTTAAGAATAAGACAAAATTCCTCTTAAATGAAGACAATATTTCAGTTGTATTGCACGTTACGAGGCCTGCACTTTGTCCCAACGACTCTCACAGTTTACAGCAAATGGCGCACGAATAAAATTGTCCCGCTGACTTACAATTGGCGCGTGACGCGACGCCAGCGCCCCCGCCACGACCTGCGTCCCGCACTGCAATGCTCAAGGAGGAATATTTTAAAATAAATTCGGTTCAAGTTTCTTTTAAAACATTCCATGGTTGTGAAGTCTTTTCCTTATCACAACGTCACGTATGTCACGTCAACGTGTAAGATAAGTAATATTATGTAAAAAGTGCATGAAATTTGATTGAAAGAAAATTGATACATCATCTGAGATTCGCAGATCGAGTGCTCGATATCACGTTCGCAGTGGCTGCAATAAGCTGTTGCAATTCGCACTCCGTTCCTGCAATACGCCCGACTGTTGGATGATTACTCTTGAAAGAGCGTTTCAAACGAAAACATCAGCCGGCCAATCCTTAGTCGCTTTGAACGAGTTTCTATTTTAATCGTAAATCCAATGTACAAAATGCTAATTAACATTTTGTTCTTGGAAATTATCATTTAAAGGATTGACAACTAGTTTATATACAATGTCAAAAGATATAACAAATTTTTATCTGAATAAGATAGCAAATAAAACTTTCAGTCCATATTATTGTTGAGAAAACAGACACATCGCGCTCCAAATAGCTACGACCGCCTCTTTGTCTCCATTCTCTATGGAATCTTTATCTTTGTGTTAGTTGTATTCAACTAGTTTTTACTTAATACCTAACTTATGATAATTAACACTAAATTAAAACGCCATAATATCCGTTAAAATATTTTAATTTTCATAGAATCAGCGTTGTATTATCCTAATGGTAGCACACAAGTTGTACACGCTGTTAGTTAGTACTATTCGATAGAAAGCAATTTTAATTCGTACACAGAAGTTTGCCTTTGTGTTTGTTTGTTTGTTGTTTAGAGTCGGTTGGTTTTAGTAAGTATGTTTGAAGACGATTCTTCCCGGGGAATGGGTTGGCAAACAGGTCGCGTGGGAGGCGTGCGGGACGTGCGGGGTGCGGGGCGGCGTGTTTGCCCGCTGCTCAGAGAGCGACATCGGATTCAGGGATTGCCTTCACATCGCTCAAGATTGCTTTTAAATTTACAAATGTTTGCATTTAATTTAGTTTCCTACTTGGAATTGAATAAAGTGTACTTTGGGATAATCTTTTCGGCGGTTTTATTCTTAATTGCTTCAAATAAACTAAATGAGTCAAATAAAATAATGTTTTAGTGCTTAAGCACTAATTATTAATATTTATTTATTAATTTATTAGATTTAGATTAATCTATAAATTCTGAGGAACGACTTTGAGAAAACATAACTTAAGTATTCTCTTGATAACATCAACACTAAAATGTGGCGCAACACATTGTGTGACTTTCAAAAATTAGCAAAATGCTAGCTTTCCACTTGCCGTAATCAGTAAAATATATTAAAAAGGATATTAATATGGCATATTACAAAAATTTTATTGGGTTTACAATTTAGAAATAAAATTCTAATGAAAACATCTAGAAGTTACAAGAGAGATAACACGTTTAGAAATAAATTGAAATTACAGAGCCAAAGCACAGTTTGAAAAGGTAATATCTTCTCATTAAAGTGTACCACAAAACTGTTAAGATTATGGTACAGTACAGGGCACTCTTCGCTCCTCCTGATGACATCAACTTTTGCAATAAGGTAAAGAGATTGTTGTCTCCGGGCGGCGCTGGGACGCTGCAGTACCTACAGAGCTGACAGTGCTGAGGCGCTGGCGAACCGCCAACTAACATAAATGCTATCTTTCCCAATGCAGGTACCTGATTAAGTTTTAAACTTTATTTTTTTCTCGGCATGTTAAAATAAAACAAAAAACTTTGTTATATCTAAGTCTAATGGAATATTGTTTTCATGAAGAAATGTCAATAAATGGTGAGTTTCCACTAGACATTACCAAATACAGGACTTGATACATAATCATCATTAAGATAAAATTGTAAAAACACGTTTAAGTGTTTCATCACAGTTAAATATCAATTACGGCATCAAGCATTTAAATCAACAAAACTTAAAACGAAAGTAGAATTAATTAACTGTTCTTCAATAAAAAAGAAAATATAAAAGTAAAGCTACATAAGACAGTTGTCGAAGGTATTATTGGTGAAGCAACAATGTTATTATATTTCCTCGAGCAAAAAGTTTCCCGTCGCCTCGTCGACGTCAACAAAGGAAACGAATTCAATATTAAAAGAGTAAGTACTAAAGGGAACACTTCCCAGTTCGACGGTATTCCAATATTTACATGATTTAAAAGCATCGCTGTCTCGTTGTGTGCCGTAGTACAGGGAACTTGTTTCTTTACCTCGTTACGAGTGCAAACGTTCGTCATAACTTTGTGCTAGAGGCGAGGGCTACTGGCAAAATAATGAACAATGCTTCAAAGAAATGCTACAAACTTTTACAATGTTTGCTATCACATAGATGTAGGACCACAATAGAACATCGATAATGTAAACTTTCAAAAAGGATTTTGGGGAATTAAATAATAATTACAACTAAAATAAGAAATCGAAATTATACAATAGTTAACATAAAAAATAAACTACGATTAAAAATTATGATACGAGACAAGATACATTTTTGCGATTTTGCAATGATCAAACTTTAAAACTTAAAACCGGAAGTTAAATAATCCCTAAGGCGTTGCTAAAGATAAATTTGACTACAGCTATAAATATGTATATGCGGGGTCATTATTATTCATAGGCAATTTTCTTGTAAAAGAGAATGCAATTTCTTATGTGGTTTATCGGGAAATGGTATATTACAAAGAAAATTCTTTCTAGACGTGAAGATAAGTATTAACTTGTTACAACCGCCCTGCTTTTTCCGACTTAACTGACAAACATAAATTTCGTCTTAATTTTTGACAGTTCTGGTGAAGATTAGGATAAGCTTAACATATTAAAGAGTACTTGCTGCTTGTTAGGGGTCCGTAGGAAAGCTATTTAAAAAAATAAGGTCGGGAATTACAGTAACTCAAGGTCACATGGTTAAAATATATCGAAACAGCAGAGGACAATGTGTACGAACATAGTGGTTAGGTAAAAATTGAAGTAAAATTAACGTGACTCATGTTGGACACATATATAAAAGTAGACTAAGAAAATAAATGGAATTTATCTGGTTTTAAATTGAGTTAAAGGCAGCTAACGGAAGAGATATGTAGCAAAGTAGGGAAAATGATACGGCTATTACGAGATCCGAGCGGGGTTAATAACGTCGATAAGGAATTGGCCGCTTTCATCCCGCTGCCGTTGCCGCGGCCGCGGCCGCCGGTGCCGGCTGCCGGTTGCCGGCTGCGGGGGATCGATCAGACCTCGCGCCTGGCAGCTCGCCAGCCGCGCCCGTCACCTCTCTAATTACACCTAACTACCGGACACATTCAGCGTATTATGTAACCAGGATTTTATAAAGTGCACTGTCCTTGCATTCGTCCGATTTACTTATCTTATTATTTCAACAGTTTCGTTAATTTACTTTTTGACACCATTTTTCATTTGTAGTTAGATTTTAAGAGTATTTTGTGAATATGTAAATACCTTGACAACCTCTTAATATTCTTTTTATATTCCATTTAAAAATACGCTGAAGATTTTATCCGTCCGTCAACAGACTTTACTCACTTACTTAAATCAAATGAATGAGAAACCTGTAAAGTCTATGTTAATCATAGATCATTCATTATTTACAATACAATTAGGAGCATGGAAACTGTATCTAAATTTAACAACAATTTGGATTTTGGTCGAGTTCTGGACTTGCTATTATAAAAAGATAAACTTATTTCATTATCAGACGATTTATGTGAAGTTGAACGCGCGCCAACTTTTGCGCAAACCTTGCAATGTTAATATCGTTTAATTCAGTAGCATTATCTGCCCAAAAATATTTACTCTAGTAATTTATATACCACATTAAGTTAAGTTCACGTTTCATTCTTTTGTTGCACCAAGTTAAACGAACACTATATAACAGTTAGTTTGGGAGAGAGAGAGGTAGTAATTCAGTTTGACAAAGATTTTGTTTAAGTAGAAGACGGCGACGTAGGCAAATAAGCAGCTCGTACCTAATAGATATTAAAGAGTACTTGCAGATATATTTCCAACAACATCCCAGATTTTTGTCAAAATGTGTGTATTTCTAAAAGTTTCACGATTACAATAAATGGATTATTATTTCAATTTCAGTCATGGGGTTTTGTTCGAATACCCATTTCCACTTTTAGCCATTTCCATGAAATAATAAAAACTCTGACGTAGAATAAAAATTAAAAAAGACGAGCTTTAGAATGGCTGTAATTAAGCTCTGTTACAATCCTGCGACCTAGTTCACAATATTTTTACAATTAAAACTGGCGTGAGCACTGACCGTGATTCGTTTGAGTTGCCTCTTGCCCTTGTGCCAGGTGAGGAGCGCGGGCGGGCGGCTGCCGGCGGACTCGCAGGCCACCTCGTAGCGGCGCTCCGCCGTCAGCTCACCCCCCTCGCCCACCTGCGCCGGCCGCCGGATCTCCACGGTGAGCGGCCGCACTGCAATACCAGCTGTCTCATTAAACCAGTTCGCGAATGAAGCACTTCAACTGTTAAACAGCCGCTCCCGGCTTTGTTGCGCTCTCAATTGCAGCTGTTTTGGAAGTATCATTTCGTAATTGAATACACGTTGAGAGTCGGTTTTTTATGCGCAGACTTTTTCAGCGATACGTCTAGTTGCCGCGAGATGCAATTATGAGCAAAGTTATTTAGGTTACGTACTACATTGTACACTGATTAAGGACATGACGTAGTTATGCATTGCGTACCCACTAGATTTATACGAATTTATAACTTACAAAACATATCCAGCACTAGGGAAAGCTCCTTGGGTGGCACGAGATGTGAGTTGGCGGCCTGGCAGGTGAAGACGGCGGCGTAGTCGGCGCGGCGCACGGCCGGCCATAGCAACCGGTTTTCGATAACATCGCCTGTGTTGTGCTCGTACTCCTCGTCCACCAGCACACCGTTCACTAGCCACCGCACCGATGGTTCCGGGCGACCTGCGCCGACACAACATCAAGCAAACCTTAAATTCCCGAAAACAATGCATCTATTCTCCCCTACCTTAATTTTATTACAATTCTAATAATTTACAATATATTACATTATACTCGCATCGGGAGGAACGTTTCGTTATTCTGTCTTAGTAAATGGTTTCTTTTTTATTTTCTTTTTGAATAAAATGCAAACTGGATGATCTCAGATATGAACTACTCGAAAGAGATCTTATTTTTAGTTCATTGACTAACATTGTCACTTTACTAGACTACTCTAATAGTCCAAAACTTGATTTTGATTCTAAACTGCTTAAAGGCATCTAAAGTATCTAAAATCTGATTAAAAGCGATTCCAAAAGGAAAGTTGACAACTTTATCGTACGTCATCAGACACCCGTCAGTTACGCGGGAATTATTTTTTGCGAGCCGTCTCCACGACGTTGGCCGCAATCAATGTTTCGATTATGTAAATTCCCATCCCCGAGGGTCTAATCTTGTTTTGATATTTATTCAAAAAATATCGACTTTATTTTTACGGGTATTGAAAAAGATATATTTTTATTTTTTATCTCCCTTAAAATAAAATAACTTAATGTTAAATTTATAAAAATAAGAAGTGTTACGTCGTTGAACAAATGTGTTACGAGTATGTGGGCTTGCATTATCGAACTCTCCTCTTGTGCTTCATTTTAATAGAATGGGTTATTTGTCTAAGCTGATATTTGGTGTTGTGATGTCGTGAAAAGTAGACGTTAAATGGAATAGTGTTCACCTCCGAGCACCCGGCAGGTGAGTAGCACGTCGTCGCCCTCCTCGTGCGGGCCGAGCGTCGTAGTATTGATGATGCGCCCCCACCGGTCTACCACGACCGGCTTCTCCGGAGGCACTGCAATACACTTACTGGTGTAGTTGTAGCCTTGAATATTTTCGAGATGTAGCTGTGATATTTAAGAAAAAGTCAATGTGCTGTTCCTCTTTTTTTTTGTAAAGTTTTATCTTTTTATTTTATTTTGACTCTCAATTTGCAGCAACAAACGCAACATGAAATCAGTCGTCCATAAATGGACGACAGGCTGTTACGCAAAGCGCGAATTCGAGTAACGAATTCCAAAATCCGAGGAGGAATCGAAGTGAAAACGAACCGAGAATATAAAACAGGCAAAATAAATGTTCCGGCCATAAGGCTGATTGATCAAATTTCAATAAAGGAGCGTCGAGAGAGTGAGCAGAGAATAAAACGACGTTATTTAATTAAAGGGACAAGTGGCACGAAGACGACCTGCTCTCCTTCCAGGAGGGACTCCACGTCGAATGCTGAATATGAATTCAAAATTAACTATAAACTATAAAAAACTATTCGTCGGCACAATCATTTTTATTTTCAGATAATTTAGTGGACATTGAAATAACCTTTCACAGTACAATATTCTGACAAATAGTTTAGAAGATATCACGATCATAAAATGATAAGCGTGACCAAATAATCAGCTCTCGGGCAAGATGCGCCCGTTTTTACAAGGTTTTTACTAATAGACGGGGCATAACTGAAAAGGGTACTACTTATATGACTGAAAAGAGATCAGACGTATCTTTGCCAACCGAGCGAAGCCGGGAAGGGTCGCTAGTATTTAATAATTCAATTTTTGATAAGCGATAGATGTCCAAGCTAAAACCTAATTGGTTGTGTCGAATCGAAATAACTGTCTAAAATGATTATCGTTACATTTGGGAATTGACCCGCGGACGCACAATTCCCACGAGGATTAACTAACTGGACAGTATCACGACTAAATCCGAATAACATTTATAAAAGCTCAACTAAAAGCTAGCATAAAATATAAAATGGCCACAATTAAAATGAACGCATGGCGGTAGAGTAAATAAAGTCACATATATCTATCGGTAAAAAGCGAGGGAATTATTGAGACGGATAAATTGATTTGCGCGCAAGAAGCGAATATGCCGTCGTGTCAAAATTTAATTAATCACAGTTAGCGTCGGAGTAACGAGTAGATACGTAACGATGGGTCTGATCAAATTATTGAACATTTCATAGCGGTGTTAATGAATATGAAGCACCTCGGCGCAAGTCGACGTCGCGTCGGCCGGTGATTGAATATTCTGCAAGAAACTTTAACGACTACAATGCTCTGACACCCAGAGGACTTGTTTAATTATACATTTATATGAATTCTACAACTGTAAAGAGACCCAACTAATTAGTTTTGGGACTTGCGACGATAAACTACACTCGAAATTTGATTTACTTATTTAAAGTTTAATCAAAAACTTGAGCGTCTTGCGTCTCGGGTTCAACGATAACTATCATTTGTATTTGAATTATGAAAAAGGATGTAACTGAGGCTTGTATTTCAATCTAGTATCATTTCAACTAAACTTTTAAGGAGTAACATGGACGATACATAAAATTGACGAAGCTGGTTGGTATGTTTACCGACGACGGTGAGGTTGTATCGGAAGCTGGTGGTCTGCGTGTTGCGGAAGTCGATGCGGCAACGGTAGACGCCCTCGTCGCGTCGCTTCACGTCGCGCACGAGCAGCGCGGCGGGTGGCGGCGAAGTGGAGAAGTGCGCGCGCGGCCCGAATACCTCCGGCGCGGACCAGTGCCGCGCCTCTGACAGATGCTTGCCGCGTACGTCGAAGCTGAAACAACGCATCATGCTTTATATTGACAAGGAAAGACATAAAATAAATAAATGAGCTAAGAGCTCTTTATCTCGATTTTTGAGAAAAAAAACACTCTACACAGCTGGATGGCTTCAAAATTGGAGAAAGAATTGGTAAAACATACATATTCAACAAATTGCAATTGAGAAACCAAAGAAAAGTATTAAGAATCCTGTACCAAAATAAAGTTATTTTGTATCGAGCAATCATACCGTAAGCGAACTACAATAAGAGAAATGCCATCGCCATATTTTAGTGCAAAATTTTCGATCAACAAATTTCTGAGCTAAGTTACGAATGGCTTTCATTTCAAATGGACAAAATCGCATCACACGGGCACAATATCTGCCACCGCCGCCGCCGTCGCCGGCCGCAGACCGCGCCTCTGTTCAACCAGTTTCACGTTGAGATATTTCTGATATTGGCCGGTAGTCACAAATAGCTATTGTATGTAAGCTTCTCAGGTATGGTCGCTGGCTATCGACGATATTTTAGGTTTACTATCGAGATCTGAAAATGTCAGAAGCGAATAGAATCATTTATCCGATACCAGACGTCGACACGTACAAAAACTTTCCTTTGACATTCCATCTTGATAGAATATCGACGAGGGATCACGGAAATAAATTTAAAAGTTATTTAGTTTTTGTTACTGTTTTTTTGTGACTTTGCGCCTTCACTACTGAATGATGGAGAGTTTCAACATCATATTTCTAGGCTACCATGATATGTCATGGTGACGGTGAGGTGACTTCTAAATTGTTGAACCCTGAGAGATCGGAAACATTTTATGACAGAACAAAACATAAATACTGTAATCATACATATTCAATTAAATGCTATAAGTCAAAGCACGTATTATATATTTCGTGCACATTTATTCCTGCTGCTACAAATTTTCATGTCATCGTAAAGTAATAACAATGACGATAAATTAAAATCAAGACAGGTGAAATTCGAACCTTCGTGTCAGTTATGAAAAACGTAACCTTTGTAATGTTTGATGCCCCCCCCGCATCCCGCGCCCCTCGCCCCGCGCCCCTCGCCCCGCGCCCCGCGGCGCCGCAGCGTGCGGGCACGGCCGCCGGGTCCCTGTTTGCGCAAACCGTCGCCGCTTCAATTTAATCCGTCATCACTCATAACATTTCGACGACCCAAAAAAATATTGAATAGTTTATGGGAAGGCCGCAACGGGAATTCGTATGGCATGAAAATACGGGTACTCGGATCCCTGGCAAATTCGCAGACTATAAAAAATATTATTTTCCTGCACAAGTATTCTTCGTGAAAATTTTCGATTACTGTGTAACGCAATATACATCTTGTGTACGAGTACGTAATTTGTAATTTCTTATTTGTTTCATATTTTTGTATTATATGTGATCGATGTGTCTTCTTGTACGTGTAGGTAGCTATCTATATCATAATCAGGAATGTAATGGCACATACGTTCTTTTAACGATTTCGATACGTAATCAATGCGGCATTCGAACTCAAAATAACGTCAGCACAATAACTGATTTAACGTAAATAGTTACGTTGCCAAACCAATCTGGTCCACTAAGTGATGCTTCTAAAATTTCCAAGACTATCCAATTCAAAGGCTTTCTCAATATGTTAATGACATTCAACAACATTCCATTTATAGTGTAGCAATTGTATTTACAGTTATTTGTGTTTCCGCACGACCAGAGACCACAGGGTTGCCACAAACGCTGACGTCACAGCAGGGCAGGGATGCCATCAATCAATATATTAAGTTTACTCGAAGTCTTACTATACACAGATATAAATTAATAACAATATCTTTTTATTTAAATTTCAAAATTGAAAATGTATAAATAATGCTTTTGACGAAATTATTTTATGTTGAATGCTGTTTTGTATATTGTGTAAGAGCAAGAGTTTTCCACTAAAATAATAAAAGCTCTTACGAAGGCCCGTAAGTAAGCCTTGCCCTTTGGTTAAGCTTCATCTTTTATGATTTCTCTGGCGGATAGAAAAGTAAAGTCCTTTTATTTCGACAAAGAAATGTTTGATTATGTTTCTTTTTCGAAAGTAACACAATGCGAACTTATTTACACTAGCATCGAATTATGTGAACTAATTGTTTTATGATACCTTTATTTATTTACTCATGGATGAAGACCGATTTAATTTGACTTAAAGTTTTACAATGTCCTCACGTTGTTTTTTAGTTCAAGAATACAAATGGAAAGTAAAGAAATGAGCATCGAGCAATGTAGATGTAGCGACTAGAAAACACATCAAAGCATAAATATCTGCAAGTTTGTGCTGCGCTGACAGTTGACGTGAAATATTTTGCCAAGTTGGATGCGTCTGTTTCTACTTGTACTGCTTTACTTATGCACGATGTTTGTCGACGCTTGCAATGGTTATCTTACATTAATTTAACCCCATTTATGAATAGTATTGTAACAAGAGAGGTTTCCAGATTGTTTTGCGTACAAGAAGTTATAGTCCGGAGATTCAATGAGTTGGTTTGATTAGAACGCGAGAACATTAATTACATTCATGCATTATTCCGATATTATATAATTATTATAACTCTTCTTCATAAAAGGTCGTCAGTTTTGGACCAACCGCTATTCGGTAAATAGTCGCGGACGCGCGACAGTCGCGCCGCGATGCCTATTGCACCTCTCAAATATTCTACTACATTCAATTTTACTGGAATTAGAGCAGCGACTATAAAATCAATGTATTTTATGAATAATTTGCATTATTTTAACAGCCAACATTTACCTAGCAGGCCGCGACAGGTTTAGGTTTAATTCAATACATCAAAAGCAGCCGGCGTGTCGACAGATTTATGAAGGCAAAGTATGAACGAAAACACTAGCAAACTTTTTTCTGCTTTTGTGTAAAATACGACGAGGTGCTATTTTTTTGGAATATGTGCTTACCGCACTAATACGCGACGAGTCCCAAAGAGAGAATTCTCGATTTCCCAACTTTTTTCACTTCTATTGCCTGACAAACGATGTATCATAAATGTTTTTTTTTTAGATTATTTAATTAAGAAATGCTTGCTATAAACAAAACTTGATAATTTACTTAATTTGATATCTCCCAATTTCGCTGCGGTCACGACAGCTGAATGCATTGATGTAATTCCTCAAACATCGCATCAGTTTTATTTTTCTGTTAAAGTATTAAATCTTATTGGATAATTTACGTGTACATAATACAAAAGCTTATAAATTTCCCTCCGCAAAGTCAAATATTGCTTCATACCTGCCTTGTTCAACAAGGTTTTTAAGTTTGTAAAATGTTGTTGCCTGCCAGCGATGTCTTTCAAAGTTTCATTGAATTTTCTCACAGTCTTTTGAATCTTTCATTTCAAAGTTATAATACTATTTAATAATACACTTTTAAACTTAACTTACACTTTTAATAATATTTTACAGGCTAAATACAAATTTTATATTTGTCAACTTGTTGAATTTTGCAAGAAATAATTTTAAAAGCTTATTTACAATTTAAGTAGTACTATTAAACTCAAATACAATAATTAAGGCAGACTTAAATATTATATTTAAAAAGATTAAACACAACTATATGTATTGTGCTAGGATTGGATTTGTCAGCATAATGTGTTTTGAATAAATTAAATATTTCGTGGAAATTGATTGCATATAAAAAAAATACTTCTTAAAAATGTAGTAAATGATATCAGAACAATGTGTGATGTGTATTTGATTCACATTTAAACATTTTCTCCCTTTATTTTTGTACCTCTATAAATCTGTCACAAAGATGGCTGCCTTTGATATATTGGATTAAATCAAAAACTTATTGCAGCTCCACTCTATGCCAACTAACTGGAATCCTTTCTTGATACAGCCGGATTGTAAACGACGCATCGTTTTAAGATTAATTGAAGATAACAAACATACATTAAGTTAATAGTTATCGGATATATTTCAAAAACAGATCACAGAAACTAAATCGTTTTTGTAAAGAGGACTTCTATTTACATAATCGTTCAAGCAAATCTATTGTAGAAGATGCTAACGTATAAAATCTTATTTATATAATATAGCGCCAATATAAAAGCAAATAATACAATACAATAGTTGAGGAGTGTTTGGTGCGGGAGCTCAGTGAGGCGACTCGTTTGCGAGCTTTACAAATTCTCGGTGCGGTTGCAATTTTTTGACTGTTCCATATTTTGAAACGTGAAAATGTTGAAAGTGCTGAGTGATACAGTGATAGAGTGAGGCGCGGGCGCGGCTTCATTCAATGGATCTCCTATCTGGTCTATTTGTTTTCATCGAAAATGAAACTTTTTCGTATTGTTGTATGAAAGTATCGCGATACTGAAACTGGGACTCAATTCTCTGCTCCTATATTCTGGATTGATTACGAACTTTGATCTGTATCTATGATATTATTTACAAAATGTTAAAACACATTTTTTACTTTTAACAGAAAAATGGTTAAAGATTATTACACATTTTATTAAATTTTTAATTTCATTTCAATTTAGAATATAAAATGTTTCGTTAATGGAATTTTATTCTAAATTGTTACCGTGAAGTATTGACCATGAAATGATCGATTTAGTGCGTCATTACAAAAATTATATGTTAGATTAGTATCTATCTAGAGCTAGTGCTCTCGCCTGTGACGCCGTCCACGCTGTAATATAAAAAAAACTTAATTTCTACATCTGTGCCAAATTTCAGCGTGATCGATGCAGCCGTTCTGGAGATATCTTCTAACAAACGTCAATCCCAATATCCGTATTTATAATATTAGTAAGGTTAACCAGAGTTACGTAAACACGAAATACAATGACGTAGGAATAGACGTCTAGTGTACGAAGCCAACTAAATCATTAATGAAAGCGATTTGAGCCGCGGACTGACAATTACTTATAGGTACATTTAGCTCACGATTTATGACATAGGATCATGTTTAAGTGGTCAACCGTCCGCTGTTATTTGACGTGCACAGTCCATCTATAAACTACAGACCGCTTTAAATGTTATGTCTAACTTTGTGACGAGATATGCACAAATCATGATGTAATTTGTTTTCAATTTATGTATTGTTAGGAAACATTGTCTTTACATGTGTTTTCTTCACATCTAAGTAAAAAGCGGTAAAATGTTTAGGAATTAACGTATCCAATACCGCAATGAACTAAATATGTAGAAATTTATATAATATTTACGGTCACTAAAATATGGAAATAATTTTTCGTTTGCACTTATTAAAACGTTGATTACTTATAAAAAATATAAAATAAATAGAACAATTAAAGTGTAATAATAGGTGGAAATTTTCCGACGACTTTTTACCTTGACAATATAACTAAATAAATTAGGCTTGAAAGTTTTTATTAGGCTGGCGAAGAGACAGGTCGGCCGGGCGCTTAGTATGCGACGCCGGGAACGCAATAAAGTTAAGTGGAGCCAGTGTTTAGACAGAATAAAGTAAGATACAAAGTTCGCAAACGTATTACCCAACTGATTAAACTTAAACATCCTTCTCAATGTTTTTATTTTATCATAAAATATTTATTTTGTGCATAATATTAACACAGGACATGGAAATTGGCCATCAATAACAAACCTTTAAATAAGACTTCTATAGTATTGAAGTAGATTGAACTATTGAAAGTAACATCTTATAACTGCTATTTAGCTAATATAACTACATTATGTTATACTAGCTGTCGCCCGCGGCTCCGTCTACGCGGGAGTAGAAAAAAATAGTAGCCTATGTGTTTTTCCTCACTATGTGCTACATCTATGTCAAACAGTGAGTTCCATGCAGTCGTTCTGGAGAGACCTAACAAACATCCATCCATACATTCGCATTTATAATATTAGTAAGAAATACTTTAAGTATCAGGATACAAGGACATGTCTACAACAAGACAAATTTATAAAAATAGACTTGCATAGAGCTTCTGATTATTGTTTTTAATATTTGGATTGTGTTACGATAAATGAAATGGAAAAGTATAGGTTAACATATTTACGGTGGATGTATTGAATTGTTAGGTTTGTGTGTTGTGTAGAGGAGCGTCACGTATCGTATCGTATCGACAGAAATACAATCATATTGTCAGCAATTTGTTTGACAATCGCCGCCGACAAGCTGCCAGTCAATATGTTGAACGTTGTCGTGTCAAGAACTCGGGTGCGCGGGAATTGCGCAACCAAAACGTTCGTATTGTGATTATTTCTATTGAATTTTCAAACTTTACAATATAATTTATATATAATATGCAAATAAGTATACTTATACAAAATTACATTTTCATATAAATCGCTCCAAAACATTTACGTCTCAGTAACATAATAGGGAATAGCGATTAACTGTTGGTTTCTGAGACCAAATTCTCTGTACAAAACATGTCGTCATCTTTGTCATTATCTTTAACAAAACAGAGATAACAAAATTTATTAAAGGGGGATTTTAGTCTCAAAAACCCATGTTCCTTAACAAAGCAACTAACAGTACGTAACAAAACCGTAACATCTTACTGATACTGTACACAGACAGGGCGACTTACATACCTTTATATTACAATACTTATATCTTATATAAAATAACTTAGTTGTATAGAATCTGAAAAATAAATTAAAAAATCTACAATAACGTGGTGTCTTTAAAATAATTTATAATTAAATTTATAAACTGATAATGACGTCCTATTCTATTAAACTAAGTGATTTATAAAGTAGTAAAAGTTCGAGGAGGACGTCAACGTACAGCAATTTTCATTACAAGTCTGATATTAAGTGCATGAAATATGTTGCACTGTACCGTCCTTTCATTAAACTAATTTAAGACCTGGTTTAAATATATAACTATTGAATTCCAGCTAAGTTTGAAATAGTTAACGATTCTCATTATCATAAACTTCTTTATTTTTGTTGTTGTATTCAAATTATCTTTAATTTCCTATTCAGTTCCTAAAATTTAAAATAAATATCATACGGATTTATCTATAATCCAAAAATATTGTGAAATAAACCTCTCAAACGCCGTTGTCGTTGGACCGTTTGTCAAATATATAGCTTTTCCTCTGTTGACAGGTTTAGATAACGCTAGTCTGAAAATATTGTCCCGTCTCCGGCAACTAGCGCACAATACCTGCTCCGAACGACCGCAGCCGCGCTAAACTTGTCCATGTCGATGTCGACAGCCATACGCTCCGTTCGATATATCGACAGGCTTGCGGTTGTCAAACAAATTGCCGACACTACGGCTTTTTGTCGATGCCCCTAACCAGCAGCCAACACTGTTTTTTGTTGCGCCGTACATGGCTTTGTCTTCGCTCACTGACTGTGTTTTACAAACCAATAGTCTTTATTTTATTTTACGGCAAAATTTGTAATAGATAACCTCTAACCTGTTATTTTCTTTAAACATTTTATTTGCACAACTTTTACTATGAACGAAGAGTTTTAAATCCAGACGTTGGAACTGTTTTTAATAGGTGATACAGGTGATATTTCTCGTGTGTCAAAGAATTTAATGACGCTACCGGTGCGCTTTAGAACTCTGTATCTTGTCGTTGTGCAAACGCTGAAGCCACTTAACTTTATTACGTGCTCGGCCTTGAATACTAAACACTGTTCTCTTCTGTTTCTCCGTTACTCTAATTAAAATATACTCACCAATTTCTGTAGTTTTAGAAACAAGGAAATTAGGTACAGAATAATTATAGAAAAAATTTGGACCTATACATTTTGTAACTAATTTTCTTCGCATTTATTTGAACGCTAGTTAAATATTGATCATAAAATCAATTTCATGTTTTCTTGAATAACTTATGACATTTTTAACCAATTAGATGTAATAAAAGAAAAAAATGTAATGCGTCGCCCAGATGATCTCGTAAACGGGAAGGTGAAAATTTTCCGAGCGATAAATATATCTGAAAGTTTGTGCAGACGTGCGCTGAGAAATATTACAGAAATACATGTGACGGCGCCCGGGACATCACAACCCTCCCCCCACCCCACGCTCCTCACCCTCACACGAATATACAATACTTACATACATGGATAGTTTGTGAATGACATATGATCTTATATTATTTGATAGCATTTTATGTTGCCCTATTATGTATTATAAGTATACATATGTATTTAGTTATCACAATAACGTTATAGTTTACATAGTATATGCTTCGAACTAATTCAGCAGGCAGTTATCATTGTCTAGGAAACTCTTATAAGATTAAATTCGCTTTTTGCTTACATATTTTAGAGTTTTATTTAACCTTCAACAGTTTATGTTAATTCCTAGTTAACATAAAACACTTAATGCAAAGAAAGCGTAACAAACTATTTAATCAGATTATTTAACGCCTCACAACTTTATATCTTTCGCTTTTGTCTAAACAAAGGAAGCGTCTAACTTTATTATGCTTTCTTCGTTGCATAATTAATGAAGTCTGCAGGCCGGCTCACGTTGCGCTTCCGACACGACGACGCGACGACGCTACGACGCGACGGGACGCGTTCGCCTCTGCTACGGCGAGGTTACAGCTTTAGATCCCTACTCAGTAAAACTTATTGTGTAATGCTATTGAAACACCAAAACATTAAATTATGAAATGTTAAGAATGTACTCAACATGACTTTAGCATAGAAATATATGTATGTATGTGATATACAAGTTGTTACATTTTTGTGTTCGGAACAGATGGAACAACTAGTATTCAAAGGTAAACACAAACAATAACATTACAATTTTTGGCTAAATTAAATTTAACAGAAATACTTTGAAAATATTCGATTTACAAATCAAATCACGGCCTAAAATGGCCGTGATTTCATTACACAAATAATATTTAATTAGTAAAACAATTACGTTGTCGAAATTGTCGCTGAGAAATTCAATAATTGTCAAATGTTTTTAATTAATAACGCAATCAACTATTAATTGTCTACATGTCGATGTGTTGTGTGAAAATATAATAATATGATTATATATTCCAACTTGTTTGTATTATTATACATTTATGTAATAAGACATCTTATTTATTTAATTAATAGATAAATTATAGATTACCCGAAAGGTGTTAGATATTTAAACAACTCACTAAGTTTAAAATTACGATACGAAATCGTCAAGGAAGTATAAATAGTAGATACTTGAAATTTCAAACAAGAATAGGTGTCAAGCAGCACTGCAACAGAATGACACGTTGAAGCAAAGAAACACATGATACGGGGGAGGGACAACAAGAACTTGGCTGACGATAAATAGCAGTAAGTTTGTGCCGACACAGGACACGCGACAGCCGACAGGGGAGGAGCGGAGGCTATGCTTGTCTCGCGACATCCGAGCGACGATGTTTCAAAGTAACGAGCAACTATGCGGATTTACAACTTAATATACAGCTTTAAGTTTAACTTGTAATAAAAAAAATGTGTCCTTACTCTAAACTGATATGTCCTTACTCGTCGATGTTTTAGACATTATTAGATTTACTAAAACTAATAAAGCTTTTAGTAGAGATAAGGGAACTTACCCATACTACGTGACCTGTTTAAGGGGGGGAGCGGAGTCTTTAAAATACTACGGTCAGTCACAGAAGCGGGGGAGGGGGGGGGTCAGACTTTAGTCACGTAGTCGTTACTTGTTTTTTTCGTAATACATAATTCACTAGTAATTTAAGAATGCATGCAGTCTTATGCTATAATATAAAGAAGAGTAGAGAATAAAGAAAATGTTATAATCAATCAAGGCGATAAGTATCGCAATGTTTTACAGCGCATTATGAGGTTTCAATGTTCTATGTGAACGTCACATTCGTGTGAACTGTGTGCGTGTTACATCACAACATGAGTAAAGTCACGCTTCAATTGTTAGAAACAAACATCAAAATATAAAACTGTTTATGTAATAAAGTAATGTATTTGTTGTAACATCACGTACTACTAACAGTACGACAACATGTGTGCGGCACTGTACCCTAATGTACATACTCATACAGAGGTACACTCGCGCACGTAATTACATCCCCGATACCAAATGAATTCCGTTTTCAATTCTGTCATTGCTTAATTGAATGCCTATCAAATGTGCGTTAGGCGCGTCACACACGTAAACATGCTTTAACATACGCTTTTATTTATTTATTTACAACTTTTATTAAACAAGAAATGAGTTCACGTAGAAATTCAGCAAAGCAGAGTTCGCCACTTTTCTTTACTAACTTGCACGTAAAATCAATCTTTTTTAATTGACTTAAGCATGTATCATGTACTTCTGTGCGTATAAAAAATAAAAAAATATTGAACTACGTACGAGTATAAAACATGAATTTGCGGTCAAAAGTTGGTTAATTATAATAAAAAAAGCAAAATGTAATTTTTCTGTGAGAAGACAAAACGCTTTATGTCACTGATAACGTTAATAAAATTGCAGGTAATTTTCAACAAAGAAATAGTGTAGCAATTTCATCCAAGTTACCTTTTTATGTTAATATGAACATTTATTAGCAGTAAGATGTAAAATTATTCTTTATTTGTTTCGCTATCGTTATCTTACAAAAGTATTTTCTACATAATATTTCTTTCAAAGCAATTTCAGATAATTGTTTAATACAGTTTTAAGCATCTAAATCATATCAAATTATTCAAACTTTCGTGAGACATTATACTTAACTGATATATAAACACGGCTAAACACTCACGTATATTCGCCCGGTGGCGGGGGCTCCCCGATGGGCCCGATGGGCTCGAAACTAGTCGGTGCCGCCGCCGGACGAATATACGTGAGTGTTTAGCCGTGTTTATATATCAGTTTACTAAATCATATCGTAACCACACTCATCAGAGTATACTACCAAACATCAATTACACAATAAAAATTATATGTTCGAATCAATAGAATCCATATGAAATTGGAATCTGATATTTTCCAAAACAGGCAAATAATGATTGGCAGTGTATATATAAAAGATTTATGACGTCACGTAACATTTCCTTAGCATCAAATATACGAAGTAATCCAATTCCATTAATCATCGGGAAAGGAAACGGGAGGCTCGACAACTCGACGTAACCCCGAATGGACCTTGCGAATGAATCAAATAGCTTTGCAACGCATACGTCGTACATACATACATATGTATGTATTTACATTCAGATACATAGAAATGTGTACTAAACAGTGTCATTAGTAAATAGCAATTTATGTAGGTTGTATGTAGGTTTCAAATTTTTTAATTTATTTACATTTGCCTGAAACGTAATTAATTAAAAAAAAACAAGAAGCTAAATTTTAGCCTCAAAATTGGTCAAGACAATTATGTTAAACATGGTGACAATGGATCGGTCATAGATTCAAAAAATCTATCCATCGCCATGTTATTTACAGCATTTTTTAAATTCTAAAAATGTCAAAACAAAATCTATTAAAGTCAATAACGACGTATTGTAAACAGCGTTTAAAAAAAAAAGTTTAACTTCATGGAACATCGTTAATATTATTGTGTTACATCGCGTGTCACATAACATGACAGTGTTATTGATAACGCAGTGATATTATAGTCATTGTTGTATAATGACAAGTTGACTAATTAATCTGCAACTAAAAAGTTTATCGTGCAAAATACTTTGACTAAAATTTACAGAAACTGTTTTGAAAAGAAATTGAAAAGTATTTTCTTTACAATCTATTGCATCTTTGTTATTTGATAAGACAAAATAACATTAACAAACAAAATTTGTCTGAAAATAAAATGCAAAATATAGCTGTGTGCCGCGTCGTTACTTGCGCGACGGCAGTCAGTTCCCGCGGGAAGTCCGGAACAGTTCCGCTATGAATCTATAATGTTACCACTTCAAAACGGATGAATCAATATCAAATTGCATTTGCATGAAGCAAACTGATGTCTATTGCGTTTGCTTTGATTACATCTAATTGTTTTCACACATAATATGAGAGTTATTATAAATCATTACTATGATAAAAAATAATGCCATTAAATTAACAATTATAAGGTTAAATGATGTCAACCCAGATGTTATTAAAGTAAGAAAGGCATGTTCATTTTTCTTTTTTTCTTTAATAATTAATTACTAAGGGGACTCCTCAGTGTAGATTAATTGTACTAAGTCATCATTTAGCGGCTTTGCATGCGGCAGACTTATAAATACGTATGGGAATCGTTTTGATTAAATTCGTCTTTCTCGCTGCATTCAATATTTCAAAAATTTTGCAATTCATAAGAAGTGGAATACAAGAAATATAATATAACTTTTCTTTTCCTTTCGCGTGGAATTATAATGAAAATGTAGAGGCTCACAGTGGTATTATAAGTTGTAAAGAAAGTCTGCGAGAGTATTCAATATAACTTAAGAAAGCGGCAAGAACTAAATATAAAAATGGAATAACCTTAAAGTTTACAAAGTAAAAAAGTTAATATTTAAAGACGGAGCTTAAAGTTTTCTTACATCTGCGACGAATGGGAGACGAGAACCTACTGTGTTACTTACTTAAAAATAACTTCTTTCACAATATGTGTCACATCAAATTGAGCGCCTGTGCGTAATGTATTACAAAAAAAACATTCTTTTTTTAGTTTTGACTTTTACTGGAAGTTAGTTGATGTATGCGGGAGTAATTTTAGCTAGTTTTTGCTCACACATACAATACAACATAAACAATATTATAAGAGGCAATAAATAAATGCAGAGTAATATTAAGAAGGAACTTTATCAATTCAAGTCTCATATCATATTAGCAAGTCACAACATCAAGTTACAAAATAATGAAATGCAAATTAAAAAGCTTGTAATAAATGTATGTTAAAGTGAGCACGCGTGTGATGCGATGCGATTTATGTTCCCCGTGTGACGCTGACGGCTAATTTGGTTCGCGTTTGTGTCGCGACTTGACTCGACGTCAAAACAAAAATCACGATTACTAAAGAAGCGTACAATATGGTAACATTTTTTTTTATTTCCTACAATTGTTGTACAAAAATATTAATTTTAACCGCACTGCAACTGCGTGTACCAAACTGTTTTAAAGCGGGTTAATTTGGGAAGAATAGTACATTAGTCAATTAATTACAATCCAAGTAATGTTGTTTAGAAAACCTCAAGCGGACAATAATTTTATTTATAATCTAATCAATACTGAACGACAACACTCAGAATAATATTTTTAGTTAAAACTGATATAAACATTTTGATTATTTTTACTTTAACGGTACTGCTACGGAAGCTGATAAAAAAAAGCTTTTGATTAAACTTGAAGTTGTTCTTCTATGTTTAATTGACAAATCAAACAAATCTACATTACGATGTATAACTTTGTGATTGCTCCATCAAATACTTATAAAAGTAAGTAATAATTTATTAAATCTGTTAGTAATATTGTTTACTTGTATTCATATGCAATTGTTAACAATAAACAGAGTTATTTATTACGGAAATAATAAAAGTTAACAAAGTGACACGTAAGTACAACAACATGTAATTTTCTCCAAGGAAAAAAACAATAAATGTTTGGGGTCCATATTGTCTTTTTATGTTAATGAACACATAAATAACAAGATAATAGAATTCTTTGTCATTTATATGTGTAATTGTTCTTTTTATGTAAATTTTCCTTTTTGTTGAAGATATACATTTTTTATTGTATATTTACACAAAGTTGTGTGCTAATTTTTACCGTATTTTTAAAGTTATCCAAACGACTGTCAGTGTCAGGTTACATACGAAAAGGTTAACAAACGTAAATGCCGAATGAAATTTTGATATGAAACAGAGAAATTGTATTGGAAATACATCAAAGTATCATAAATATATATCCAATTAACAAAAATTGTATTGTTTGATTAATTTCTTCACACGTGATGTTTTCCCACATCTAGAATAGATATTGACATTTAATAATAACACAGTACATACGTATACGTTCACATAACCTATTGTAATTAGATAATTATACAAAGACAACGCAATAATGATAACACGTGTACAACACATTCAAACAACGTGCTTCATTAAAATTATACGTGGGAACATATGTACGGAGGTATCTTGTCTTCTCAAATACGTGAATCACTTTTACCTACATTTAATTAAAACATAAGTTAAAAAGTATTATAAACCTGAAACTTATCAAAAACAATATGTATTTACCTAAGTGGAGATATTTCAACGATAAGAACTCACGTTAAATGTATATTTATTCTTTGAAAAACATAACTTTTTCTTTTTACATTACGTTATTTTGTTACAGAGGGTTGATAATGTTTATACAAACATATTAAGGCATAATAAAGTGTTGTTTAAGGAAAAATTAATGTGCGTAATAAAAGTGATTTAGGAGGTGTAATAGAGATCCATCAAGTGTTTGCTCGCGTGTCATTAGTTTTGTCTAACTTTTCGCGATAGGCGGCAGGCAGCAGGCGGTCGGGCGGTCGGGCAGGCGACAGGGGGGGGGGGATGCGAACTGTTGCTAGGGATCAATTAATATTAGTATAACCATAAGCGGAGCTAAAGCATTGACCTGATCAATGTTTATTGTGTACGAAAAGATAGGAACAATAGTACCATATTGTTTTCGCTAATCAGACATAAACAAAATCGCAGTCATAACTTAGTTCATAACTACTAGCAGCTCGAAATCACAAAGGGAAAGATTAATATGGCAAGCGGTGAACAACACGAAAAGCAGGTAAACCGTATCAATCATTCGGCATAACATAACCGACATTTCCTACGAGTGCTCAAAGTTCATTCCGCGCAGCCTTGGCGCGGCGCTGCTCGCGCGCTATTAATCACTGCGCCCCCGCACCCCGCACCCACCTATCCTCCAGCCCTCCAGCCCTCGGAAATCACAACAAATAATAATCGAGCAATATTTGTAACAGGGACAGATATTTCACTCCCACTACAAAACAAATCGACTCTGCTCACGGACGCGAGCGGCGAACTGAAAAGTATTTTTTTTGTGCTTCATCGTTTTCCATAAGAATAACAACTGTTTTCAGCTGTTGTCTCTGATTGTTTTGAACTGGCTAGGCGTATGCATCGACATGCACCTTGAACAATTATCAATTGTCAAAGGGCAAAACTATGTTTAATCTTTACTACAGTCAGAATACATTAGTAAATTGTTTAACAGTAAATTAAAAAATATTATAAGCCACAAGCAGACAGAATTAAACAATATTGCTTGGTAATCCAAGACCATAAAGAGCTATATTTCATACAAATAAAATAAAATGTAAATAATCCTATTTCAGTGATTTACTGCAATTATAATGCATTAATAAGACCATTTATCTATTTAGAGAAATCCGCGTTAGGGGAAACCCTGGTCCTTAAAGCATAATTAATAGTCTAAAGGATTAATGGTAACCTTCGTCCGTAAATTGATGCGGGTGAGATTAACATGCCGCTGCCTACTGCCCGCTGCTGCCTACCTCTGAATTATAAAACAATGGAGCGAGCGCGAGACAGATTCTTTAATCGCTGTCGAGTATTCCCCTCTCCTAACTCCGCTACTGCGCCGATACACGGCTCTAATGCTGGGTGAGTGTCGTATTTATCTAATGTGTAAGTCGAGCCGCTCGAATATATCCTCGACATTTACAGTTCACGAATACAGATAAAAAATAATAATTACAATATATAAATAACAGTTTTATTTGATTAATTTCAGGAATTAACATAATTATGATCTGTACATAAGGATTAAGCGTTTAAAACAAGTTACGAAATCTAAAAAGTTCGCTGCCATTTTAGGACATATATTAAATTTATTTGAAACATGTGTCCAAATGGCTCCATTTATCGTCGTTCCCGACATGTGCTCGGTCACTTCCCAACTTCGCCAACTCATTACGACCCCGCCCTGCGTCCCACACCCCGCACCCCGCACTCCCCGGCCAGCTCGAGCGTTCCCTAAATATTCTAAACGGTCCGCAACATCAAATCGCTTATTTGGTCTGACAAAGCCGGTGCCGTGCCCGTGTGCCGCAGTAAATCTAGCGGTGGGATAAAACAGTGCGCAGTACCCCAATGTCAGGAGCGTCATCCTCTGCCGACTGTAATCCTGACGATGAAATATTGCGTCCCTCCGGCGACACTGTTTGAGGATTAGAAATTACTTTGCGCGTAAATAACAAGTAGATTGATGATTCCACTTAATTTAACGATTCCGTGTCCTTGGAGAATTTTGCTATAAAAATATCGTAAGCACAAAAGTTAGTGTCATCCATCAAAGCGACCGTCACCGCCGGACCTGTGAATGAGGAGACACGCCGATAGTGATGTCGCGATGTTAGCACACTGTGTTGTCTTTATGAAGATATAGTCATAGCGTATGTTTAAAGATTTATGTATATATATATATATATAGAAACGATCACGCCAGATATAAGAGTCATCACTAAGCCGACGAAAGCAACTTTCCAAGTTTTAATTATGACTTCTTTTCCATCACTATTTGCTGGAGCAATACAAAAGGGAAGATCAATATCACAAACAACGTCGTGACATGGGTAAGAATTTATTTTGCGGAAAGCAAATATTCCGGAGCCGGAACAACGTAAACATTATTACTAAGAGCGAAGCGCTGTTATGTTCGAGCGGCGCAAATTCAGCGCAAAACACAATAGCATTGCCCAAAAGAGCAGCTCTTCTCTTCCCTCGTCGCGCCGCCGCCATCGCTCTAATTAACAATGTTCCATTCACTAAAGCTCGGATGATTGTAACAAAATCTTACCTGTCACAATACTTGATATCGAACAAATATGAACTGAGACAATGAAGATACTAAATTATTATAAAGCATTGGTATTAGGGACGTACCGATTAATAGAACATATCGTGGTTAAAATTACCTGTACATACCTTTATGGTTAACATTTAAATGTGTTAAAAATGTAATGATGGTTAACTATAGAAGCCTATAGAATCCTCCATATCAATATCTCGCTATCATTGTCTTGCATACTGAGAAAATAATCCGTCTTAATTGTCTTAAATTAGTCATTAGCAGAATAAAAAGGAAATAACTAAGAGATGACGTTCATTAAAACACATCCGTGTAATTGTGAATTCTATTCAAGACGACAATGAAGGTAGGTCTTGCGTCGCGCGTCACCGCTGAAAGATTTATGTGTACGGTGCAAACTTGTCTGTTCAGCTGCCCTGCCCGCCTGCCTGCCGCCCGCCTGCCTCTCTCCAGGCCGCTCGCTCCACACAATTAGCGCGCGCGAGAATTAGAAGAAGCGTGAATAAACTGACAAGTGCTCCTTCACACTTCTTATAATTGTACCTTTTATTACAGACATTGTGAGAATACTAACTGTTCACACATACGTACTTCCTTTATCGTCATTAGGTTTCCAGGTTTTTTTTTAATATAAACACATTTAAGGCATATTGAGGATTCAGGTCATGCCGTACCTTAAACGAATATTAGGATTTCTAAGGTTAATACAACTTCTTGTAAGAAAATAAAATACGATAGTCAGATTCCGATTTTCGGATGTTATTAACCTTTTCGCGAGAGCCGCTATATCGGAAGGATATAATGTTTACACACGATCCAATAAACCTAATCCTTCGCGAATGGGATATTCAAATAGCACAATCACGTGACTCCGGCCGGAGTTTATTTTGTGCCTATCGGAGCATCCGAAGCCGCTTTGCGCCGGTTTAATCCGGTTCTGTGATTGCATCGCTACGTCTTTTCCAATTAAACTTACGACACGACCTGAACATTTAAATTAGCTCCAGCACCTTTAGTAGACAAGTCTCCCGGCTGACACTGGTGTAGTGCAGTGCACATTCAAAAGACTCCGTGCATGAACTGAACATGATATTAAAGTCGGGCTAACAAGTTTTATAAGTTGCTTCAGTAAATAAAGTGCGACTATGAACTAATTAGCTCCTCGCGCGGAGCCTCGAGCCTACACCACTGCCATATTAAAACGTGAACATATTTCGAAATGGATTTTAGTAGACGACTTCATTATATGCTTGTTTTTTCTACTATAGAAACCCAATAAGATTTATTCGGTTTTTAAAGTATTTAGATATCCATTAATTTGGTTACTTGGCTGAAGATAAAAATCTTTGAAAATCTTACAAAGTATAGTATAATAATAATATAATAATAATTGATTAATATTGCTATTGCAATTTAGAAAAATTATGATATCGCATAATTTTGTCTCAGTTCAAATATTTAAAGATTGAAAAAAGAAAGCGCTAGAAGAGTTTTGTTAAAAAGTAGAGCAAAGAAACTTTTCAAGAAAACAGCTTTAGAACTCGTAACCCGCAGCAGTATTTAAAAAACCCCGTAATAACATTACGAGATATTTTAAAATAGTAAGTGACAAATGTAAAGTACCACGGACATAGACTTTACATAATAACACTAATATAGCTAGTAGTAAGGGCTCACCTGTAGAGCGGAATGCCGGCGTCGTCCCTGAACCAGAAGACCATGTAGACCTTGTCGTTGGCGGCGGTGCCGAGGTCGCAGGGGAACTGCGCCACCATGCCTTCCACCGCCTGCACGTCCACCGTCCTCACGCCAGCTGCACACACACATCACATACACACTTCATACAATAGCATAAAAACTACAATATGATTCTATAATATTTTTATAGTGATGAAACTAGCAGATGAATAAAGCCACAAAACGCGTGAGGGTTAACACTTATGAGTTTGTTCCTCCGCGTCCTTTTTTTCTTCTAAACCCAATTTGATTAAAAATGTAACAATTTCAAGGTTTAATTAGATCTTAAATCATAAGAGGTAGTGCCTTCAATCACTTCAAAAGCTCTCTGTGAGTTATATAAATGATAACTTGCGGTGGCTTCCAGCGATATACTCCCACGAGGAGCCATTAGAGCGATAAAGTGCTGCGGAAGTCGCCTTTCGAAGGCAACCTCGTGACTTGGAAGGTTCGGGTCGCACACTTCCGTTCAACCTAAAGTCCTAAGTTGTTGCTATATTTCAACGCTAGTATTCATAAATAAATTATACTTTATAATTATAATCTTTAAAATTAAAATCATATAAATCTCATAACAATGTTTAATTATATAAATTTTCGAGGGAAAGCTTTGGCGAATTAATTAAATTATATTAACATCGCTTAATAAAGTGTTACGTTACCTTACAGAATACGCGCCAAGTGTAAGTTTCATTACAAATAATCAAGTTACTCATTTGATTTTAATCGTGTAGGTAACTGATAGGTTTCGGATTAATTTAAATAAAAATGTAAAAGAATATTGATTCCCGGCCAGCAATAAATCAGGCGGGCTTATTTGATGGCGCGCGGCCGCGACTGTTAAAATTGTATTGGCAGTAACAGCGCTACAGTATTAAAATAGCAAATACTTAATTTACGTGCCTCAACAATGATGGTATATCATTAAATATATCTGCGAGGTTACAACTTGAAAGAACAAAGATATTATTACAATGCCGGTCGTTTCTTTTGCTCGGTATAAGTTTAGCATAGGTTGTGTTTCAAATTAGTAACATAATGTTTGGCCTTGTGCGCCGTTATTGGTTGTAGTGTTATTTTTATGTAATGAAGAGAAGTAGCGCACGAAGCAGGCGGTTGTATTGTAAACAGAATCATTAAAGAGCTTAAATGAAGCGTGGTCGGCGCGCCACTTAGGAAATTGGGGCATCTGCTTTTGTTGATCATAATGGCGGAGGGGGCATTGTGTTGATGATAATTAAAATAGAAAAGAGAAAATTATTCTTATAACCGCTACGGAATAGCTACTATTATTGTTGAAGAGATTTATGACTCTTTATAATCACTCTACTTGTTTTAAAATAGCAAATTTCGAGGTCAAGTCTGCTGACTGTGGAATAATACTAGAACTGAAAAATAGGATTGAAATTCATCAGAAAATCTACGTGTATTCCTAGGTCCGTTAAGTTTGTTTAATAGGATTATGTAATCTACACGATCAAATGCTTTTTAAAACTCCTAGTAGATTACATCAATCTAAGCTAAACCTTAAAACTAAAATAAATTTTAACAGTGGTAGAGCCCGCTTTAACATCTTCGCACGAATTGTTTTTTTTTTTTTTTTTTTTTTTT